>NW_027475136.1:1268402-1585502 GCF_051020985.1 Nomia melanderi | reverse complement strand
CGTTCCCGCTGCACAGATTCATGCGCCAGGGCCTCCTACAGACAATGCACTTTCATTTATTGCCCTATCTGTAATAGCACCCGAGATATCACCTGATATATGCTGGATTTTTACATGACCTTGGGTGACGGATTCCGAATATCTGTAATTCTCTCGGCCCCTGGTGGTCCGAGGTCGTTCCTGCTGCACAGATTCATTCGCCAGTGCCTCCTACAGACATTGCACTTTGATTTATTGCGCTATCTCTAATACCACCCGAGATATCACCAGATATATATTGGATTTTTCGCTGACCCTGAGTGTCCGACCCCATGAGACGGTGGTTTTCTCGGCCCCTGATGGTCCGAGGTCGTTCCCGCTGCACATATTCATGCGCCAGGGCCTCCTACAGACAATGCACTTTCATTTATTGCCCTATCTGTAATAGCACCCGAGATATCACCTGATATATGCTGGATTTTTACATGACCTTGGGTGACGGATTCCGAATATCTGTAATTCTCTCGGCCCCTGGTGGTCCGAGGTCGTTCCTGCTGCACAGATTCATTCGCCAGTGCCTCCTACAGACATTGCACTTTGATTTATTGCGCTATCTCTAATACCACCCGAGATATCACCAGATATATATTGGATTTTTCCCTGACCCTGAGTGTCCGACCCCATGAGACGGTGGTTTTCTCGGCCCCTGGTGGTCCGAGGTAGATCCCGCTGCACAGATTCATGCGCCAGGGCCTCCTACAGACAATGCACTTTGGTTTAGTGCGCTATCTGTAAGAGCACCCGAGATATCACCAGATATATATTGGATTTTTCCCTGAACCTGAGTGTCCGACCCCATGAGACGGTGATTTTCTCGGCCCCTGGTGCTCCGAGGTCGATCCCGCTGCACAGATTCATGCGCCAGGGCACCCTGCAGATAATTCACTTTGATTTATTGCGCTATCTCTAATAGCACCCGAGATATCACCAGATATATATTGGATTTTTCGCTGACCCTGAGTGTCCGACCCCATGAGACGGTGGTTTTCTCGGCCCCTGGTGGTCCGAGGTCCATCCCGCTGCACAGATTCATGCGCCCGGGCCTCCTACAGACAATGCACTTTGATTTATTGCGCTATCTGTTCTAGCACCCGAGATATCACCAGATATATGATGGATTTTTATATGACCTTGGGTGACGGATTCCGAATATCTGTAATTTTCTCGGCCCCTGGTGGTCCGAGGTCGTTCCTGCTGCACAGATTCATGCGCCAGTGCCTCCAACAGACATTGCACTTTGATTTATCGCGCTGTCTCTAATCGCACCCGAGATATCACCAGATATATATTGGATTTTTCCCTGACCCTGACATTCCGGCCCCATGAGTCGGTGATTTTCTCTGCCCCTGGTGGTCCGAGGTCGTTCCCGCTGCACCGAATCATGCGCCAGGGTTTCCTGGAGTCAATGCACTTTGATTTATCGCGCTATCTCTAATAGCACCTGAGATAACACCAGATATATATTGGATTTTTCCCTGACCCTGAGTGTCCGGCCCCATGTGTCGATGGTTTTCTCGGTCCCTCGTAGTCCGAGGCCGATCCCGCTATACAGATTCATGCGCCAGGGCCCCCTGCAGATAATTCACTTTGATTTATTGCGCTATCTGTAATAGCACCCGAGATATCACCAGATATATATTGGATTTTTCGCTGACCCTGAGTGTCCGACCCCATGAGACGGTGATTTTCTCGGACCCTGGTGGTCCGAGGTCGTTCCCGCTGCACCGAATCATGCGCCAGGGCTTCCTGGAGACAATGCACTTTTATTTATCGCGCTATCTCTAATAGCACCTGAGATAACACCGGATATATATAGGTTTTTTCCCTGAACCTGAGTGTCCGGCCCCATGTGTCGGTGGTTTTCTTGGCCCCTGGTGGTCCGAGGTCGTTCCCGCTGCACAGATTCATGCGCCAGGGCCTCCTACAGACAATGCACTTTCATTTATTGCCCTATCTGTAATAGCACCCGAGATATCACCAGATATATGCTGGATTTTTACATGACCTTGGGTGACGGATTCCGAATATCTGTAATTTTCTCGGCCCCTGGTGGTCCGAGGTCGTTCCTGCTGCACAGATTCATGCGCCAGTGCCTCCTACAGACATTGCACTTTGATTTATCGCGCTGTCTCTAATCGCACCCGAGATATCACCAGATATATATTGGATTTTTCCCTGACCCTGACATTCCGGCCCCATGAGTCGGTGATTTTCTCTGCCCCTGGTGGTCCGAGGTCGTTCCCGCTGCACCGAATCATGCGCCAGGGTTTCCTGGAGTCAATGCACTTTGATTTATCGCGCTATCTCTAATAGCACCTGAGATAACACCAGATATATATTGGATTTTTCCCTGACCCTGAGTGTCCGGCCCCATGTGTCGATGGTTTTCTCGGTCCCTCGTACTCCGAGGCCGATCCCGCTACACAGATTCATGCGCCAGGGCCCCCTGCAGATAATTCACTTTGATTTATTGCGCTATCTCTAATAGCACCCGAGATATCACCAGATATATATTGGATTTTTCGCTGACCCTGAGTGTCCGACCCCATGAGACGGTGATTTTCTCGGACCCTGGTGGTCCGAGGTCGTTCCCGCTGCACCGAGTCATGCGCCAGGGCTTCCTGGAGACAATGCACTTTTATTTATCGCGCTATCTCTAATAGCACCTGAGATAACACCGGATATATATAGGTTTTTTCCCTGAACCTGAGTGTCCGGCCCCATGTGTCGGTGGTTTTCTTGGCCCCTGGTGGTCCGAGGTCGTTCCCGCTGCACAGATTCATGCGCCAGGGCACCCTGCAGATAATTCACTTTGATTTATTGCGCTATCTCTAATAGCACCCGAGATATCACCAGATATATATTGGATTTTTCGCTGACCCTGAGTGTCCGACCCCATGAGACGGTGGTTTTCTCGGCCCCTGGTGGTCCGAGGTCCATCCCGCTGCACAGATTCATGCGCCAGGGCACCCTACAGACATTGCACTTTGATTTATTGCGCTATCTCTAATACCACCCGAGATATCACCAGATATATATTGGATTTTTCCCTGACCCTGAGTGTCCGGACCCATGAGACGGTAGTTTTCTCGGCCCCTGGTGGTCCGAGGTCGTTGCCGCTGCACAGATTCATGCGCCAGTGCCTCCTACAGACAATGCACTTTGGTTTAGTGCGCTATCTGTAAGAGCACCCGAGATATCACCAGATATATATTGGATTTTTCCCTGAACCTGAGTGTCCGACCCCATGAGACGGTGATTTTCGCGGCCCCTGGTGCTCCGAGGTCGATCCCGCTGCACAGATTCATGCGCCAGGGCACCCTGCAGATAATTCACTTTGATTTATTGCGCTATCTCTAATAGCACCCGAGATATCACCAGATATATATTGGATTTTTCGCTGACCCTGAGTGTCCGACCCCATGAAACGGTGGTTTTCTCGGCCCCTGATGGTCCGAGGTCGTTCCCGCTGCACATATTCATGCGCCAGGGCCTCCTACAGACAATGCACTTTGGTTTATCGCGCTGTCTCTAATAGCACCCGAGATATCACCAGATATATATTGGATTTTCCCCTGAACCAGAGTGTCTGGCCCCATGAGACGGTGGTTTTCTCGGCCCCTGGTGTTCCGAGGTCGTTCCCGCTACCCAGATTCATGCTCCAGGGCCTCCTACAGACAATGCACTTTTATTTATTGCGCTATCTGTAATAGCACCCGAGATATCACCAGATATATATTGGATTTTTCCCTGACCCTGAGTGTCCGGCCCCATGAGACGGTGGTTTTCTCGGCCCCTGGTGGTCCGTGGTCGTTCCCGCTGCACAGATTCATGCGCGAGGGCCTCCTACAGACAATGTACTTTGGTTTAATGCGCTATCTCTAATAGCACCCGAGATATCACCAGATGTATGCTGGATTTTTACATGACCTTGGGCGACGGATTCCGAATATCTGTAATTTTCTCGGCCCCTGGTGGTCCGAGGTCGTTCCTGCTGCACAGATTCATTCGCCAGTGCCTCCTACAGACATTCCACTTTGATTTATTGCTTTATCTCTAATAGCACCCGAGATATCACCAGATATATATTGGATTTTTCCCTGACCCTGAGTGTCCGACCCCATGAGACGGTGGTTTTCTCGGCCCCTGGTGGTCCAAGGTCGTTCCCGCTGCACAGATTCATGCGCCAGGGCCTGCTGCAGACAATGCACTTTGGTTCATTGCGCTATCTCTAATAGCACCCGAGATATCACCAGACTTATATTGGATTTTTCCCTGACCCTGACAGTCCGGCCCCATGAGACGGTGATTTTCTCGGCCCCTCGTGGTCCGAGGTCGTTCCCGCTGCACAGATTCATGCGCCAGGGACCCCTGCAGATAATTCACTTTGATTTATTGCGCTACCTCTAATAGCACCCGAGATATAACCAGATATATATTGGATTTTTCCCTGACCCTGAGTGTCCGGCCCCATGTGTCGATGGTTTTCTCGGTCCCTCGTAGTCCGAGGCCGATCCCGCTGCACAAATTCATGCGCCAGTGCCCCCTGCAGATAATACACTTTGATTTATTGCGCTATATCTAATAGCACCCGAGATATCACCAGATATATATTGGATTTTTCGCTGACCCTGAGTGTCCGACCCCATGAGACGGTGGTTTTCTCGGCCCCTGATGGTCCGAGGTCGTTCCCGCTGCACATATTCATGCGCCAGGGCCTCCTACAGACAATGCACTTTCATTTATTGCCCTATCTGTAATAGCACCCGAGATATCACCTGATATATGCTGGATTTTTACATGACCTTGGGTGACGGATTCCGAATATCTGTAATTCTCTCGGCCCCTGGTGGTCCGAGGTCGTTCCTGCTGCACAGATTCATTCGCCAGTGCCTCCTACAGACATTGCACTTTGATTTATTGCGCTATCTCTAATACCACCCGAGATATCACCAGATATATATTGGATTTTTCCCTGACCCTGAGTGTCCGACCCCATGAGACGGTGGTTTTCTCGGCCCCTGGTGGTCCGAGGTAGATCCCGCTGCACAGATTCATGCGCCAGGGCCTCCTACAGACAATGCACTTTGGTTTAGTGCGCTATCTGTAAGAGCACCCGAGATATCACCAGATATATATTGGATTTTTCCCTGAACCTGAGTGTCCGACCCCATGAGACGGTGATTTTCTCGGCCCCTGGTGCTCCGAGGTCGATCCCGCTGCACAGATTCATGCGCCAGGGCACCCTGCAGATAATTCACTTTGATTTATTGCGCTATCTCTAATAGCACCCGAGATATCACCAGATATATATTGGATTTTTCGCTGACCCTGAGTGTCCGACCCCATGAGACGGTGGTTTTCTCGGCCCCTGGTGGTCCGAGGTCCATCCCGCTGCACAGATTCATGCGCCCGGGCCTCCTACAGACAATGCACTTTGATTTATTGCGCTATCTGTAATAGCACCCGAGATATCACCAGATATATGATGGATTTTTATATGACCTTGGGTGACGGATTCCGAATATCTGTAATTTTCTCGGCCCCTGGTGGTCCGAGGTCGTTCCTGCTGCACAGATTCATGCGCCAGTGCCTCCAACAGACATTGCACTTTGATTTATCGCGCTGTCTCTAATCGCACCCGAGATATCACCAGATATATATTGGATTTTTCCCTGACCCTGACATTCCGGCCCCATGTGTCGGTGATTTTCTCTGCCCCTGGTGGTCCGAGGTCGTTCCCGCTGCACCGAATCATGCGCCAGGGTTTCCTGGAGTCAATGCACTTTGATTTATCGCGCTATCTCTAATAGCACCTGAGATAACACCAGATATATATTGGATTTTTCCCTGACCCTGAGTGTCCGGCCCCATGTGTCGATGGTTTTCTCGGTCCCTCGTAGTCCGAGGCCGATCCCGCTATACAGATTCATGCGCCAGGGACCCCTGCAGATAATTCACTTTGATTTATTGCGCTATCTCTAATAGCACCCGAGATATCACCAGATATATATTGGATTTTTCGCTGACCCTGAGTGTCCGACCCCATGAGACGGTGATTTTCTCGGACCCTGGTGGTCCGAGGTCGTTCCCGCTGCACCGAATCATGCGCCAGGGCTTCCTGGAGACAATGCACTTTTATTTATCGCGCTATCTCTAATAGCACCTGAGATAACACCGGATATATATAGGTTTTTTCCCTGAACCTGAGTGTCCGGCCCAATGTGTCGGTGGTTTTCTTGGCCCCTGGTGGTCCGAGGTCGTTCCCGCTGCACAGATTCATGCGCCAGGGCCTCCTACAGACAATGCACTTTCATTTATTGCCCTATCTGTAATAGCACCCGAGATATCACCAGATATATGCTGGATTTTTACATGACCTTGGGTGACGGATTCCGAATATCTGTAATTTTCTCGGCCCCTGGTGGTCCGAGGTCGTTCCTGCTGCACAGATTCATGCGCCAGTGCCTCCTACAGACATTGCACTTTGATTTATCGCGCTGTCTCTAATCGCACCCGAGATATCACCAGATATATATTGGATTTTTCCCTGACCCTGACATTCCGGCCCCATGAGTCGGTGATTTTCTCTGCCCCTGGTGGTCCGAGGTCGTTCCCGCTGCACCGAATCATGCGCCAGGGTTTCCTGGAGTCAATGCACTTTGATTTATCGCGCTATCTCTAATAGCACCTGAGATAACACCAGATATATATTGGATTTTTCCCTGACCCTGAGTGTCCGGCCCCATGTGTCGATGGTTTTCTCGGTCCCTCGTACTCCGAGGCCGATCCCGCTACACAGATTCATGCGCCAGGGCCCCCTGCAGATAATTCACTTTGATTTATTGCGCTATCTCTAATAGCACCCGAGATATCACCAGATATATATTGGATTTTTCGCTGACCCTGAGTGTCCGACCCCATGAGACGGTGATTTTCTCGGACCCTGGTGGTCCGAGGTCGTTCCCGCTGCACCGAATCATGCGCCAGGGCTTCCTGGAGACAATGCACTTTTATTTATCGCGCTATCTCTAATAGCACCTGAGATAACACCGGATATATATAGGTTTTTTCCCTGAACCTGAGTGTCCGGCCCCATGTGTCGGTGGTTTTCTTGGCCCCTGGTGGTCCGAGGTCGTTCCCGCTGCACAGATTCATGCGCCAGGGCACCCTGCAGATAATTCACTTTGATTTATTGCGCTATCTCTAATAGCACCCGAGATATCACCAGATATATATTGGATTTTTCGCTGACCCTGAGTGTCCGACCCCATGAGACGGTGGTTTTCTCGGCCCCTGGTGGTCCGAGGTCCATCCCGCTGCACAGATTCATGCGCCAGGGCACCCTACAGACATTGCACTTTGATTTATTGCGCTATCTCTAATACCACCCGAGATATCACCAGATATATATTGGATTTTTCCCTGACCCTGAGTGTCCGGACCCATGAGACGGTAGTTTTCTCGGCCCCTGGTGGTCCGAGGTCGTTGCCGCTGCACAGATTCATGCGCCAGTGCCTCCTACAGACAATGCACTTTGGTTTAGTGCGCTATCTGTAAGAGCACCCGAGATATCACCAGATATATATTGGATTTTTCCCTGAACCTGAGTGTCCGACCCCATGAGACGGTGATTTTCGCGGCCCCTGGTGCTCCGAGGTCGATCCCGCTGCACAGATTCATGCGCCAGGGCACCCTGCAGATAATTCACTTTGATTTATTGCGCTATCTCTAATAGCACCCGAGATATCACCAGATATATATTGGATTTTTCGCTGACCCTGAGTGTCCGACCCCATGAAACGGTGGTTTTCTCGGCCCCTGATGGTCCGAGGTCGTTCCCGCTGCACATATTCATGCGCCAGGGCCTCCTACAGACAATGCACTTTGGTTTATCGCGCTGTCTCTAATAGCACCCGAGATATCACCAGATATATATTGGATTTTCCCCTGAACCAGAGTGTCTGGCCCCATGAGACGGTGGTTTTCTCGGCCCCTGGTGTTCCGAGGTCGTTCCCGCTACCCAGATTCATGCTCCAGGGCCTCCTACAGACAATGCACTTTTATTTATTGCGCTATCTGTAATAGCACCCGAGATATCACCAGATATATATTGGATTTTTCCCTGACCCTGAGTGTCCGGCCCCATGAGACGGTGGTTTTCTCGGCCCCTGGTGGTCCGAGGTCGTTCCCGCTGCACAGATTCATGCGCGAGGGCCTCCTACAGACAATGTACTTTGGTTTAATGCGCTATCTCTAATAGCACCCGAGATATCACCAGATGTATGCTGGATTTTTACATGACCTTGGGCGACGGATTCCGAATATCTGTAATTTTCTCGGCCCCTGGTGGTCCGAGGTCGTTCCTGCTGCACAGATTCATTCGCCAGTGCCTCCTACAGACATTCCACTTTGATTTATTGCGCTATCTCTAATAGCACCCGAGATATCACCAGATATATATTGGATTTTTCCCTGACCCTGAGTGTCCGACCCCATGAGACGGTGGTTTTCTCGGCCCCTGGTGGTCCAAGGTCGTTCCCGCTGCACAGATTCATGCGCCAGGGCCTGCTGCAGACAATGCACTTTGGTTCATTGCGCTATCTCTAATAGCACCCGAGATATCACCAGACTTATATTGGATTTTTCCCTGACCCTGACAGTCCGGCCCCATGAGACGGTGATTTTCTCGGCCCCTCGTGGTCCGAGGTCGTTCCCGCTGCACAGATTCATGCGCCAGGGACCCCTGCAGATAATTCACTTTGATTTATTGCGCTACCTCTAATAGCACCCGAGATATCACCAGATATATATTGGATTTTTCCCTGACCCTGAGTGTCCGGCCCCATGTGTCGATGGTTTTCTCGGTCCCTCGTAGTCCGAGGCCGATCCCGCTGCACAAATTCATGCGCCAGTGCCCCCTGCAGATAATACACTTTGATTTATTGCGCTATCTCTAATAGCACCCGAGATATCAACAGATATATATTGGATTTTTCCCTGACCCTGAGTGTCCTTTCCCATGAGACGGTGATTTTCTCGGCCCCTGGTGGTCCGAGGACGTTCCCGCTGCACAGATTCATGCGCCAGGGCCTACTGCAGGCAATGCACTTTCATTTATTGCGCTATCTCTAATAGCACACGAGATATCACCAGATATATATTGGATTTTTCCCCGACCCTGAGTGTCCGGCCCCATGAGACGGTGGTTTTCTCGGCCCCTGGTGGTCCGAGGTCGTTCCTGCTGCACAGATTCATTCGCCAGTGCCTCCTACAGACATTGCACTTTGATTTATTGCGCTATCTCTAATAGCACACGAGATATCACCAGATATATATTGGATTTTTCCCCGACCCTGAGTGTCCGGCCCCATGAGACGGTGGTTTTCTCGGCCCCTGGTGGTCCGAGGTCGTTCCCGCTGCACAGATTCATGCGCCAGGGCCTCCTGCAGATAATTTACTTTGGTTTATTGCGCTATCTCTAATAGCACCCGAGATATCACCAGATATATATTGGATTTTCCCCTGACCCTGACTGTCCGGCCCCATGAGACTGTGGTTTTCTCTATCCCTGGTGGTCCGAGGTCGTTCCCGCTGACCAGATGCATGCGCCAGGGCCTCCTACAGACAATGCACTTTGATTTATTGCGCTGTCTCTAATAGCACCCGAGATATCACCAGATATATATTGGATTTTCCCCTGACCCTGAGTGTCTGGCCCCATGAGACGGTGGTTTTCTCGGCCCCTGGTGTTCCGAGGTCGTTCCCGCTGCCCAGATTCATGCTCCAGGGCCTCCTACAGACAATGCACTTTTATTTATTGCGCTATCTGTAATAGCACCCGAGATATCACCAGATACATATTGGATTTTTCCCTGACCCGGAGTGTCCGGCCCCATGAGACGGTGGTTTTCTCGGCCCCTGGTGGTCCGAGGTTGATCCCGCTGCACAGATTCATGCGCCAGGGCCTCCTACAGACAGTGCACTTTCATTTATTGCGCTATCTATAATAGCACCCGAGATATCACCAGATATATATTGGATTTTTCCCTGACCCTGAGTGTCCGACCCCATGAGACCGTGGTTTTCTCGGCCCCTGGCGGTCCGAGGTCGATCCCGCTGCACAGATTCATGCGCCAGGGCCTCCTACAGACAATGCACTTTGATTTATTGCGCTATCTATAACAGCACCAGAGATAACACCAGATATATATTGGATTTTTCCCAGACCCTGAGTGTCCGGCCCCATGTGTCGGTGGTTTTCTTGGCCCCTGGTGGTCCGAGGTCGTTCCCGCTGCACAGATTCATGCGCCAGGGCCTCCTACAGACAATGCACTTTCATTTATTGCGCTATCTGTAATAGCACCCGAGATATCACCAGATATATGCTGGATTTTTACATGACCTTGGGTGACGGATTCCGAATATCTGTAATTTTCTCGGCCCCTGGTGGTCCGAGGTCGTTCCTGCTGCACAGATTCATTCGCCAGTGCCTCCTACAGACATTGCACTTTGATTTATTGCGCTATCTCTAATAGCACACGATATATCACCAGATATATATTGGATTTTTCCCCGACCCTGAGTGTCCGGCCCCATGAGACGGTGGTTTTCTCGGCCCCTGGTGGTCCGAGGTCGTTCCCGCTGCACAGATTCATGCGCCAGGGCCTCCTGCAGATAATTTACTTTGGTTTATTGCGCTATCTCTAATAGCACCCGAGATATCACCAGATATATATTGGATTTTCCCCTGACCCTGACTGTCCGGCCCCATGAGACTGTGGTTTTCTCTATCCCTGGTGGTCCGAGGTCGTTCCCGCTGACCAGATGCATGCGCCAGGGCCTCCTACAGACAATGCACTTTGATTTATTGCGCTATCTGTAATAGCACCCGAGATATCAGCAGATATATATTGGATTTTTCCCTGACCCTGAGTGTCCGGCCCCATGAGACGGTGGTTTTCTCGGCCCCTGGTGGTCCGAGGTCGATCCCGCTGCACAGATTCATGCGCCAGGGCCTCTTGCAGACAATGCACTTTGGTTTATTGCCCTATCTCTAATACCACCCGAGATATCACCAGATATATATTGGATTTTTCCCTGACCCTGACAGTTCGACCCCATGAGACGGTGGTTTTCTCGGCCCCTGGCGGTCCGAGGTCGTTCCCGCTGCACAGTTTCATGCGCCAGGGCCCCCTGCAGATAATTCACTTTGATTTATTGCGCTATCTCTAATAGCACCCGAGATATCGCCGGATATATATTCGATTTTTCCCTGACCCTGAGTGTCCGACCACATGAGACGGTGATTCTCTCGGCCCCTTGTGGTCCGAGGTCGTTGCCGCTGCACAGATTCATGCGCCAGGGCCCCCTGCAGACAATTCACTTTGATTTATTGCGCTATCTCTAATTGCACCCGAGATATCACCAGATATATATTGGATTTTTCCCTGACCCTGAGTGTCCGGCCCCATGTGTCGATGGTTTTCTCGGTTCCTCGTAGTCGGAGGTCGATCCCGCTGCACAGATTCATGCGCCAGGGCCCCCTGCAGATAATTCACTTTGATTTATTGCGCTATCTCTAATAGCACCCGAGATATCAACAGATATATATTGGATTTTTCCCTGACCCTGAGTGTCCTTTCCCATGAGACGGTGATTTTCTCGGCCCCTGGTGGTCCGAGGACGTTCCCGCTGCACAGATTCATGCGCCAGGGCCTACTGCACGCAATGCACTTTGATTTATTGCGCTGTCTGTAATAGCACACGAGATATCACCAGATATATATTGGATTTTTCCCTGACCCTGACAGTCCGGCCCCAAGAGACGGTGATTTTCTCGGCCCCTGGTGGTCCGAGGTAGATCCCGCTGCACAGATTTATGCGCCAGGGCCTCCTACAGACAGTGCATTTCGATTTATTGCGCTATCTGTAATAGCACCCGAGATATCACCAGATATATATTGGATTTTTCCCTGACATTGAGTGTCCGACCCCATGAGACCGTGGTTTTCTCGGCCCCTGGCGGTCCGAGGTCGATCCCGCTGCAGAGATTCATGCGCCAGGGCCTCCTACAGACAATGCACTTTGATTTATTGCGCTATCTATAACAGCACCAGAGATAACACCAGATATATATTGGATTTTTCCCAGACCCTGAGTGTCCGGCCCCATGTGTCGGTGGTTTTCTTGGCCCCTGGTGGTCCGAGGTCGTTCCCGCTGCACAGATTCATGCGCCAGGGCCTCCTACAGACAATGCACTTTCATTTATTGCGCTATCTGTAATAGCACCCGAGATATCACCAGATATATGCTGGATTTTTACATGACCTTGGGCGACGGATTCCGAGTATCTGTAATTTCCTCGGCCCCAGGTGGTCCGAGGTCGTTCCTGCTGCACAGATTCATTCGCGAGCACCTCCTACAGACAATGCACTTTGATTTATTGCGCTATGTCTAATAGCACCCGAGATATCTCCAGATATATATTGGATTTTTCCCTGACCCTGAGTGTCCGGCCCCATGTTTCGATGGTTTTCTCGGTCCATCGTAGTCCGAGGCCGATCCCGCTGCACAGATTCATGCGCCAGGGCCCCCTGCAGATAATTCACTTTGATTTATTGCGCTATCTCTAATAGCACCCGAGATATCACCAGATATATATTGGATTTTTCGCTGACCCTGAGTGTCCAACCCCATGAGACGGTGGTTTTCTCGGCCCCTGATGGTCCGAGGTCGTTCCCGCTGCACATATTCATGCGCCAGGGCCTCCTACAGACAATGCACTTTGGTTTATTGCGCTATCTATAACAGCACCCGAGATATCACCAGATATATATTGGATTTTTCCCTGACCCTGACAGTCCGGCCCCATGAGACGGTGATTTTCTCGGCCTCTGGTGGTCCGAGGTAGATCCCGCTGCACAGATTCATGCGCCAGGGCCTCCTGCAGACAATGCACTTTGATTTATTGCGCTATCTGTAATAGCACCCGAGATATCACCAGATATATATTGGATTTTTCCTTGACCCTGAGTGTCCGACCCCATGAGACGGTGGTTCTCTCGGCCCCTGCTGGTCCGAGGTCGTTCCCGCGGCACAGATTCATGCGCCAGGGCCCCCTGCAGATAATTCACTTTGATTTATTGCGCTATCTCTAATAGCACCCGAGATATCACCAGATATATATTGGATTTTTCCCTGACCCTGACAGTCCGGCCCCATGAGACGGTGGTTCTCTCGGCCCCTGCTGGTCCGAGGTCGTTCCCGCTGCACAGATTCATGCGCCAGGGCCCCCTGCAGATAATTCACTTTCATTTATTGCGCTATCTCTAATAGCACCCGAGATATCACCAGATATATATTGAATTTTTCCCCGACCCTGAGTGTCCGGCCCAATGTGTCGGTGGTTTTCTCGGCCCCTGGTGGTCCGAGGTCGTTCCCGCTGCACAGATTCATGCGCCAGGGCCTCCTACAGACAATGTACTTTGGTTTAATGCGCTATCTATAATAGCACCCGAGATATCACCAGATGTATGCTGGATTTTTACATGACCTTGGGCGACGGATTCCGAGTATCTGTAATTTCCTCGGCCCCAGGTGGTCCGAGATCGTTCCTGCTGCACAGATTCATTCGCGAGCACCTCCTACAGACAATGCACTTTTATTTATTGCGCTATCTCTAATAGCACCCGAGATATCACCAGACATATATTGGATTTTTCCCTGACCCTGAGTGTCCGGCCCCAAGTGTCGATGGTTTTCTCGGTCCCTCGTAGTACGAGGTCGATCCCACTGCACATATTCATGCGCCAGGGCCTCTTGCAGACAATGCACTTTGATTTATTGCGCTATCTGTAATAGCACCCGAGATATCACCAGATATATTTTGGATTTTTCGCTGACCCTGAGTGTCCGACCCCATGTGTCGATGGATTTCTCGGCCCCTGCTGGTCCCAGGTCGTTCCCGCTGCTCAGATTCATGCGCCAGGGCCCCCTGCAGATAATTCACTTTGATTTATTGCGCTATCTCTAATAGCACCCGAAATATCACCAGATATATATTGGATTTTTCCCTGACCCTGAGTGTCCGACCCCATGAGACGGTGATTTCCTCGGCCCCAGGTGGTCCGAGGTCGTTCCTGCTGCACAGATTCATTCGCGAGCACCTCCTACAGACAATGCACTTTGATTTATTGCGCTATGTCTAATAGCACCCGAGATATCTCCAGATATATATTGGATTTTTCCCTGACCCTGAGTGTCCGGCCCCATGTTTCGATGGTTTTCTCGGTCCATCGTAGTCCGAGGCCGATCCCGCTGCACAGATTCATGCGCCAGGGCCCCCTGCAGATAATTCACTTTGATTTATTGCGCTATCTCTAATAGCACCCGAGATATCACCAGATATATATTGGATTTTTCGCTGACCCTGAGTGTCCAACCCCATGAGACGGTGGTTTTCTCGGCCCCTGATGGTCCGAGGTCGTTCCCGCTGCACATATTCATGCGCCAGGGCCTCCTACAGACAATGCACTTTGGTTTATTGCGCTATCTATAACAGCACCCGAGATATCACCAGATATATATTGGATTTTTCCCTGACCCTGACAGTCCGGCCCCATGAGACGGTGATTTTCTCGGCCTCTGGTGGTCCGAGGTAGATCCCGCTGCACAGATTCATGCGCCAGGGCCTCCTGCAGACAATGCACTTTGATTTATTGCGCTATCTGTAATAGCACCCGAGATATCACCAGATATATATTGGATTTTTCCTTGACCCTGAGTGTCCGACCCCATGAGACGGTGGTTCTCTCGGCCCCTGCTGGTCCGAGGTCGTTCCCGCGGCACAGATTCATGCGCCAGGGCCCCCTGCAGATAATTCACTTTGATTTATTGCGCTATCTCTAATAGCACCCGAGATATCACCAGATATATATTGGATTTTTCCCTGACCCTGACAGTCCGGCCCCATGAGACGGTGGTTCTCTCGGCCCCTGCTGGTCCGAGGTCGTTCCCGCTGCACAGATTCATGCGCCAGGGCCCCCTGCAGATAATTCACTTTCATTTATTGCGCTATCTCTAATAGCACCCGAGATATCACCAGATATATATTGAATTTTTCCCCGACCCTGAGTGTCCGGCCCAATGTGTCGGTGGTTTTCTCGGCCCCTGGTGGTCCGAGGTCGTTCCCGCTGCACAGATTCATGCGCCAGGGCCCCCTGCAGATAATTCAGTTTGATTTATTGCGCTATCTGTAATGGCACCCGAGATATCACCAGATATATATTGGATTTTTCCCTGACCCTGAGTGTCCGGCCCCATGTGTCGATGGTTTTCTCGGCCCCTGGTGGCCCGAGGTCGTTCCTGCTGCACAGATTCATTCGCGAGCACCTCCTACAGACAATGCACTTTGATTTATTGCGCTATGTCTAATAGCACCCGAGATATCTCCAGATATATATTGGATTTTTCCCTGACCCTGAGTGTCCGGCCCCATGTTTCGATGGTTTTCTCGGTCCATCGTAGTCCGAGGCCGATCCCGCTGCACAGATTCATGCGCCAGGGCCCCCTGCAGATAATTCACTTTGATTTATTGCGCTATCTCTAATAGCACCCGAGATATCACCAGATATATATTGGATTTTTCGCTGACCCTGAGTGTCCAACCCCATGAGACGGTGGTTTTCTCGGCCCCTGATGGTCCGAGGTCGTTCCCGCTGCACATATTCATGCGCCAGGGCCTCCTACAGACAATGCACTTTGGTTTATTGCGCTATCTATAACAGCACCCGAGATATCACCAGATATATATTGGATTTTTCCCTGACCCTGACAGTCCGGCCCCATGAGACGGTGATTTTCTCGGCCTCTGGTGGTCCGAGGTAGATCCCGCTGCACAGATTCATGCGCCAGGGCCTCCTGCAGACAATGCACTTTTATTTATTGCGCTATCTGTAATAGCACCCGAGATATCACCAGATACATATTGGATTTTTCCCTGACCCGGAGTGTCCGACCCCATGAGACGGTGGTTCTCTCGGCCCCTGCTGGTCCGAGGTCGTTCCCGCGGCACAGATTCATGCGCCAGTGCCCCCTGCAGATAATTCACTTTGATTTATTGCGCTATCTCTAATAGCACCCGAGATATCACCAGATATATATTGGATTTTTCCCTGACCCTGACAGTCCGGCCCCATGAGACGGTGGTTCTCTCGGCCCCTGCTGGTCCGAGGTCGTTCCCGCTGCACAGATTCATGCGCCAGGGCCCCCTGCAGATAATTCACTTTCATTTATTGCGCTATCTCTAATAGCACCCGAGATATCACCAGATATATATTGAATTTTTCCCCGACCCTGAGTGTCCGGCCCAATGTGTCGGTGGTTTTCTCGGCCCCTGGTGGTCCGAGGTCGTTCCCGCTGCACAGATTCATGCGCCAGGGCCTCCTACAGACAATGTACTTTGGTTTAATGCGCTATCTATAATAGCACCCGAGATATCACCAGATGTATGCTGGATTTTTACATGACCTTGGGCGACGGATTCCGAGTATCTGTAATTTCCTCGGCCCCAGGTGGTCCGAGATCGTTCCTGCTGCACAGATTCATTCGCGAGCACCTCCTACAGACAATGCACTTTTATTTATTGCGCTATCTCTAATAGCACCCGAGATATCACCAGATATATATTGGATTTTTCCCTGACCCTGAGTGTCCGGCCCCAAGTGTCGATGGTTTTCTCGGTCCCTCGTAGTACGAGGTCGATCCCACTGCACATATTCATGCGCCAGGGCCTCTTGCAGACAATGCACTTTGATTTATTGCGCTATCTGTAATAGCACCCGAGATATCACCAGATATATTTTGGATTTTTCGCTGACCCTGAGTGTCCGACCCCATGTGTCGATGGATTTCTCGGCCCCTGCTGGTCCCAGGTCGTTCCCGCTGCTCAGATTCATGCGCCAGGGCCCCCTGCAGATAATTCACTTTGATTTATTGCGCTATCTCTAATAGCACCCGAAATATCACCAGATATATATTGGATTTTTCCCTGACCCTGAGTGTCCGACCCCATGAGACGGTGGTTCTCTCGGCGCCTGCTGGTCCGAGGTCGTTCCCGCTGCACAGATTCATGCGCCAGGGCCCCCTGCAGATAATTCACTTTGATTTATTGCGCTATCTCTAATAGCACCCGAGATATCACCAGATATATATTGGATTTTTCCCTGACCCTGAGTGTCCGTCCCCATGAGACGGTGGTTTTCTCGGCCCCTGCTGGTCCGAGGTCGTTCCCGCTGCACTGATTCATGCGCCAGGGCCCCCTGCAGATAATTCACTTTGATTTATTGCGCTATCTCTAATAGCACCCGAGATATCACCAGATATATATTGGATTTTTCCCTGGCCCTAGGTGTCCTGCCCCATGAGACGGTAGTTTTCTCGGACCCTGGTGGTCCGAGGTCGTTCCCGCTGCACATATTCATGCGCCAGGGCCTCCTACAGACAATGCACTTTGGTTTATTGCGCTATCTATAACAGCACCCGAGATATCACCAGATATATATTGGATTTTTCCCTGACCCTGACAGTCCGGCCCCATGAGACGGTGATTTTCTCGGCCTCTGGTGGTCCGAGGTAGATCCCGCTGCACAGATTCATGCGCCAGGGCCTCCTGCAGACAATGCACTTTGATTTATTGCGCTATCTGTAATAGCACCCGAGATATCACCAGATATATATTGGATTTTTCCTTGACCCTGAGTGTCCGACCCCATGAGACGGTGGTTCTCTCGGCCCCTGCTGGTCCGAGGTCGTTCCCGCGGCACAGATTCATGCGCCAGGGCCCCCTGCAGATAATTCACTTTGATTTATTGCGCTATCTCTAATAGCACCCGAGATATCACCAGATATATATTGGATTTTTCCCTGACCCTGACAGTCCGGCCCCATGAGACGGTGGTTCTCTCGGCCCCTGCTGGTCCGAGGTCGTTCCCGCTGCACAGATTCATGCGCCAGGGCCCCCTGCAGATAATTCACTTTCATTTATTGCGCTATCTCTAATAGCACCCGAGATATCACCAGATATATATTGAATTTTTCCCCGACCCTGAGTGTCCGGCCCAATGTGTCGGTGGTTTTCTCGGCCCCTGGTGGTCCGAGGTCGTTCCCGCTGCACAGATTCATGCGCCAGGGCCCCCTGCAGATAATTCAGTTTGATTTATTGCGCTATCTGTAATGGCACCCGAGATATCACCAGATATATATTGGATTTTTCCCTGACCCTGAGTGTCCGGCCCCATGTGTCGATGGTTTTCTCGGCCCCTGGTGGCCCGAGGTCGTTCCCGCTGTACAGATTCATGCGCCAGGGCCTCCTACAGACAATGCACTTTGATTTATTGCGCTATCTGTAATAGCACCCGAGATATCACCCGATATATTTTGGATTTTTCGCTGACCCTGAGTGTCCGACCCCATGTGTCGATGGATTTCTCGGTCCCTCGTGATCCGATGTCGATTCCGTTGCACAGATTCATGCGCCAGGGCCCCCTGCAGATGATTCACTTTGGTTTATTGCGCAATCTGTAAGAGCACCCGAGATATCACCAGATATATATTGAATTTTTCCCCGACCCTGAGTGTCCGGCCCCATGTGTCGGTGGTTTTCTCGGCCCCTGGTGCTCCGAGGTCGTTCCCGCTGCACATATTCATGCGCCAGGGCCTCTTGCAGACAATGCACTTGGGTTTATTGCGCTATCTCTAATAGCACCCGAGATATCACCAGATATATTTTGGATTTTTCGCTGACCCTGAGTGTCCGACCCCATGTGTCGATGGTTTTCTCGGTCCCTCGTGGTCCGATGTCGATTCCGTTGCACAGATTCATGCGCCAGGGCCCCCTGCAGATGATTCACTTTGGTTTAGTGCGCAATCTGTAAGAGCACCCGAGATATCATCAGATATATATTGAATTTTTCCCCGACCCTGAGTGTCCGGCCCCATGTGTCGGTGGTTTTCTCGGCCCCTGGTGCTCCGAGGTCGTTCCCGCTGCACATATTCATGCGCCAGGGCCTCTTGCAGACAATGCACTTGGGTTTATTGCGCTATCTCTAATAGCACCCGAGATATCACCAGATATATATTGGATTTTTCCCTGAACCTGAGTGTCCGGCCCCATGTGTCGATGGTTTTCTTGGTCCCTCGTAGTCCGAGGTCGATCCCGCTGCACAGATTCATGCGCCAGGGCCCCCTGCAGATCATTCAATTTGATTTATTGCGCTATCTCTAATAGCACCCGAGATATCACCAGATATATATTGGATTTTTCGCTGACCCTGCGTGTCCGACCCCATGAGACGGTGGTTTTCTCGGCCCCTGGTGGTCCGAGGTCGTTGCCGCTGCACATATTCATGCGCCAGGGCCTCTTGCAGACAATGCACTTTGATTTATCGCGCTATCTGTAATAGCACCCGAGATATCACCAGATATATGCTGGATTTTTACATTACCTTGGGTGACGGATTCCGAATATCTGTAATTTTCTCGGCCCCTGGTGGTCCGAGGTCGTTCCTGCTGCACAGATTCATTCGCCAGGGCCTCCTGCAGACATTGCACTTTGATTTATTGCGCTATCTCTAATAGCACACGAGATATCACCAGATATATATTGGATTTTTCCCTGACCCTGAGTGTCCGGCCCCATGAGACTGTGGTTTTCTCGGACCCTGGTGGTCCGAGGTCGTTCCCGCTGCACAGATTCATGCGCTAGGGCCTCCTGCAGACAATGCACTTTGATTTATTGCGCTATCTCTAATAGCACCCGACATGTCACCAGATATATATTGGATTTTTCCCTGACCCTGACAGTCCGGCCCCATGAGACGGTGATTTTCTCGGCCCCTCGTGGTCCGAGGTCGTTCCCGCTGCACATCTTCATGCGCCAGGGCCTCCTACAGACAAGGCACTTTGGTTTATTGCGCTATCTCTAATAGCACCCGGGATATCACCAGATATATATTGGGTTTTTCGCTGACCCTGAGTGTCCGACCCCATGAGACGGTAGTTTTCTCGGCCCCTGGGGGTCCGAGGTCGTTCCCGCTGCACAGATTCATGCGCCACGGCCTCCTACAGACAATGTACTTTGGTTTATTGCGTTATCTGTAATAGCACCCGAGATATCACCAGATATATATTGGATTTTTCCCTGACCCTGACAGTCCGGCCCCATGAGACGGTGATTTTCTCGGCCCCTCGTGGTCCGAGGTCGTTCCCGCTGCACAGATTCATGCGCCAGGGCCCCCTGCAGATAATTCACTTTGATTTATTGCGCTATCTCTAATAGCACCCGAGATATCACCTGATATATATTGGATTTTTCCCTGACCCTGAGTGTCCGGCCCCATGTGTCGATGGTTTTCTCGGTCCCTCGTAGTCCGAGGTCGATCCCGCTGCACAGATTCATGCGCCAGGGCCCCCTGCAGATAATTCACCTTGATTTATTGCGCTATCTCTAATAGCACCCGAGATATCACCAGATATATATTGGATTTTTCCTTGACCCTGAGTGTCCGGCCCCATGTGTCGATGGTTTTCTCGGCCCCGCGTAGTCCGAGGCAGATCCCGCTGCACAGATTCATGCGCCAGGGGCTCCTGCAGATAATTCACTATGGTTTATTGCGCTGTCTCTAATAGCACCCGAGATATCACCAGATATATAGTGGATTTTCCCCTGACCCTGGCAGTCCGGCCCCGTGAGACAGTGATTTTCTCGGCCCCTGGTGGTCCGAGGTCCATCCCGCTGCACAGATGCAGGCGCCAGGGCCTCCTGCAGACAATGCACTTCGGTTTATTGCGCTATCTCTAATAGCAGCCGAGATATCACCAGATATATATTGGATTTTTCCCTGGCCCTAGGTGTCCTGCCCCATGAGACGGTAGTTTTCTCGGACCCTGGTGGTCCGAGGTCGTTCCCGCTGCACAGATTCATGCGCTAGGTCGTCCTGCAGACAATGGACATTGATTTATTGCGGTATCCCTAATAGCACCCGACATGTCACCAGATATATATTGGATTTTTCCCTGACCCTGACAGTCCGGCCCCATGAGACGGTGATTTTCTTGGCCCCTCGTGGTCCGAGGTCGTTCCCGCTGCACAGATTCATGCGCCAGGGCCCCCTGCAGATAATTCACTTTGATTTATTGCGCTATCTCTAATAGCACCCGAGATATCACCAGATATGTATTGAATTTTTCCCTGACCCTGAGTGTCCGGCCCCATGTGTCGATGGTTTTCTCGGTCCATCGTAATCCGAGGCCGATCCCGCTGCACAGATTCATGCGCCAGGGCCCCTGCGGATAATTCACTTTGATTTATTGCGCTGTCTCTAATAGCACCCGAGATATCACCAGATATATATTGGATTTTTCGCTGACTCTGAGTGTCCGACCCCATGAGACGGTGGTTTTCTCGGCCCCTGATGGTCCGAGGTCGTTCCCGCTGCACATATTCATGCGCCAGGGCCTCCTACAGACAATGCACCTTGATTTATTGCCTTATCTCTAATAGCACCCGAGATATCACCAGATATATATTGGATTTTTCCCTGACCCAGACATTCCGACCCCATGAGACGGTGGTTTTCTCGGCCCCTGGTGGTCCGAGGTCGTTCCCGCTGCACAGATACATGCGCCAGGGCCCCCTGCAGATAATTCACTTTGATTTATTGCGCTATCTGTAATAGCACCCGAGATATCACCAGATATATATTGGATTTTTCCTTGACCCTGACAGTTCGGCCCCATGTGTCGATGGTTTTCTCGGTCCCTCGTGGTCCGAGGTCGATCCCGCTGCACAAATTCATGCGCCAGGGCCCCTTGCAGATAATTCACCTTGATTTATTGCGCTATCTCTAATAGCACCCGAGATATCACCAGATATATATTGGATTTTTCCCTGGCCCTAGGTGTCCTGCCCCATGAGACGGTAGTTTTCTCGGACCCTGGTGGTCCGAGGTCGTTCCCGCTGCACAGATTCATGCGCTAGGGCCTCCTGCAGACAATGCACTTTGATTTATTGCGCTATCCCTAATAGCACCCGACATGTCACCAGATATATATTGGATTTTTCCCTGACCCTGACAGTCCGGCCCCATGAGACGGTGATTTTCTCGGCCCCTCGTGGTCCGAGGTCGTTCCCGCTGCACAGATTCATGCGCCAGGGCCACCTGCAGATAATTCACTTTGATTTATTGCGCTATCTCTAATAGCACCCGAGATATCACCAGATATGTATTGAATTTTTCCCTGACCCTAAGTGTCCGGCCCCATGTGTCGATGGTTTTCTCGGTCCATCGTAATCCGAGGCCGACCCCGCTGCACAGATTCATGCGCCAGGGCCCCCTGCTGATAATTCACTTTGATTTATTGCGCTATCTCTAATAGCACCCGAGATATCACCAGATATATATTGGATTTTTCGCTGACCCTGAGTGTCCGACCCAATGAGACGGTGGTTTTCTCGGCCCCTGATGGTCCGATGTCGTTCCCGCTGCACATATTCATGCACCAGGGCCTCCTACAGACAATGCACTTTGGTTTATTGCGCTATCTCTAATAGCACCCGAGATATCACCAGATATATATTGGATTTTTCCCTGACCCTGAGCGTCCGGCCCCATGAGACGGTAGTTTTTTCGGCCCCTGGTGGTCCGAGGTCGTTCCCGCTGCACAGATTCATGCGCCAGGGCCCCCTGCAGATAATTCACTTTGATTTATTGCGCTATCTCTAATAGCACCCGAGATATCACCTGATATATATTGGATTTTTCCCTGACCCTGAGTGTCCGGCCCCATGTGTCGATGGTTTTCTCGGTCCCTCGTAGTCCGAGGTCGATCCCGCTGCACAGATTCATGCGCCAGGGCCCCCTGCTGATAATTCACTTTGATTTATTGCGCTATCTCTAATAGCACCCGAGATATCACCAGATATATATTGGAATTTCGCTGACCCTGAGTGTCCCACCCCATGTGTTGATGGATTTCTCGGCCCCTAGTGGTCCGAGGTCGTTTCCGCTGCACAGATTCATGCGCCAGGGCCTCCTACAGACAATGCACTTTGACTTATTGCGCTATCTATAATAGCACCCGAGATATCACCAGATATATATTGGATTTTTCCCTGACCCTGTGTGCCCGGCCCCATGTTTCGGTGATTTTCTCGGCCCCTGGTGCTCCGAGGTCGTTCCCGCTGCTCAGATTCATGCGCCAGGGCCTCCTACAGACAATGCAATTTGATTTATTGCGCTATCTATAATAGCACCCGAGATATAACCAGATATATATTGGATTTCCCCTGACCCTGAGTGCCCGGCCCCAAGTTTCGGTGATTTTCTCGACCCCTGGTGGTCCGAGGTCGATCCCGCTGCACAGATTCATGCGCTAGCGCCTACTGCAGACAAAGGACTTTGATTTATTGTGCTATCTCTAATAGCACCCGAGATATCACCAGATATATATTGGATTTTTCCCTGACCCTGAGTGCCCGGCCCCATGTTTCGGTGATTTTCTCGACCCCTGGTGGTCCGAGGTCGATCCCGCTGCACAGATTCATGCGCTAGCGCCTACTGCAGACAAAGGACTTTGATTTATTGTGCTATCTCTAATAGCACCCGAGATATCACCAGATATATATTGGATTTGTCCCTGACCCTGACAGTCCCGCCTCATGAGACGGTGAATTTCTCGGCCCCTGGTGGTCCGAGGTCGATCCCGCTGCACAGATTCATGCGCCAGGGCCTCCTACAGACAATGCACTTTGATTTATTGCGCTATCTATAATAGCACCCGAGATATCACCAGATATATATTGGATTTTTCCCTGTCCCTGAGTGTCCGGCCCCATGTGCCGATGGTTTTCTCGGTCCCTCGTAGTCCGAGGTCGATCCCGCTGCACTGATTCATGCGCCAGGGCACCCTGTAGATAATTCACTCTGATTTAGTGCGCTATCACTAATAGCACCCGAGATATCACCAGATATATATTGGATTTTTCGCTGACCCTGAGTGTCCGACCCCATGAGACGGTGGTTTTCTCGACCCCTGGTGGTCCGAGGTCGATCCCGCTGCACAGATTCATGCGCTAGCGCCTACTGCAGAGAAAGGACTTTGATTTATTGTGCTATCTCTAATAGCACCCGAGATATCACCAGATATATATTGGATTTGTCCCTGACCCTGACAGTCCCGCCTCATGAGACGGTGATTTTCTCGGGCCCTGGTGGTCCGAGGTCGATCCCGCTGCACAGATTCATGCGCCAGGGCCTCCTGCAGACAATGCACTTTGATTTATTGCGCTATCTATAATAGCACCCGAGATATCACCAGATATATATTGGATTTTTCCCTGACCCTGAGTGTCCGACCCCATGTGCCGATGGTTTTCTCGGTCCCTCGTAGTCCGAGGTCGATCCCGCTGCACTGATTCATGCGCCAGGGCACCCTGTAGATAATTCACTCTGATTTAGTGCGCTATCACTAATAGCACCCGAGATATCACCAGATATATATTGGATTTTTCGCTGACCCTGAGTGTCCGACCCCATGAGACGGTGGTTTTCTCGACCCCTGGTGGTCCGAGGTCGATCCCGCTGCACAGATTCATGCGCTAGCGCCTACTGCAGAGAAAGGACTTTGATTTATTGTGCTATCTCTAATAGCACCCGAGATATCACCAGATATATATTGGATTTGTCCCTGACCCTGACAGTCCCGCCTCATGAGACGGTGATTTTCTCGGGCCCTGGTGGTCCGAGGTCGATCCCGCTGCACAGATTCATGCGCCAGGGCCTCCTGCAGACAATGCACTTTGATTTATTGCGCTATCTATAATAGCACCCGAGATATCACCAGATATATATTGGATTTTTCCCTGACCCTGAGTGTCCGACCCCATGTGCCGATGGTTTTCTCGGTCCCTCGTAGTCCGAGGTCGATCCCGCTGCACAGATTCATGCGCCAGGGCACCCTGTAGATAATTCACTCTGATTTATTGCGCAAATCACTAATAGCACCCGAGATATCACCAGATATATATTGGATTTTTCCCTGACCCTGAGTGTCCGGCGCCATGTGCCGATGGTTTTCTCGGTCCCTCGTAGTCCGAGGTCGATCCCGCTGCACAGATTCATGCGCCAGGGCACCCTACAGATAATTCACTCTGATTTATTGCGCTATCGCTAATAGCACCCGAGATATCACCAGATATATATTGGATTTTCCCCTGACCCTGACGGTCCGGCCCCATGAGACTGTGGTTATCTCGGCCCCTGGTGGTCCGAGGTCGTTCCCGCTGAACAGATGCATGCGCCAGGGCCTCCTGCAGATAAATCACTTTGGTTTATTGCGCTGTCTCTAATAGCACCCGAGATATCACCAGATATATATTGGATTTTCCCCTGACCCTGAGTTTCCGGCCCCATGAGACGGTGGTTTTCTCGGCCTCTGGTGTTCCGAGGTCGTTACCGCTGCCCAGATTCATGCTCCAGGGCCTCCTACAGACAATGCACTTTGATTTATTGCGCTATCTGTAATAGCACCCGAGATATCACCAGATATATATTGGATTTTTCCCTGACCCTGAGTGTCCGGCCCCATGAGACGGTGGTTTTCTCGGCCCCTGGTGGTCCGAGGTCGATCCCGCTGCACAGATTCATGCGCCAGGGCCTCCTACAGTCAATGCACTTTGATTTATTGCGCTATCTGTAATAGCACCCGAGATATCACCAGATATATATTGGATTTTTCCCTGAACCTGAGTGTCCGGCCCCATGTGTCGATGGTTTTCTTGGTCCCTCGTAGTCCGAGGTCGATCCCGCTGCACAGATTCATGCGCCAGGGCCCCCTGCAGATCATTCAATTTGATTTATTGCGCTATCTCTAATAGCACCCGAGATATCACCAGATATATATTGGATTTTTCGCTGACCCTGCGTGTCCGACCCCATGAGACGGTGGTTTTCTCGGCCCCTGGTGGTCCGAGGTCGTTGCCGCTGCACATATTCATGCGCCAGGGCCTCTTGCAGACAATGCACTTTGATTTATCGCGCTATCTGTAATAGCACCCGAGATATCACCAGATATATGCTGGATTTTTACATTACCTTGGGTGACGGATTCCGAATATCTGTAATTTTCTCGGCCCCTGGTGGTCCGAGGTCGTTCCTGCTGCACAGATTCATTCGCCAGGGCCTCCTGCAGACATTGCACTTTGATTTATTGCGCTATCTCTAATAGCACACGAGATATCACCAGATATATATTGGATTTTTCCCTGACCCTGAGTGTCCGGCCCCATGAGACTGTGGTTTTCTCGGACCCTGGTGGTCCGAGGTCGTTCCCGCTGCACAGATTCATGCGCTAGGGCCTCCTGCAGACAATGCACTTTGATTTATTGCGCTATCTCTAATAGCACCCGACATGTCACCAGATATATATTGGATTTTTCCCTGACCCTGACAGTCCGGCCCCATGAGACGGTGATTTTCTCGGCCCCTCGTGGTCCGAGGTCGTTCCCGCTGCACATCTTCATGCGCCAGGGCCTCCTACAGACAAGGCACTTTGGTTTATTGCGCTATCTCTAATAGCACCCGGGATATCACCAGATATATATTGGGTTTTTCGCTGACCCTGAGTGTCCGACCCCATGAGACGGTAGTTTTCTCGGCCCCTGGGGGTCCGAGGTCGTTCCCGCTGCACAGATTCATGCGCCACGGCCTCCTACAGACAATGTACTTTGGTTTATTGCGTTATCTGTAATAGCACCCGAGATATCACCAGATATATATTGGATTTTTCCCTGACCCTGACAGTCCGGCCCCATGAGACGGTGATTTTCTCGGCCCCTCGTGGTCCGAGGTCGTTCCCGCTGCACAGATTCATGCGCCAGGGCCCCCTGCAGATAATTCACTTTGATTTATTGCGCTATCTCTAATAGCACCCGAGATATCACCTGATATATATTGGATTTTTCCCTGACCCTGAGTGTCCGGCCCCATGTGTCGATGGTTTTCTCGGTCCCTCGTAGTCCGAGGTCGATCCCGCTGCACAGATTCATGCGCCAGGGCCCCCTGCAGATAATTCACCTTGATTTATTGCGCTATCTCTAATAGCACCCGAGATATCACCAGATATATATTGGATTTTTCCTTGACCCTGAGTGTCCGGCCCCATGTGTCGATGGTTTTCTCGGCCCCGCGTAGTCCGAGGCAGATCCCGCTGCACAGATTCATGCGCCAGGGGCTCCTGCAGATAATTCACTATGGTTTATTGCGCTGTCTCTAATAGCACCCGAGATATCACCAGATATATAGTGGATTTTCCCCTGACCCTGGCAGTCCGGCCCCGTGAGACAGTGATTTTCTCGGCCCCTGGTGGTCCGAGGTCCATCCCGCTGCACAGATGCAGGCGCCAGGGCCTCCTGCAGACAATGCACTTCGGTTTATTGCGCTATCTCTAATAGCAGCCGAGATATCACCAGATATATATTGGATTTTTCCCTGGCCCTAGGTGTCCTGCCCCATGAGACGGTAGTTTTCTCGGACCCTGGTGGTCCGAGGTCGTTCCCGCTGCACAGATTCATGCGCTAGGTCGTCCTGCAGACAATGGACATTGATTTATTGCGGTATCCCTAATAGCACCCGACATGTCACCAGATATATATTGGATTTTTCCCTGACCCTGACAGTCCGGCCCCATGAGACGGTGATTTTCTTGGCCCCTCGTGGTCCGAGGTCGTTCCCGCTGCACAGATTCATGCGCCAGGGCCCCCTGCAGATAATTCACTTTGATTTATTGCGCTATCTCTAATAGCACCCGAGATATCACCAGATATGTATTGAATTTTTCCCTGACCCTGAGTGTCCGGCCCCATGTGTCGATGGTTTTCTCGGTCCATCGTAATCCGAGGCCGATCCCGCTGCACAGATTCATGCGCCAGGGCCCCTGCGGATAATTCACTTTGATTTATTGCGCTGTCTCTAATAGCACCCGAGATATCACCAGATATATATTGGATTTTTCGCTGACTCTGAGTGTCCGACCCCATGAGACGGTGGTTTTCTCGGCCCCTGATGGTCCGAGGTCGTTCCCGCTGCACATATTCATGCGCCAGGGCCTCCTACAGACAATGCACCTTGATTTATTGCCTTATCTCTAATAGCACCCGAGATATCACCAGATATATATTGGATTTTTCCCTGACCCAGACATTCCGACCCCATGAGACGGTGGTTTTCTCGGCCCCTGGTGGTCCGAGGTCGTTCCCGCTGCACAGATACATGCGCCAGGGCCCCCTGCAGATAATTCACTTTGATTTATTGCGCTATCTGTAATAGCACCCGAGATATCACCAGATATATATTGGATTTTTCCTTGACCCTGACAGTTCGGCCCCATGTGTCGATGGTTTTCTCGGTCCCTCGTGGTCCGAGGTCGATCCCGCTGCACAAATTCATGCGCCAGGGCCCCTTGCAGATAATTCACCTTGATTTATTGCGCTATCTCTAATAGCACCCGAGATATCACCAGATATATATTGGATTTTTCCCTGGCCCTAGGTGTCCTGCCCCATGAGACGGTAGTTTTCTCGGACCCTGGTGGTCCGAGGTCGTTCCCGCTGCACAGATTCATGCGCTAGGGCCTCCTGCAGACAATGCACTTTGATTTATTGCGCTATCCCTAATAGCACCCGACATGTCACCAGATATATATTGGATTTTTCCCTGACCCTGACAGTCCGGCCCCATGAGACGGTGATTTTCTCGGCCCCTCGTGGTCCGAGGTCGTTCCCGCTGCACAGATTCATGCGCCAGGGCCACCTGCAGATAATTCACTTTGATTTATTGCGCTATCTCTAATAGCACCCGAGATATCACCAGATATGTATTGAATTTTTCCCTGACCCTAAGTGTCCGGCCCCATGTGTCGATGGTTTTCTCGGTCCATCGTAATCCGAGGCCGACCCCGCTGCACAGATTCATGCGCCAGGGCCCCCTGCTGATAATTCACTTTGATTTATTGCGCTATCTCTAATAGCACCCGAGATATCACCAGATATATATTGGATTTTTCGCTGACCCTGAGTGTCCGACCCAATGAGACGGTGGTTTTCTCGGCCCCTGATGGTCCGATGTCGTTCCCGCTGCACATATTCATGCACCAGGGCCTCCTACAGACAATGCACTTTGGTTTATTGCGCTATCTCTAATAGCACCCGAGATATCACCAGATATATATTGGATTTTTCCCTGACCCTGAGCGTCCGGCCCCATGAGACGGTAGTTTTTTCGGCCCCTGGTGGTCCGAGGTCGTTCCCGCTGCACAGATTCATGCGCCAGGGCCCCCTGCAGATAATTCACTTTGATTTATTGCGCTATCTCTAATAGCACCCGAGATATCACCTGATATATATTGGATTTTTCCCTGACCCTGAGTGTCCGGCCCCATGTGTCGATGGTTTTCTCGGTCCCTCGTAGTCCGAGGTCGATCCCGCTGCACAGATTCATGCGCCAGGGCCCCCTGCTGATAATTCACTTTGATTTATTGCGCTATCTCTAATAGCACCCGAGATATCACCAGATATATATTGGAATTTCGCTGACCCTGAGTGTCCCACCCCATGTGTTGATGGATTTCTCGGCCCCTAGTGGTCCGAGGTCGTTTCCGCTGCACAGATTCATGCGCCAGGGCCTCCTACAGACAATGCACTTTGACTTATTGCGCTATCTATAATAGCACCCGAGATATCACCAGATATATATTGGATTTTTCCCTGACCCTGTGTGCCCGGCCCCATGTTTCGGTGATTTTCTCGGCCCCTGGTGCTCCGAGGTCGTTCCCGCTGCTCAGATTCATGCGCCAGGGCCTCCTACAGACAATGCAATTTGATTTATTGCGCTATCTATAATAGCACCCGAGATATAACCAGATATATATTGGATTTCCCCTGACCCTGAGTGCCCGGCCCCAAGTTTCGGTGATTTTCTCGACCCCTGGTGGTCCGAGGTCGATCCCGCTGCACAGATTCATGCGCTAGCGCCTACTGCAGACAAAGGACTTTGATTTATTGTGCTATCTCTAATAGCACCCGAGATATCACCAGATATATATTGGATTTTTCCCTGACCCTGAGTGCCCGGCCCCATGTTTCGGTGATTTTCTCGACCCCTGGTGGTCCGAGGTCGATCCCGCTGCACAGATTCATGCGCTAGCGCCTACTGCAGACAAAGGACTTTGATTTATTGTGCTATCTCTAATAGCACCCGAGATATCACCAGATATATATTGGATTTGTCCCTGACCCTGACAGTCCCGCCTCATGAGACGGTGAATTTCTCGGCCCCTGGTGGTCCGAGGTCGATCCCGCTGCACAGATTCATGCGCCAGGGCCTCCTACAGACAATGCACTTTGATTTATTGCGCTATCTATAATAGCACCCGAGATATCACCAGATATATATTGGATTTTTCCCTGTCCCTGAGTGTCCGGCCCCATGTGCCGATGGTTTTCTCGGTCCCTCGTAGTCCGAGGTCGATCCCGCTGCACTGATTCATGCGCCAGGGCACCCTGTAGATAATTCACTCTGATTTAGTGCGCTATCACTAATAGCACCCGAGATATCACCAGATATATATTGGATTTTTCGCTGACCCTGAGTGTCCGACCCCATGAGACGGTGGTTTTCTCGACCCCTGGTGGTCCGAGGTCGATCCCGCTGCACAGATTCATGCGCTAGCGCCTACTGCAGAGAAAGGACTTTGATTTATTGTGCTATCTCTAATAGCACCCGAGATATCACCAGATATATATTGGATTTGTCCCTGACCCTGACAGTCCCGCCTCATGAGACGGTGATTTTCTCGGGCCCTGGTGGTCCGAGGTCGATCCCGCTGCACAGATTCATGCGCCAGGGCCTCCTGCAGACAATGCACTTTGATTTATTGCGCTATCTATAATAGCACCCGAGATATCACCAGATATATATTGGATTTTTCCCTGACCCTGAGTGTCCGACCCCATGTGCCGATGGTTTTCTCGGTCCCTCGTAGTCCGAGGTCGATCCCGCTGCACTGATTCATGCGCCAGGGCACCCTGTAGATAATTCACTCTGATTTAGTGCGCTATCACTAATAGCACCCGAGATATCACCAGATATATATTGGATTTTTCGCTGACCCTGAGTGTCCGACCCCATGAGACGGTGGTTTTCTCGACCCCTGGTGGTCCGAGGTCGATCCCGCTGCACAGATTCATGCGCTAGCGCCTACTGCAGAGAAAGGACTTTGATTTATTGTGCTATCTCTAATAGCACCCGAGATATCACCAGATATATATTGGATTTGTCCCTGACCCTGACAGTCCCGCCTCATGAGACGGTGATTTTCTCGGGCCCTGGTGGTCCGAGGTCGATCCCGCTGCACAGATTCATGCGCCAGGGCCTCCTGCAGACAATGCACTTTGATTTATTGCGCTATCTATAATAGCACCCGAGATATCACCAGATATATATTGGATTTTTCCCTGACCCTGAGTGTCCGACCCCATGTGCCGATGGTTTTCTCGGTCCCTCGTAGTCCGAGGTCGATCCCGCTGCACAGATTCATGCGCCAGGGCACCCTGTAGATAATTCACTCTGATTTATTGCGCAAATCACTAATAGCACCCGAGATATCACCAGATATATATTGGATTTTTCCCTGACCCTGAGTGTCCGGCGCCATGTGCCGATGGTTTTCTCGGTCCCTCGTAGTCCGAGGTCGATCCCGCTGCACAGATTCATGCGCCAGGGCACCCTACAGATAATTCACTCTGATTTATTGCGCTATCGCTAATAGCACCCGAGATATCACCAGATATATATTGGATTTTCCCCTGACCCTGACGGTCCGGCCCCATGAGACTGTGGTTATCTCGGCCCCTGGTGGTCCGAGGTCGTTCCCGCTGAACAGATGCATGCGCCAGGGCCTCCTGCAGATAAATCACTTTGGTTTATTGCGCTGTCTCTAATAGCACCCGAGATATCACCAGATATATATTGGATTTTCCCCTGACCCTGAGTTTCCGGCCCCATGAGACGGTGGTTTTCTCGGCCTCTGGTGTTCCGAGGTCGTTACCGCTGCCCAGATTCATGCTCCAGGGCCTCCTACAGACAATGCACTTTGATTTATTGCGCTATCTGTAATAGCACCCGAGATATCACCAGATATATATTGGATTTTTCCCTGACCCTGAGTGTCCGGCCCCATGAGACGGTGGTTTTCTCGGCCCCTGGTGGTCCGAGGTCGATCCCGCTGCACAGATTCATGCGCCAGGGCCTCCTACAGTCAATGCACTTTGATTTATTGCGCTATCTGTAATAGCACCCGAGATATCACCAGATATATGCTGGATTTTTACATGACCTTGGGTGACGGATTCCGAATATCTGTAATTTTCTCGGCCCCTGGTGGTCCGAGGTCGTTCCTGCTGCACAGATTCATTCGCCAGTGCCTCCTACAGACATTGCACATTGATTAATTGCGCTATCTCTAATAGCACCCGAGATATCACCAGATTTATATTGGATTTTTCACTGTCCCTGACATTCCGGCCCCATGAGACGGTGGTATTCTCGGCGACTGGTGGTCCGAAGTCGACGCCGCTGCGCAGATTCATGCGCCACGGCCTCCTACAGACAATGCACTTTGATTTAATGCGCTATCTGTAATAGCACCCGAGATATCACCAGATATATATTGGATTTATCCCTGACCCTGAGTGTCCGACCCCATGAGACGGTTGTTTTCTCGGCCCCTGGTGGTCCGAGGCCGTTCCCGCTGCACAGATTCATGCGCCAGGGCCTCCTACAGACAATGCACTCTGATTTATTGCGCTATCTGTAATAGCACCCGAGATATCACCAGATATATGATGGATTTTTCCCTGACCCTGAGTGTCCGGCCCCATGTGCCGATGGTTTTCTCGGTCCCTCGTAGTCCGAGGTCGATCCCGCTGCACAGATTCATGCGCCAGGGCACCCTGTAGATAATTCACTCTGATTTATTGCGCTATCACTAATAGCACCCGAGATATCACCAGATATATATTGGATTTTTCGCTGACCCTGAGTGTCCGACCCCATGAGACGGTTGTTTTCTCGGCCCCTGGTGGTCCGAGAACGTTCCCGCTGCACATATTCATGCGCCCGGGCCTCCTACAAACAATGCACTTTGATTTATCGCGCTATCTCTAATAGCACCTGAGATAACACCAGATATATATTGGATTTTTCCCTGACCCTGAATGTCCGGCCCCATGTGTCGGTGGTTTTCTTGGCCCCTGGTGGTCCGAGGTCGTTCCCGCTGCACAGATTCATGCGCCAGGGCCTCCTACAGACAATGCACTTTGATTTATTGCGCTATCTGTAATAGCACCCGAGATATCACCAGATATATGCTGGATTTTTACATGACATTGGGTGATGGATTCCGAATATCTGTAATTTTCTCGGCCCCTGGCGGTCCGAGGTCGTTCCCGCTGCACAGATTCATGCGCCAGCGCCTACTGCAGACAAAGGTCTTTGATTTATTGTGCTATCTCTAATAGCACCCGAGATATCACCAGATATATATTGGATTTGTCCCTGACCCTGACAGTCCCTCCTCATGAGACGGTGATTTTCTCGGCCCCTGGTGGTCCGAGGTCGATCCCGCTGCACAGATTCATGCGCCAGGGCCTCCTACAGACAGTGCACTTTGATTTATTGCGCTATCTATAATAGCACCCGAGATATCACCAGATATATATTGGATTTTTCCCTGACCCTGAGTGTCCGGCCCCATGTGCCGATGGTTTTCTCGGTCCCTCGTAGTCCGAGGTCGATCCCGCTGCACAGATTCATGCGCCAGGGCACCCTGTAGATAATTCACTCTGATTTATTGCGCTATCACTAATAGCACCCGAGATATCACCAGATATATATTGGATTTTTCGCTGACCCTGAGTGTCCGACCCCATGAGACGGTGGTTTTCTCGGCCCGTGGTGGTCCGAGGACGTTCCCGCTGTACATATTCATGCGCCAGGGCCTCCTACAGACAATGCACTTTGATTTATTGCGCTATCTCTAATAGCACCCGAGATATCACCAGATATATATTGGAATTTCGCTGACCCTGAGTGTCCCACCCCATGTGTTGATGGATTTCTCGGCCCCTAGTGGTCCGAGGTCGATCACGCTGCACAGATTCATGCGCCAGGGCCTCCTACAGATAATGTACTTTGGTTTAGTGCGCTATCTGTAAGAGCACCCGAGATATCACCAGATATATATTGAATTTTTCCCCGACCCTGAGTGTCCGGCCCCATGTGTCGGTGGTTTTCTCGGCCCCTGGTGGTCCGAGGTCGTTTCCGCTGCACAGATTCATGCGCCAGGGCCTCCTACAGACACTGCACTTTTATTTATTGCGCTATCTATAATAGCACCCGAGATATCACCAGATATATATTGGATTTTTCCCTGACCCTGTGTGCCCGGCCCCATGTTTCGGTGATTTTCTCGGCCCCTGGTGCTCCGAGGTCGTTCCCGCTGCTCAGATTCATGCGCCAGGGCCTCCTACAGACAATGCACTTTGATTTATTGCGCTATCTATAATAGCACCCGAGATATCACCAGATATATATTGGATTTTTCCCTGACCCTGAGTGTCCGGCCCCATGAGACGGTATTTTTCTCGGCTCCTGGTGGTCCGAGGTCGTTCCCGCTGCACAGATTCATGCGCCAGTGCCTCCTACAGACAATGCACTTTGATTTATTGCGCAATCTGTAATAGCACCCGAGATATTACCAGATATATGATGGATTTTTACATGACCTTGGGTGACGGATTCCGAATATCTGTAATTTTCTCGGCCCCTGGTGGTCCGAGGTCGTTCCTGCTGCACAGATTCATTCGCCAGTGCCTCCTACAGACATTGCACTTTGATTTATCGCGCTGTCTCTAATAGCACCCGAGATATCATCAGATATATATTGGATTTTTCCCTGACCCTGAATGTCCGGCCCCATGTGTCGGTGGTTTTCTTGGCCCCTGGTGGTCCGAGGTCGTTCCCGCTGCACAGATTCATGCGCCAGGGCCTCCTACAGACAATGCACTTTGATTTATTGCGCTATCTGTAATAGCACCCGAGATATCACCAGATATATGCTGGATTTTTACATGACCTTGGGTGATGGATTCCGAATATCTGTAAATTTCTCGGCCCCTGGCGGTCCGAGGTCGTTCCCGCTGCACAGATTCATGCGCCAGCGCCTACTGCAGACAAAGGACTTTGATTTATTGTGCTATCTCTAATAGCACCCGAGATATCACCAGATATATATTGGATTTGTCCCTGACCCTGACAGTCCGGCCCCATGAGACGGTGGTTTTCTCGGCCCCTGGTGGTCCGAGGTCGTTCCCGCTGCACAGATTCATGCGCCAGGGCCTCCTACAGACAATGCACTTTGATTTATTGCGCTATCTATAATAGCACCTGAGATATCACCAGATTTATATTGGATTTTTCCCTTACCCTGACAGTCCGGCCCCATGAGACGGTATTTTTCTCGGCTCCTGGTGGTCCGAGGTCGTTCCCGCTGCACAGATTCATGCGCCAGTGCCTCCTACAGACAATGCACTTTGATTTATTGCGCAATCTGTAATAGCACCCGAGATATTACCAGATATATGATGGATTTTTACATGACCTTGGGTGACGGATTCCGAATATCTGTAATTTTCTCGGCCCCTGGTGGTCCGAGGTCGTTTCCGCTGCACAGATTCATGCGCCAGGGCCTCCAACAGACAATGCACTTTGATTTATTGCGCTATCTATAATAGCACCCGAGATATTACTAGATATATATTGGATTTTTCCCTGACCCTGAGTGCCCGGCCCCATGTTTCGGTGATTTTCTCGACCCCTGGTGGTCCGAGGTCGATCCCGCTGCACAGATTCATGCGCTAGCGCCTACTGCAGACAAAGGACTTTGATTTATTGTGCTATCTCTAATAGCACCCGAGATATCACCAGATATATATTGGATTTTTCCCTGACCCTGAGTGCCCGGCCCCATGTTTCGGTGATTTTCTCGACCCCTGGTGGTCCGAGGTCGATCCCGCTGCACAGATTCATGCGCTAGCGCCTACTGCAGACAAAGGACTTTGATTTATTGTGCTATCTCTAATAGCACCCGAGATATCACCAGATATATATTGGATTTGTCCCTGACCCTGACAGTCCCGCCTCATGAGACGGTGAATTTCTCGGCCCCTGGTGGTCCGAGGTCGATCCCGCTGCACAGATTCATGCGCCAGGGCCTCCTACAGACAATGCACTTTGATTTATTGCGCTATCTCTAATAGCATCCGAGATATCGCCAGATATATATTGGATTTTTCCCTGACCCTGGCAGTCCGGCCCCATGAGACGGTGATTTTCTCGGCCCCTGGAGGTCCGAGGTCGTTCCCGCTGCACAGATTCATGCCCCAGGGCCTCCTGCAGACAATGCACTTTGATTTATCGCGCTATCTCTAATAGCACCTGAGATAACACCAGATATATATTGGATTTTTCCCTGACCCTGAATGTCCGGCCCCTTGTGTCGGTGGTTTTCTTGGCCCCTGGTGGTCCGAGGTCGATCCCGCTGCACAGATTCATGCGCCAGGGCCTCCTACAGTCAATGCACTTTGAATTATTGCGCTATCTATAATAGCACCCGAGATATCACCAGATATATATTGGATTTTTCCCTGACCCTGAGTGTCCGGCCCCATGTGCCGATGGTTTTCTCGGTCCCTCGTAGTCCGAGGTCGATCCCGCTGCACAGATTCATGCGCCAGGGCACCCTGTAGATAATTCACTCTGATTTATTGCGCTATCACTAATAGCACCCGAGATATCACCAGATATATATTGGATTTTTCGCTGACCCTGAGTGTCCGACCCCATGAGACGGTGGTTTTCTCGGCCCCTGGTGGTCCGAGGACGTTCCCGCTGCACATATTCATGCGCCAGGGCCTCCTGCAGACAATGCACTTTGATTTATTGCGCTATCTCTAATAGCACCCGAGATATCACCAGATATATATTGGAATTTCGCTGACCCTGAGTGTCCCACCCCATGTGTTGATGGATTTCTCGGCCCCTAGTGGTCCGAGGTCGATCCCGCTGCACAGATTCATGCGCCAGGGCCTCCTACAGATAATGTACTTTGGTTTAGTGCGCTATCTGTAAAAGCACCCGAGATATCACCAGATATATATTGAATTTTTCCCCGACCCTGAGTGTCCGGCCCCATGTGTCGGTGGTTTTCTCGGCCCCTGGTGGTCCGAGGTCGTTTCCGCTGCACAGATGCATGCGCCAGGGCCTCCTACAGACAATGCACTTTGATTTATTGCGCTATCTATAATAGCACCCGAGATATTACTAGATATATATTGGATTTTTCCCTGACCCTGAGTGCCCGGCCCCATGTTTCGGTGATTTTCTCGACCCCTGGTGGTCCGAGGTCGATCCCGCTGCACAGATTCATGCGCTAGCGCCTACTGCAGACAAAGGACTTTGATTTATTGTGCTATCTCTAATAGCACCCGAGATATCACCAGATATATATTGGATTTTTCCCTGACCCTGAGTGCCCGGCCCCATGTTTCGGTGATTTTCTCGACCCCTGGTGGTCCGAGGTCGATCCCGCTGCACAGATTCATGCGCTAGCGCCTACTGCAGACAAAGGACTTTGATTTATTGTGCTATCTCTAATAGCACCCGAGATATCACCAGATATATATTGGATTTGTCCCTGACCCTGACAGTCCCGCCTCATGAGACGGTGAATTTCTCGGCCCCTGGTGGTCCGAGGTCGATCCCGCTGCACAGATTCATGCGCCAGGGCCTCCTACAGACAATGCACTTTGATTTATTGTGCTATCTCTAATAGCATCCGAGATATCGCCAGATATATATTGGATTTTTCCCTGACCCTGGCAGTCCGGCCCCATGAGACGGTGATTTTCTCGGCCCCTGGAGGTCCGAGGTCGTTCCCGCTGCACAGATTCATGCGCCAGGGCCTCCTGCAGACAATGCACTTTGATTTATCGCGCTATCTCTAATAGCACCTGAGATAACACCAGATATATATTGGATTTTTCCCTGACCCTGAATGTCCGGCCCCATGTGTCGGTGGTTTTCTTGGCCCCTGGTGGTCCGAGGTCGTTCCCGCTGCACAGATTCATGCGCCAGGGCCTCCTACAGACAATGCACTTTGATTTATTGCGCTATCTGTAATAGCACCCGAGATATCACCAGATATATGCTGGATTTTTACATGACATTGGGTGATGGATTCCGAATATCTGTAATTTTCTCGGCCCCTGGCGGTCCGAGGTCGTTCCCGCTGCACAGATTCATGCGCCAGCGCCTACTGCAGACAAAGGACTTTGATTTATTGTGCTATCTCTAATAGCACCCGAGATATCACCAGATATATATTGGATTTGCCCCTGACCCTGACAGTCCCTCCTCATGAGACGGTGATTTTCTCGGCCCCTGGTGGTCCGAGGTCGATCCCGCTGCACAGATTCATGCGCCAGGGCCTCCTACAGACAATGCACTTTGATTTATTGCGCTATCTATAATAGCACCCGAGATATCACCAGATATATATTGGATTTTTCCCTGACCCTGAGTGTCCGGCCCCATGTGCCGATGGTTTTCTCGGTCCCTCGTAGTCCGAGGTCGATCCCGCTGCACAGATTCATGCGCCAGGGCACCCTGTAGATAATTCACTCTGATTTATTGCGCTATCACTAATAGCACCCGAGATATCACCAGATATATATTGGATTTTTCGCTGACCCTGAGTGTCCGACCCCATGAGACGGTGGTTTTCTCGGCCCCTGGTGGTCCGAGGACGTTCCCGCTGCACACATTCATGCGCCAGGGCCTCCTACAGACAATGTACTTTGGTTTAGTGCGCTATCTGTAAGAGCACCCGAGATATCACCAGATATATATTGAATTTTTCCCCGACCCTGAGTGTCCGGCCCCATGTGTCGGTGATTTTCTCGGCCCCTGGTGGTCCGAGGTCGATCCCGCTGCACAGATTCATGCGCTATCGCCTACTGCAGACAAAGGACTTTGATTTATTGTGCTATCTCTAATAGCACCCGAGATATCACCAGATATATATTGGATTTTTCCCTGACCCTGAGTGCCCGGCCCCATGTATCGGTGATTTTCTCGGCCCCTGGTGCTCCGAGGTCGTTCCCGCTGCTCAGATTCATGCGCCAGGGCCTCTTACAGACAATGCAATTTGATTAATTGCGCTATCTATAATAGCACCCGAGATATAACCAGATATATATTGGATTTCCCCTGACCCTGAGTGCCTGGCCCCATGTTTCGGTGATTTTCTCGACCCCTGGTGGTCCGAGGTCGATCCCGCTGCACAGATTCATGCGCTAGCGCCTACTGCAGACAAAGGACTTTGATTTATTGTGCTATCTCTAATAGCACCCGAGATATCACCAGATATATATTGGATTTGTCCCTGACCCTGACAGTCCCGCCTCATGAGACGGTGAATTTCTCGGCCCCTGGTGGTCCGAGGTCGATCCCGCTGCACAGATTCATGCGCCAGGGCCTCCTACAGACAATGCACTTTGATTTATTGCGCTATCTATAATAGCACCCGAGATATCACCAGATATATATTGGATTTTTCCCTGACCCTGAATGTCCGGCCCCTTGTGTCGGTGGTTTTCTTGGCCCCTGGTGGTCCGAGGTCGTTCCCGCTGCACAGATTTATGCGCCAGCGCCTACTGCAGACAAAGGACTTTGATTTATTGTACTATCTCCAATAGCACCCGAGATATCACCAGATATATATTGGATTTGTCCCTGACCCTGACAGTCCCGCCTCATGAGACGGTGATTTTCTCGGCCCCTGGTGGTCCGAGGTCGATCCCGCTGCACAGATTCATGCGCCAGGGCCTCCTACATTCAATGCACTTTGAATTATTGCGCTATCTATAATAGCACCCGAGATATCACCAGATATATATTGGATTTTTCACTGACCCTGAGTGTCCGGCCCCATGTGCCGATGGTTTTCTCGGTCCCTCGTAGTCCGAGGTCGATCCCGCTGCACAGATTCATGCGCCAGGGCACCCTGTAGATAATTCACTCTGATTTATTGCGCTATCACTAATAGCACCCGAGATATCACCAGATATATATTGGATTTTTCGCTGACCCTGAGTGTCCGACCCCATGAGACGGTGGTTTTCTCGGCCCCTGGTGGACCGAGGACGTTCCCGCTGCACATATTCATGCGCCAGGGCCTCCTGCAGACAATGCACTTTGATTTATTGCGCTATCTCTAATAGCACCCGAGATATCACCAGATATATATTGGAATTTCGCTGACCCTGAGTGTCCCACCCCATGTGTTGATGGATTTCTCGGCCCCTAGTGGTCCGAGGTCGATCCCGCTGCACAGATTCATGCGCCAGGGCCTCCTACAGATAATGTACTTTGGTTTAGTGCGCTATCTGTAAAAGCACCCGAGATATCACCAGATATATATTGAATTTTTCCCCGACCCTGAGTGTCCGGCCCCATGTGTCGGTGGTTTTCTCGGCCCCTGGTGGTCCGAGGTCGTTTCCGCTGCACAGATTCATGCGCCAGGGCCTCCTACAGACAATGCACTTTGATTTATTGCGCTATCTATAATAGCACCCGAGATATTACTAGATATATATTGGATTTTTCCCTGACCCTGAGTGCCCGGCCCCATGTTTCGGTGATTTTCTCGACCCCTGGTGGTCCGAGGTCGATCCCGCTGCACAGATTCATGCGCTAGCGCCTACTGCAGACAAAGGACTTTGATTTATTGTGCTATCTCTAATAGCACCCGAGATATCACCAGATATATATTGGATTTTTCCCTGACCCTGAGTGCCCGGCCCCATGTTTCGGTGATTTTCTCGACCCCTGGTGGTCCGAGGTCGATCCCGCTGCACAGATTCATGCGCTAGCGCCTACTATAGACAAAGGACTTTGATTTATTGTGCTATCTCTAATAGCACCCGAGATATCACCAGATATATATTGGATTTGTCCCTGACCCTGACAGTCCCGCCTCATGAGACGGTGAATTTCTCGGCCCCTGGTGGTCCGAGGTCGATCCCGCTGCACAGATTCATGCGCCAGGGCCTCCTACAGACAATGCACTTTGATTTATTGTGCTATCTCTAATAGCATCCGAGATATCGCCAGATATATATTGGATTTTTCCCTGACCCTGGCAGTCCGGCCCCATGAGACGGTGATTTTCTCGGCCCCTGGAGGTCCGAGGTCGTTCCCGCTGCACAGATTCATGCGCCAGGGCCTCCTGCAGACAATGCACTTTGATTTATCGCGCTATCTCTAATAGCACCTGAGATAACACCAGATATATATTGGATTTTTCCCTGACCCTGAATGTCCGGCCCCATGTGTCGGTGGTTTTCTTGGCCCCTGGTGGTCCGAGGTCGTTCCCGCTGCACAGATTCATGCGCCAGGGCCTCCTACAGACAATGCACTTTGATTTATTGCGCTATCTGTAATAGCACCCGAGATATCACCAGATATATGCTGGATTTTTACATGACATTGGGTGATGGATTCCGAATATCTGTAATTTTCTCGGCCCCTGGCGGTCCGAGGTCGTTCCCGCTGCACAGATTCATGCGCCAGCGCCTACTGCAGACAAAGGACTTTGATTTATTGTGCTATCTCTAATAGCACCCGAGATATCACCAGATATATATTGGATTTGCCCCTGACCCTGACAGTCCCTCCTCATGAGACGGTGATTTTCTCGGCCCCTGGTGGTCCGAGGTCGATCCCGCTGCACAGATTCATGCGCCAGGGCCTCCTACAGACAATGCACTTTGATTTATTGCGCTATCTATAATAGCACCCGAGATATCACCAGATATATATTGGATTTTTCCCTGACCCTGAGTGTCCGGCCCCATGTGCCGATGGTTTTCTCGGTCCCTCGTAGTCCGAGGTCGATCCCGCTGCACTGATTCATGCGCCAGGGCACCCTGTAGATAATTCACTCTGATTTATTGCGCTATCACTAATAGCACCCGAGATATCACCAGATATATATTGGATTTTCCCCTGACCCTGACTGTCCGGCCCCATGAGACTGTGGTTATCTCGGCCCCTGGTGGTCCGAGGTCGTTCCCGCTGAACAGATGCATGCGCCAGGGCCTCCTGCAGATAATTCACTTTGGTTTATTGCGCTGTCTCTAATAGCACCCGAGATATCACCAGATATATATTGGATTTTCCCCTGACCCTGAGTTTCCGGCCCCATGAGACGGTGGTTTTCTCGGCCTCTGGTGTTCCGAGGTCGTTACCGCTGCCCAGATTCATGCTCCAGGGCCTCCTACAGACAATGCACTTTGATTTATTGCGCTATCTGTAATGGCACCCGAGATATCACCAGATATATATTGGATTTTTCCCTGACCCTGAGTGTCCGGCCCCATGAGACGGTGGTTTTCTCGGCCCCTGGTGGTCCGAGGTCGATCCCGCTGCACAGATTCATGCGCCAGGGCCTCCTACAGACAATGCACTTTGATTTATTGCGCTATCTGTAATAGCACCCGAGATATCACCAGATATATGCTGGATTTTTACATGACCTTGGGTGACGGATTCCGAATATCTGTAATTTTCTCGGCCCCTGGTGGTCCGAGGTCGTTCCTGCTGCACAGATTCATTCGCCAGTGCCTCCTACAGACATTGCACTTTGATTAATTGCGCAATCTCTAATAGCACCCGAGATATCACCAGATTTATATTGGATTTTTCCCTGACCCTGACATTCCGGCCCCATGAGACGGTGGTTTTCTCGGCGACTGGTGGTCCGAAGTCGACGCCGCTGCGCAGATTCATGCGCCACGGCCTCCTACAGACAATGCACTTTGATTTAATGCGCTATCTGTAATAGCACCCGAGATATCACCAGATATATATTGGATTTATCCCTGACCCTGAGTGTCCGACCCCATGAGACGGTGGTTTTCTCGGCCCCTGGTGGTCCGAGGCCGTTCCCGCTGCACAGATTCATGCGCCAGGGCCTCCTACAGACAACGCACTCTGATTTATTGCGCTATCTGTAATAGCACCCGAGATATCACCAGATATATGATGGATTTTTACATGACCCTGAGTGTCCGGACCCATGAGACTGTAGTTTTCTCGGCCCCTGGTGGTCCGAGGTCGTTGCCGCTGTACAGATTCATGCGCCAGTGCCGCCTACAGACAATGCACTTTGATTTATCGCGCTATCTCTAATAGCACCTGAGATAACACCAGATATATATTGGATTTTTCCCTGACCCTGAGTGTCCGGCCCCATGAGACGGTGGTTTTCTCGGCCCCTGGTGGTCCGAGAACGTTCCCGCTGCACATATTCATGCGCCAGGGCCTCCTACAGACAATGCACTTTGATTTATTGCGCTATCTATAATAGCACCCGAGATATCACCAGATATATATTGGATTTTTCCCTGACCCTGAGTGTCCGGCCCCATGTGCCGATGGTTTTCTCGGTCCCTCGTAGTCCGAGGTCGATCCCGCTGCACAGATTCATGCGCCAGGGCACCCTGTAGATAATTCACTCTGATTTATTGCGCTATCACTAATAGCACCCGAGATATCACCAGATATATGCTGGATTTTTACATGACCTTGGGTGACGGATTCCGAATATCTGTAATTTTCTCGGCCCCTGGTGGTCCGAGGTCGTTCCTGCTGCACAGATTCATTCGCCAGTGCCTCCTACAGACATTGCACTTTGATTAATTGCGCTATCTCTAATAGCACCCGAGATATCACCAGATTTATATTGGATTTTTCCCTGACCCTGACATTCCGGCCCCATGAGACGGTGGTTTTCTCGGCCCCTGGTGGTCCGAAGTCGACGCCGCTGCGCAGATTCATGCGCCACGGCCTCCTACAGACAATGCACTTTGATTTAATGCGCTATCTGTAATAGCACCCGGGATATCACCAGATATATATTGGATTTATCCCTGACCCTGAGTGTCCGACCCCATGAGACGGTGGTTTTCTCGGCCCCTGGTGGTCCGAGGCCGTTCCCGCTGCACAGATTCATGCGCCAGGGCCTCCTGCAGACAATGCACTTTGATTTATTGCGCTATCTCTAACAGCACCCGAGATATCACCAGATATATATTGGAATTTCGCTGACCCTGAGTGTCCCACCCCATGTGTTGATGGATTTCTCGGCCCCTAGTGGTCCGAGGTCGATCCCGCTGCACAGATTCATGCGCCAGGGCCTCCTACAGATAATGTACTTTGGTTTAGTGCGCTATCTGTAAAAGCACCCGAGATATCACCAGATATATATTGAATTTTTCCCCGACCCTGAGTGTCCGGCCCCATGTGTCGGTGGTTTTCTCGGCCCCTGGTGGTCCGAGGTCGTTTCCGCTGCACAGATTCATGCGCCAGGGCCTCCTACAGACAATGCACTTTGATTTATTGCGCTATCTATAATAGCACCCGAGATATTACCAGATATATATTGGATTTTTCCCTGACCCTGAGTGCCCGGCCCCATGTTTCGGTGATTTTCTCGACCCCTGGTGGTCCGAAGTCGATCCCGCTGCACAGATTCATGCGCTAGCGCCTACTGCAGACATTGCACTTTGATTAATTGCGCTATCTCTAATAGCACCCGAGATATCACCAGATATATATTGGATTTGTCCCTGACCCTGACAGTCCCGCCTCATGAGACGGTGATTTTCTCGGCCCCTGGTGGTCCGAGGTCGATCCCGCTGCACAGATTCATGCGCCAGGGCCTCCTACATTCAATGCACTTTGAATTATTGCGCTATCTATAATAGCACCCGAGATATCACCAGATATATATTGGATTTTTCCCTGACCCTGAGTGTCCGGCCCCATGTGCCGATGGTTTTCTCGGTCCCTCGTAGTCCGAGGTCGATCCCGCTGCACAGATTCATGCGCCAGGGCACCCTGTAGATAATTCACTCTGATTTATTGCGCTATCACTAATAGCACCCGAGATATCACCAGATATATATTGGATTTTTCGCTGACCCTGAGTGTCCGACCCCATGAGACGGTGGTTTTCTCGGCCCCTGGTGGACCGAGGACGTTCCCGCTGCACATATTCATGCGCCAGGGCCTCCTGCAGACAATGCACTTTGATTTATTGCGCTATCTCTAATAGCACCCGAGATATCACCAGATATATATTGGAATTTCGCTGACCCTGAGTGTCCCACCCCATGTGTTGATGGATTTCTCGGCCCCTAGTGGTCCGAGGTCGATCCCGCTGCACAGATTCATGCGCCAGGGCCTCCTACAGATAATGTACTTTGGTTTAGTGCGCTATCTGTAAAAGCACCCGAGATATCACCAGATATATATTGAATTTTTCCCCGACCCTGAGTGTCCGGCCCCATGTGTCGGTGGTTTTCTCGGCCCCTGGTGGTCCGAGGTCGTTTCCGCTGCACAGATTCATGCGCCAGGGCCTCCTACAGACAATGCACTTTGATTTATTGCGCTATCTATAATAGCACCCGAGATATTACTAGATATATATTGGATTTTTCCCTGACCCTGAGTGCCCGGCCCCATGTTTCGGTGATTTTCTCGACCCCTGGTGGTCCGAGGTCGATCCCGCTGCACAGATTCATGCGCTAGCGCCTACTGCAGACAAAGGACTTTGATTTATTGTGCTATCTCTAATAGCACCCGAGATATCACCAGATATATATTGGATTTTTCCCTGACCCTGAGTGCCCGGCCCCATGTTTCGGTGATTTTCTCGACCCCTGGTGGTCCGAGGTCGATCCCGCTGCACAGATTCATGCGCTAGCGCCTACTATAGACAAAGGACTTTGATTTATTGTGCTATCTCTAATAGCACCCGAGATATCACCAGATATATATTGGATTTGTCCCTGACCCTGACAGTCCCGCCTCATGAGACGGTGAATTTCTCGGCCCCTGGTGGTCCGAGGTCGATCCCGCTGCACAGATTCATGCGCCAGGGCCTCCTACAGACAATGCACTTTGATTTATTGTGCTATCTCTAATAGCATCCGAGATATCGCCAGATATATATTGGATTTTTCCCTGACCCTGGCAGTCCGGCCCCATGAGACGGTGATTTTCTCCGCCCCTGGAGGTCCGAGGTCGTTCCCGCTGCACAGATTCATGCGCCAGGGCCTCCTGCAGACAATGCACTTTGATTTATCGCGCTATCTCTAATAGCACCTGAGATAACACCAGATATATATTGGATTTTTCCCTGACCCTGAATGTCCGGCCCCATGTGTCGGTGGTTTTCTTGGCCCCTGGTGGTCCGAGGTCGTTCCCGCTGCACAGATTCATGCGCCAGGGCCTCCTACAGACAATGCACTTTGATTTATTGCGCTATCTGTAATAGCACCCGAGATATCACCAGATATATGCTGGATTTTTACATGACATTGGGTGATGGATTCCGAATATCTGTAATTTTCTCGGCCCCTGGCGGTCCGAGGTCGTTCCCGCTGCACAGATTCATGCGCCAGCGCCTACTGCAGACAAAGGACTTTGATTTATTGTGCTATCTCTAATAGCACCCGAGATATCACCAGATATATATTGGATTTGCCCCTGACCCTGACAGTCCCTCCTCATGAGACGGTGATTTTCTCGGCCCCTGGTGGTCCGAGGTCGATCCCGCTGCACAGATTCATGCGCCAGGGCCTCCTACAGACAATGCACTTTGATTTATTGCGCTATCTATAATAGCACCCGAGATATCACCAGATATATATTGGATTTTTCCCTGACCCTGAGTGTCCGGCCCCATGTGCCGATGGTTTTCTCGGTCCCTCGTAGTCCGAGGTCGATCCCGCTGCACTGATTCATGCGCCAGGGCACCCTGTAGATAATTCACTCTGATTTATTGCGCTATCACTAATAGCACCCGAGATATCACCAGATATATATTGGATTTTCCCCTGACCCTGACTGTCCGGCCCCATGAGTCTGTGGTTATCTCGGCCCCTGGTGGTCCGAGGTCGTTCCCGCTGAACAGATGCATGCGCCAGGGCCTCCTGCAGATAATTCACTTTGGTTTATTGCGCTGTCTCTAATAGCACCCGAGATATCACCAGATATATATTGGATTTTCCCCTGACCCTGAGTTTCCGGCCCCATGAGACGGTGGTTTTCTCGGCCTCTGGTGTTCCGAGGTCGTTACCGCTGCCCAGATTCATGCTCCAGGGCCTCCTACAGACAATGCACTTTGATTTATTGCGCTATCTGTAATGGCACCCGAGATATCACCAGATATATATTGGATTTTTCCCTGACCCTGAGTGTCCGGCCCCATGAGACGGTGGTTTTCTCGGCCCCTGGTGGTCCGAGGTCGATCCCGCTGCACAGATTCATGCGCCAGGGCCTCCTACAGACAATGCCCTTTGATTTATTGCGCTATCTGTAATAGCACCCGAGATATCACCAGATATATGCTGGATTTTTACATGACCTTGGGTGACGGATTCCGAATATCTGTAATTTTCTCGGCCCCTGGTGGTCCGAGGTCGTTCCTGCTGCACAGATTCATTCGCCAGTGCCTCCTACAGACATTGCACTTTGATTAATTGCGCTATCTCTAATAGCACCCGAGATATCACCAGATTTATATTGGATTTTTCCCTGACCCTGACATTCCGGCCCCATGAGACGGTGGTTTTCTCGGCCCCTGGTGGTCCGAAGTCGACGCCGCTGCGCAGATTCATGCGCCACGGCCTCCTACAGACAATGCACTTTGATTTAATGCGCTATCTGTAATAGCACCCGAGATATCACGAGATATATATTGGATTTATCCCTGACCCTGAGTGTCCGACCCCATGAGACGGTGGTTTTCTCGGCCCCTGGTGGTCCGAGGCCGTTCCCGCTGCACAGATTCATGCGCCAGGGCCTCCTACAGACAATGCACTCTGATTTATTGCGCTATCTGTAATAGCACCCGAGATATCACCAGATATATGATGGATTTTTACATGACCCTGAGTGTCCGGACCCATGAGACTGTAGTTTTCTCGGCCCCTGGTGGTCCGAGGTCGTTGCCGCTGTACAGATTCATGCGCCAGGGCACCCTGTAGATAATTCACTCTGATTTATTGCGCTATCACTAATAGCACCCGAGATATCACCAGATATATATTGGATTTTTCGCTGACCCTGAGTGTCCGGCCCCATGAGACGGTGGTTTTCTCGGCCCCTGGTGGTCCGAGAACGTTCCCGCTGCACATATTCATGCGCCAGGGCCTCCTACAGACAATGCACTTTGATTTATTGCGCTATCTATAATAGCACCCGAGATATCACCAGATATATATTGGATTTTTCCCTGACCCTGAGTGTCCGGCCCCATGTGCCGATGGTTTTCTCGGTCCCTCGTAGTCCGAGGTCGATCCCGCTGCACAGATTCATGCGCCAGGGCACCCTGTAGATAATTCACTCTGATTTATTGCGCTATCACTAATAGCACCCGAGATATCACCAGATATATATTGGATTTTTCGCTGACCCTGAGTGTCCGACCCCATGAGACGGTGGTTTTCTCGGCCCCTGGTGGTCCGAGAACGTTCCCGCTGCACATATTCATGCGCCAGGGCCTCCTACAAACAATGCACTTTGATTTATTGCGCTATCTCTAATAGCATCCGAGATATCACCAGATATATATTGGATTTTTCCCTGACCCTGGCAGTCCGGCCCCTTGAGACGGTGGTTTTCTCGGCCCCTGGTGGTCCGAGGTCGTTCCCGCTGCACAGATTCATGCGCCAGGGCCTCCTGCAGACAATGCACTTTGATTTATTGCGCTATCTGTAATAGCACCCGAGATATCACCAGATATATATTGGATTTTTCCCTGACCCTGAGTGTCCGGCCCCATGAGACGGTGGTTTTCTCGGCCCCTGGTGGTCCGAGGTCGATCCCGCTGCACAGATTCATGCGCCAGGGCCTCCTACAGACAATGCCCTTTGATTTATTGCGCTATCTGTAATAGCACCCGAGATATCACCAGATATATGCTGGATTTTTACATGACCTTGGGTGACGGATTCCGAATATCTGTAATTTTCTCGGCCCCTGGTGGTCCGAGGTCGTTCCTGCTGCACAGATTCATTCGCCAGTGCCTCCTACAGACATTGCACTTTGATTAATTGCGCTATCTCTAATAGCACCCGAGATATCACCAGATTTATATTGGATTTTTCCCTGACCCTGACATTCCGGCCCCATGAGACGGTGGTTTTCTCGGCCCCTGGTGGTCCGAAGTCGACGCCGCTGCGCAGATTCATGCGCCACGGCCTCCTACAGACAATGCACTTTGATTTAATGCGCTATCTGTAATAGCACCCGAGATATCACCAGATATATATTGGATTTATCCCTGACCCTGAGTGTCCGACCCCATGAGACGGTGGTTTTCTCGGCCCCTGGTGGTCCGAGGCCGTTCCCGCTGCACAGATTCATGCGCCAGGGCCTCCTACAGACAATGCACTCTGATTTATTGCGCTATCTGTAATAGCACCCGAGATATCACCAGATATATGATGGATTTTTACATGACCCTGAGTGTCCGGACCCATGAGACTGTAGTTTTCTCGGCCCCTGGTGGTCCGAGGTCGTTGCCCCTGTACAGATTCATGCGCCAGGGCACCCTGTAGATAATTCACTCTGATTTATTGCGCTATCACTAATAGCACCCGAGATATCACCAGATATATATTGGATTTTTCGCTGACCCTGAGTGTCCGGCCCCATGAGACGGTGGTTTTCTCGGCCCCTGGTGGTCCGAGAACGTTCCCGCTGCACATATTCATGCGCCAGGGCCTCCTACAGACAATGCACTTTGATTTATTGCGCTATCTATAATAGCACCCGAGATATCACCAGATATATATTGGATTTTTCCCTGACCCTGAGTGTCCGGCCCCATGTGCCGATGGTTTTCTCGGTCCCTCGTAGTCCGAGGTCGATCCCGCTGCACAGATTCATGCGCCAGGGCACCCTGTAGATAATTCACTCTGATTTATTGCGCTATCACTAATAGCACCCGAGATATCACCAGATATATATTGGATTTTTCGCTGACCCTGAGTGTCCGACCCCATGAGACGGTGGTTTTCTCGGCCCCTGGTGGTCCGAGAACGTTCCCGCTGCACATATTCATGCGCCAGGGCCTCCTACAAACAATGCACTTTGATTTATTGCGCTATCTCTAATAGCATCCGAGATATCACCAGATATATATTGGATTTTTCCCTGACCCTGGCAGTCCGGCCCCTTGAGACGGTGGTTTTCTCGGCCCCTGGTGGTCCGAGGTCGTTCCCGCTGCACAGATTCATGCGCCAGGGCCTCCTGCAGACAATGCACTTTGATTTATTGCGCTATCTCTAATAGCACCCGAGATATCACCAGATATATATTGGATTTTTCCCTGACCCTGAGTGTCCGGCCCCATGAGACGGTATTTTTCTCGGCTCCTGGTGGTCCGAGGTCGTTCCCGCTGCACAGATTCATGCGCCAGTGCCTCCTACAGACAATGCACTTTGATTTATTGCGCAATCTGTAATAGCACCCGAGATATCACCAGATATATGATGGATTTTTACATGACCTTGGGTGACGGATTCCGAATATCTGTAATTTTCTCGGCCCCTGGTGGTCCGAGGTCGTTCCTGCTGCACAGATTCATTCGCCAGTGCCTCCTACAGACATTGCACTTTGATTAATGGCGCTATCTCTAATAGCACCCGAGATATCACCAGATTTATATTGGATTTTTCCCTGACCCTGACATTCCGGCCCCATGAGACGGTGGTTTTCTCGGCCCCTGGTGGTCCGAAGTCGACGCCGCTGCGCAGATTCATTCGCCAGTGCCTCCTACAGACATTGCACTTTGATTAATTGCGCTATCTCTAATAGCACCCGAGATATCATCAGATATATATTGGATTTTTCCCTGACCCTGACATTCCGGACCCATGAGACGGTGATTTTCTCGGCCCCTGGAGGTCCGAGGTCGTTCCCGCTGCACCGAATCATGCGCCAGGGCTTCCTGGAGACAATGCACTTTGATTTATCGCGCTATCTCTAATAGCACCTGAGATAACACCAGATATATATTGGATTTTTCCCTGACCCTGAGTGCCCGGCCCCATGTTTCGGTGATTTTCTCGACCCCTGGTGGTCCGAGGTCGATCCCGCTGCACAGATTCATGCGCTAGCGCCTACTGCAGACAAAGGACTTTGATTTATTGTGCTATCTCTAATAGCACCCGAGATATCACCAGATATATATTGGATTTTTCCCTTACCCTGACAGTCCCGCCTCATGAGACGGTGATTTTCTCGGCCCCTGGTGGTCCGAGGTCGATCCCGCTGCACAGATTCATGCGCCAGGGCCTCCTACAGACAATGCACTTTGATTTATTGTGCTATCTGTAACAGCACCGGAGAAAGCTCCATATATGTTCTGGATTTTTACATGACTTTGGGTGACCGATACCGAAAATCTGTAATTTTCTCGGCCCCTGGTGGTCCGAGGTCGTTGCCGCTGTACAGATTCATGCGCCAGTGCCTCCTACAGACATTGCACTTTGATTTATCGCGCTGTCTCTAATAGCACCCGAGATATCACCAGATATATATTGGATTTTTCCCAGAACCTGATTGTCCGGCCCCATGTGTCGGTGGTTTTCTCGGCCCCTGTTGGTCCGAGGTCATTGCCGCTGCTCAGATTCATGCGCCAGGGCCTCCCGCAGACAAAGCACTTTGATTTATTGTGCTATCTGTAACAGCACCCGAGAAAGCTCCATATTTGTTCTGGATTTTTACATGACTTTGGGTGACCGATACCGAAAATCTGTAATTTTCTCGGCCCCTGGTGTTCCGATGTCGTTCCTGCTGCACAGATTCATGCGCAAGGGCCTCCTAAGGACAATGCACTTTGGTTTATTGCGCTATCTCTAATAGCAGCCGAGATATCACCAGATATATATTGGATTTTTCCCTGACCCTGACAGTCCGACCCCATGAGACGGTGGTTTTCTCGGCCCCTGGTGGTCCGAGGTCGTTCCCGCTGCACATATTCATGCGCCAGGGCCTCCTACAGACACTGCACTTTGGTTTATTGCCCTATCTCTAATAGCACCCGAGATATCACCAGATATATACTGGATTTTTCCCTGACCCTGACAGTCCGGCCACATGTGTCGGTGGTTTTCTCGGCCCCTGATGGTCCGAGGTCGTTCCCGCTGCACAGATTCATGCGCCAGGGCCTCCTACAGACATTGCACTTTGATTTATCGCGCTGTCTCTAATAGCACCCGAGATATCACCGGATATATATTGGATTTTTCCCCGACCCTGAGTATCCGGCGCCATGTGTCGGTGGTTTTCTCGGGCCTTGGCGGTCCGAGGTCGATCCCGCTGCACAGATTCATGCGCCAGGGCCTCCTACAGACAATGCACTTTGATTTATTGCGCTATCTGTAATAGCACCCGAGATATCACCAGATATATGCTGGATTTTTACATGACCTTGGGTGACGGATTCTGAATATCTGTAATTTTCTCGGCCCCTGGTGGTCCGAGGTCGTTCCTGCTGCACAGATTCATTCGCCAGTGCCTCCTACAGACATTGCACTTTGATTAATTGCGCTATCTCTAATAGCACCCGAGATATCACCAGATTTATATTGGATTTTTCCCTGACCCTGACATTCCGGCCCCATGAGACGGTGGTTTTCTCGGCCCCTGGTGGTCCGAAGTCGACGCCGCTGCGCAGATTCATGCGCCACGGCCTCCTACAGACAATGCACTTTGATTTAATGCGCTATCTGTAATAGCACCCGAGATATCACCAGATATATGCTGGATTTTTACATGACCCTGAGTGTCCGGACCCATGTGTCAGTGGTTTTCACGGCCCCTGGTGATCCGAGGTCGTTCCCGCTGCACATATTCATGCGCCAGGGCCTCCTGGAGACAATTCACTTTGGTTTATTGCGCTATCTCTAATAGCACCCGACATATCACCAGATATATATTGGATTTTTCCCCGACCCTGAGTATCCGGCCCCATGAGACGGTGGTTTTCTCGGCCCCTGGTTGTCCCAGGTCGTTTCCGCTGCACAGATTCATGCGCCAGGGCCTCCTACAGACAATGCACTTTGATTTATTGCACTATCTCTAATAGCACCCGAGATATCACCAGATATATATTGGATTTTCCCCTGACCCTGAGTGTCCGGCCCCATGAGACTGTGGTTTTCTCGGCCCCTGGTGATCCGAGGTCGTTCCCGCTGCACATATTCATGCGCCAGGGCCTCCTGCAGACAATTCACTATGGTTTATTGCGCTATCTCTAATAGCACCCGACATATCACCAGATATATATTGGATTTTTCCCCGACCCTTAGTGTTCGGCCCCATGAGACGGTTGTTTTCTCGGCCCCTGGTGGTCCGAGGTCGATCCCGCTGCACAGATTCATGCGCCAGGGCCTCCTGCAGACAATGCACTTTGGTTTATTGCGCTATCTCTAATAGCAGCTGAGATATCACCAGATATATATTGAATTTTTCCCTGGCCCTAGGTGCCCGGCCCCATGAGACGGTGATTTTCTCGGCCCCTCGTGGTCCGAGGTCGTTCCCGCTGCACAGATTCATGCGCCAGTGCCCCCTGCAGATAATTCACTTTGATTTATTGCGCTATCTCTAATAGCACCCGAGATATCACCAGACATATATTGGATTTTTCCCTGACGCTGAGTGTCCGGCCCCATGTGTCGATGGTTTTCTCGGTCCCTCGTAGACCGAGGCCGATCCCGCTGCACAGATTCATGCGCCAGGGCCCCCTGCAGATAATTCACCTTGATTTATCGCGCTATCTGTAATAGAACCCGAGATATCACCAGATATATGCTGGATTTTTACATGACCTAGGGTGACGGATACCGAAAATCTGTAATTTTCTCGGCCCCTGTTGGTCCGATGTCGTTCCCGCTGCACAGATGCATGCGCCAGGGCCTCCTACAGACAATGCACTTTGATTAATTGCGCTATCTGTAATAGCACCCGAGAATGCTCCATATATATGCTGGATTTTTACATGACTTTCAGTGACGGATACCGAAAATCTGTAATTTTCTCGGCCCCTGGTGGTCCGATGTCGTTCCTGCTGCACAGATTGATGCGCAAGGGCCTCCGAACGACAATGCACTTTGATTTATTGCGCTATCTGTAATAGCACCCGAGAAAGCTCCATATATACGCTGGATTTTTACATGACTTTGGGTGACGGATACCGAAAATCTGTAATTTTCTCGGCCCCTGGTTGTCCGATGTCGTTCCTGCTGCACAGATTCATGCGCAAGGGCCTCCTGCAGATAATTCACTTTGGTTTATCGAGCTATCTCTAATAGCACCCGAGATATTTCCAGATATATATTGGATTTTCCCCTGACCCTGAGTGCCCGGCCCAATGAGATGGTGGTTTTCTCGGCCCCTGGTGATCCGAGGTCGTTCCCGCTGCACATATTCATGCGCCAGGGCCTCCTGGAGACAATTCACTTTGGTTTATTGCGCTATCTCTAATAGCACCCGACATATCACCAGATATATATTGGATTTTTCCCCGACCCTGAGTATCCGGCGCCATGTGTCGGTGGTTTTCTCGGCCCCTGGTGATCCGAGGTCGTTCCCGCTGCACAGAATCATGCGCCAGGGCTTCCTGCAGACAATGCACTTTGATTTATTGCGCTATCTCTAATAGCACCCGAGATATCACCAGATATATATTGGATTTTCCCTTACACTGAGTCTCCGGCCCCATGAGACGGTGGTTTTCTCGGCCCCTGGTGGTCCGAGGTCGATCCCGCTGCACAGATGCATTCGCCAGGGCCTCCTGCAGATAATTCACTTTCGTTTCTTGCGCTATCTCTAATAGCACCCGAGATATCACCAGATATATATTGGATTTTCCCTTACCCTGAGTCTCCGGCCCCATGAGACGGTGGTTTTCTCGGCCCCTGGTTGTCCGAGGTCGTTTCCGCTGCACAGATGCATGCGCCAGGGCCTCCTACAGACAATGCACTTTGATTTATTGCACTATCTCTAATAGCACCCGAGATATCACCAGATATATATTGGGTTTTTCCCTGACCCTGAGTGTCCGGCCCCATGAGACGGTATTTTTCTCGGCTCCTGGTGGTCCGAGGTCGTTCCCGCTGCTCAGATTCATGCGCCAGTGCCTCCTACAGACAATGCACTTTGATTTATTGCGCTATCTGTAATAGCACCCGAGATATCACCAGATATATATTGGACTTTTCCCTTACCCTGACAGTCCCGCCTCATGAGACGGTGATTTTCTCGGCCCCTGGTGGTCCGAGGTCGATCCCGCTGCACAGATTCATGCGCCAGGGCCTCCTACAGACAATGCACTTTGATTTATTGTGCTATCTGTAACAGCACCGGAGAAAGCTCCATATATGTTCTGGATTTTTACATGACTTTGGGTGACCGATACCGAAAATCTGTAATTTTCTCGGCCCCTGGTGGTCCGAGGTCGTTGCCGCTGTACAGATTCATGCGCCAGTGCCTCCTACAGACATTGCACTTTGATTTATCGCGCTGTCTCTAATAGCACCCGAGATATCACCAGATATATATTGGATTTTTCCCAGAACCTGATTGTCCGGCCCCATGTGTCGGTGGTTTTCTCGGCCCCTGTTGGTCCGAGGTCATTGCCGCTGCTCAGATTCATGCGCCAGGGCCTCCCGCAGACAAAGCACTTTGATTTATTGTGCTATCTGTAACAGCACCCGAGAAAGCTCCATATTTGTTCTGGATTTTTACATGACTTTGGGTGACCGATACCGAAAATCTGTAATTTTCTCGGCCCCTGGTGTTCCGATGTCGTTCCTGCTGCACAGATTCATGCGCAAGGGCCTCCTAAGGACAATGCACTTTGGTTTATTGCGCTATCTCTAATAGCAGCCGAGATATCACCAGATATATATTGGATTTTTCCCTGACCCTGACAGTCCGACCCCATGAGACGGTGGTTTTCTCGGCCCCTGGTGGTCCGAGGTCGTTCCCGCTGCACATATTCATGCGCCAGGGCCTCCTACAGACACTGCACTTTGGTTTATTGCCCTATCTCTAATAGCACCCGAGATATCACCAGATATATACTGGATTTTTCCCTGACCCTGACAGTCCGGCCACATGTGTCGGTGGTTTTCTCGGCCCCTGATGGTCCGAGGTCGTTCCCGCTGCACAGATTCATGCGCCAGGGCCTCCTACAGACATTGCACTTTGATTTATCGCGCTGTCTCTAATAGCACCCGAGATATCACCGGATATATATTGGATTTTTCCCCGACCCTGAGTATCCGGCGCCATGTGTCGGTGGTTTTCTCGGGCCTTGGCGGTCCGAGGTCGATCCCGCTGCACAGATTCATGCGCCAGGGCCTCCTACAGACAATGCACTTTGATTTATTGCGCTATCTGTAATAGCACCCGAGATATCACCAGATATATGCTGGATTTTTACATGACCTTGGGTGACGGATTCTGAATATCTGTAATTTTCTCGGCCCCTGGTGGTCCGAGGTCGTTCCTGCTGCACAGATTCATTCGCCAGTGCCTCCTACAGACATTGCACTTTGATTAATTGCGCTATCTCTAATAGCACCCGAGATATCACCAGATTTATATTGGATTTTTCCCTGACCCTGACATTCCGGCCCCATGAGACGGTGGTTTTCTCGGCCCCTGGTGGTCCGAAGTCGACGCCGCTGCGCAGATTCATGCGCCACGGCCTCCTACAGACAATGCACTTTGATTTAATGCGCTATCTGTAATAGCACCCGAGATATCACCAGATATATGCTGGATTTTTACATGACCCTGAGTGTCCGGACCCATGTGTCAGTGGTTTTCACGGCCCCTGGTGATCCGAGGTCGTTCCCGCTGCACATATTCATGCGCCAGGGCCTCCTGGAGACAATTCACTTTGGTTTATTGCGCTATCTCTAATAGCACCCGACATATCACCAGATATATATTGGATTTTTCCCCGACCCTGAGTATCCGGCCCCATGAGACGGTGGTTTTCTCGGCCCCTGGTTGTCCCAGGTCGTTTCCGCTGCACAGATTCATGCGCCAGGGCCTCCTACAGACAATGCACTTTGATTTATTGCACTATCTCTAATAGCACCCGAGATATCACCAGATATATATTGGATTTTCCCCTGACCCTGAGTGTCCGGCCCCATGAGACTGTGGTTTTCTCGGCCCCTGGTGATCCGAGGTCGTTCCCGCTGCACATATTCATGCGCCAGGGCCTCCTGCAGACAATTCACTATGGTTTATTGCGCTATCTCTAATAGCACCCGACATATCACCAGATATATATTGGATTTTTCCCCGACCCTTAGTGTTCGGCCCCATGAGACGGTTGTTTTCTCGGCCCCTGGTGGTCCGAGGTCGATCCCGCTGCACAGATTCATGCGCCAGGGCCTCCTGCAGACAATGCACTTTGGTTTATTGCGCTATCTCTAATAGCAGCTGAGATATCACCAGATATATATTGAATTTTTCCCTGGCCCTAGGTGCCCGGCCCCATGAGACGGTGATTTTCTCGGCCCCTCGTGGTCCGAGGTCGTTCCCGCTGCACAGATTCATGCGCCAGTGCCCCCTGCAGATAATTCACTTTGATTTATTGCGCTATCTCTAATAGCACCCGAGATATCACCAGACATATATTGGATTTTTCCCTGACGCTGAGTGTCCGGCCCCATGTGTCGATGGTTTTCTCGGTCCCTCGTAGACCGAGGCCGATCCCGCTGCACAGATTCATGCGCCAGGGCCCCCTGCAGATAATTCACCTTGATTTATCGCGCTATCTGTAATAGAACCCGAGATATCACCAGATATATGCTGGATTTTTACATGACCTAGGGTGACGGATACTGAAAATCTGTAATTTTCTCGGCCCCTGTTGGTCCGATGTCGTTCCCGCTGCACAGATGCATGCGCCAGGGCCTCCTACAGACAATGCACTTTGATTAATTGCGCTATCTGTAATAGCACCCGAGAATGCTCCATATATATGCTGGATTTTTACATGACTTTCAGTGACGGATACCGAAAATCTGTAATTTTCTCGGCCCCTGGTGGTCCGATGTCGTTCCTGCTGCACAGATTGATGCGCAAGGGCCTCCGAACGACAATGCACTTTGATTTATTGCGCTATCTGTAATAGCACCCGAGAAAGCTCCATATATACGCTGGATTTTTACATGACTTTGGGTGACGGATACCGAAAATCTGTAATTTTCTCGGCCCCTGGTTGTCCGATGTCGTTCCTGCTGCACAGATTCATGCGCAAGGGCCTCCTGCAGATAATTCACTTTGGTTTATCGAGCTATCTCTAATAGCACCCGAGATATTTCCAGATATATATTGGATTTTCCCCTGACCCTGAGTGCCCGGCCCAATGAGATGGTGGTTTTCTCGGCCCCTGGTGATCCGAGGTCGTTCCCGCTGCACATATTCATGCGCCAGGGCCTCCTGGAGACAATTCACTTTGGTTTATTGCGCTATCTCTAATAGCACCCGACATATCACCAGATATATATTGGATTTTTCCCCGACCCTGAGTATCCGGCGCCATGTGTCGGTGGTTTTCTCGGCCCCTGGTGATCCGAGGTCGTTCCCGCTGCACAGAATCATGCGCCAGGGCTTCCTGCAGACAATGCACTTTGATTTATTGCGCTATCTCTAATAGCACCCGAGATATCACCAGATATATATTGGATTTTCCCTTACCCTGAGTCTCCGGCCCCATGAGACGGTGGTTTTCTCGGCCCCTGGTGGTCCGAGGTCGATCCCGCTGCACAGATGCATTCGCCAGGGCCTCCTGCAGATAATTCACTTTCGTTTCTTGCGCTATCTCTAATAGCACCCGAGATATCACCAGATATATATTGGATTTTCCCTTACCCTGAGTCTCCGGCCCCATGAGACGGTGGTTTTCTCGGCCCCTGGTTGTCCGAGGTCGTTTCCGCTGCACAGATGCATGCGCCAGGGCCTCCTACAGACAATGCACTTTGATTTATTGCACTATCTCTAATAGCACCCGAGATATCACCAGATATATATTGGGTTTTTCCCTGACCCTGAGTGTCCGGCCCCATGAGACGGTATTTTTCTCGGCTCCTGGTGGTCCGAGGTCGTTCCCGCTGCTCAGATTCATGCGCCAGTGCCTCCTACAGACAATGCACTTTGATTTATTGCGCTATCTGTAATAGCACCCGAGATATCACCAGATATATATTGGACTTTTCGCTGACCCTGAGTGTCCGACCCCATGTGTCGATGGTTTTCTCGGTCCCTCGTGGACCGATCTCGATCCCGCTGCACAGATTCAGGCGCCAGGGCCCCCTGCAGATGATTCACTTTGGTTTAGTGCGCTATCTGTAAGAGCACCCGGGATATCACCAGATATGTATTGGATTTTTCCCTGACCCGGACAGTCCGGCCCCACGAGACAGTGATTTTCTCGGCCCCTGGTGGTCCGAGGTCGATCCCGCTGCACAGATTCATGCGCCAGGGCCTCCTGCAGACAATGCACTTTGGTTTATTGCGCTATCTCTAATAGCACCCGAGATATCACCAGATATGTATTGGATTTTTCCCTGACCCTGACAGTCCGGCCCCATGAGACGGTGATTTTCTCGGCCCCTCGTTGTCCGAGGTCGTTCCCGCTGCACAGATTCATGCGCCAGGGCCCCCTGCAGATAATTCACTTTGATTTATTGCGCTATCTCTAATAGCACCTGAGATAACACCAGATATATATTGGATTTTTCCCTGTCCCTGAGTGTCCGGCCCCATGTGTCGGTGATTTTCTCGGACCCTGGTGGTCCGAGGTCGTTCCCGCTGCACAGATTCATGCGCCGGGGCCTCCTACAGACAATGCACTTTGATTTATTGCGCAATCTGTAATAGCACCCGAGATATCATCAGATATATGATGGATTTTTACATGACCTTGGGTGACGGATTCCGAATATCTGTAATTTTCTCGGCCCCTGGTGGTCCGAGGTCGTTCCTGCTGCACAGATTCATTCGCCAGTGCCTCCTACTGACATTGCACTTTGATTTATCGCGCTGTCTCTAATAGCACCCGAGATATCACCAGATATATATTGAATTTTTCCCTGGCCCTAGGTGTCCGGACCCATGAGACTGTAGTTTTCTCGGCCCCTGGTGGTCCGAGGTCGTTGCCGCTGTACAGATTCATGCGCCAGTGCCTCCTACAGACAATGCACTTTGATTTATCGCGCTATCTCTAATAGCACCTGAGATAACACCAGATATATATTGGATTTTTCCCTGACCCTGAGAGACCGGCCCCATGTGTCGGTGGTTTTCTTGGCCCCTGGTGGTCCGAGGTCGTTCCCGCTGCACAGATTCATGCGCCAGGGCCTCCTACAGACAATGCACTTTGATTTATTGCGCTATCTGTAATAGCACCCGAGATATCACCAGATATATGCTGGATTTTTACATGACCTTGGGTGACGGATTCCGAATATCTGTAATTTTCTCGGCCGCTGGTCGTCCGAGGTCGTTCCCGCTGGCCAGATTCATGCGCCAGGGCCTCCTGCAGACAATGCACCGTGATTTATTGCGCTATCTGTAATAGCACCCGAGATATCACTAGATATAATATTGGATTTTACACTGACCCTGAGTGTCCGGCCCCGTGAAACGGTGGTTTTCTCGGCCCCTAGTATTCCGAGGTCGTTCCTGCTGCACAGATTCATTCGCCAGTGCCTACTACAGACAATGCACTTTGATTTATTGCGCTATCTGTAATAGCACCCGAGATATCACCAGATATATATAGGATTTTTCACTGACCCTGACAGACCGGCCCCATGAGACGGTGATTTTCTCGGCCCCTGGTAGTCCGAGGTCGTTCCCGCTGCACAGAATCATGCGCCAGGGCTTCCTGCAGATAATTCACTTTGGTTTATTGCGCTATCTCTAATAGCACCCGAGATATCACTAGATATATATTGGATTTTCCACTGACCCTGAGTGTCCGGCCCCATGAGACGGTGGTTTTCTAGGTCCCTGGTGGTCCGAGGTCGTTCCCGCAGCACAGATTCATGCGCCAGGGCCTCCTGCAGACAATTCACTTTGGTTTATTCCGCTATCTCTAATAGCACCTGACATATCATCAGATATATATTGGATTTTTCCCCGACCCTGAGTGTTCGGCCCCATGAGACGGTGGTTTTCTCGGCCGCTGGTGGTCCGAGGTCGTTCCCGCTGCACAGATTCATGCGCCAGGGCCTCCTACAGACAATGCACTTTGTTTCATTGCGCTATCTGTAATAGCACCCGAGATATCATCAGATACATCCTGGATTTTTCCCCGACCCTGAGTATTCGGCTCCATGAGACGGTTGTTTTCTCGGCCCCTGGTGGCCCGAGGGCGTTCCCGCTGCACAGATTCATGCGCCAGGGCCTCCTACAGACAATGCACTTTGGTTTAGTGCGCTATCTGTAAGAGCACCCGAGATATCACCAGATATATATTGGATTTTCCCCTGACCCTGGGTGTCCGTCCCCATGTGACTGTGGTTTTCTCGGCCCCTGGTGATCCGAGGTCGTTCCCGCCGCACATATTCATGCGCCAGGGCCTGCTGCAGACAATTCTCTTTGGTTTATTGCGCTATCTCTAATAGCACCCGACATATCACCAGATATATATGTGTTTTTTCCCCGACCCTGAGTGTTCGGCCCCATGAGACGGTTGTTTTCGCGGCCCCTGGTGGTCCGAGGTCGTTCCCGCTGCACAGATTCATATGCCAGGGCCTCCTACAGACAATGCACTTTGGTTCATTGGGCTATCTGTTAGAGCACCCGAGATATCACCAGATATATATTGAATTTTTCAACCGACCCTGAGTGTCCCGCCCCATGAAACGGTGGTTTTCTCGGACCCTGGTGATCCGAGGTCGTTCCCGCTGCACAGAATCATGCGCCAGGGCTTCCTGCAGACAATGCACTTTGATTTATTGCGCTGTCTCTAATAGCACCCGCGATATCACCAGATATATATTGGATTTTCCCCTGACCCTGAGTGTCCGGCCCCATGAGACGGTGGTTCTCTCGCCCCTAGTGGTCCCAGGTCGTTCCCGCTGCACAGATTCATGCGCCATGGCCTCCTGCAGACAATGCACTTTGATTTATCGCGCTATCTGTAATAGCACCCGAGATATCACCGGATATATGCTGGATTTTTACATGACCCTGAGCGTCCGGCCCCATGAGACGGTGGTTTTCTCGGCACCTGGTGGTCCGAGGTCGTTCCCGCTGCACAGATGCATGCCCCAGGGCCTCCTGCAGATAATTCACTTTGGTTTATTGCGCTATCTCTAATAGCACCCGAGATATCACCAGATTTATATTGGATTTTTCCCTGACCCTGACATTCCGGCCCCATGAGACGGTGGTTTTCTCGGCCCCTGGTGGTCCGAAGTCGACGCCGCTGCGCAGATTCATGCGCCACGGCCTCCTACAGACAATGCACTTTGATTTAATGCGCTATCTGTAATAGCACCCGAGATATCACCAGATATATGCTGGATTTTTACATGACCCTGAGTGTCCGGACCCATGTGTCAGTGGTTTTCACGGCCCCTGGTGATCCGAGGTCGTTCCCGCTGCACATATTCATGCGCCAGGGCCTCCTGGAGACAATTCACTTTGGTTTATTGCGCTATCTCTAATAGCACCCGACATATCACCAGATATATATTGGATTTTTCCCCGACCCTGAGTATCCGGCCCCATGAGACGGTGGTTTTCTCGGCCCCTGGTTGTCCCAGGTCGTTTCCGCTGCACAGATTCATGCGCCAGGGCCTCCTACAGACAATGCACTTTGATTTATTGCACTATCTCTAATAGCACCCGAGATATCACCAGATATATATTGGATTTTCCCCTGACCCTGAGTGTCCGGCCCCATGAGACTGTGGTTTTCTCGGCCCCTGGTGATCCGAGGTCGTTCCCGCTGCACATATTCATGCGCCAGGGCCTCCTGCAGACAATTCACTATGGTTTATTGCGCTATCTCTAATAGCACCCGACATATCACCAGATATATATTGGATTTTTCCCCGACCCTTAGTGTTCGGCCCCATGAGACGGTTGTTTTCTCGGCCCCTGGTGGTCCGAGGTCGATCCCGCTGCACAGATTCATGCGCCAGGGCCTCCTGCAGACAATGCACTTTGGTTTATTGCGCTATCTCTAATAGCAGCTGAGATATCACCAGATATATATTGAATTTTTCCCTGGCCCTAGGTGCCCGGCCCCATGAGACGGTGATTTTCTCGGCCCCTCGTGGTCCGAGGTCGTTCCCGCTGCACAGATTCATGCGCCAGTGCCCCCTGCAGATAATTCACTTTGATTTATTGCGCTATCTCTAATAGCACCCGAGATATCACCAGACATATATTGGATTTTTCCCTGACGCTGAGTGTCCGGCCCCATGTGTCGATGGTTTTCTCGGTCCCTCGTAGACCGAGGCCGATCCCGCTGCACAGATTCATGCGCCAGGGCCCCCTGCAGATAATTCACCTTGATTTATCGCGCTATCTGTAATAGAACCCGAGATATCACCAGATATATGCTGGATTTTTACATGACCTAGGGTGACGGATACCGAAAATCTGTAATTTTCTCGGCCCCTGTTGGTCCGATGTCGTTCCCGCTGCACAGATGCATGCGCCAGGGCCTCCTACAGACAATGCACTTTGATTAATTGCGCTATCTGTAATAGCACCCGAGAATGCTCCATATATATGCTGGATTTTTACATGACTTTCAGTGACGGATACCGAAAATCTGTAATTTTCTCGGCCCCTGGTGGTCCGATGTCGTTCCTGCTGCACAGATTGATGCGCAAGGGCCTCCGAACGACAATGCACTTTGATTTATTGCGCTATCTGTAATAGCACCCGAGAAAGCTCCATATATACGCTGGATTTTTACATGACTTTGGGTGACGGATACCGAAAATCTGTAATTTTCTCGGCCCCTGGTTGTCCGATGTCGTTCCTGCTGCACAGATTCATGCGCAAGGGCCTCCTGCAGATAATTCACTTTGGTTTATCGAGCTATCTCTAATAGCACCCGAGATATTTCCAGATATATATTGGATTTTCCCCTGACCCTGAGTGCCCGGCCCAATGAGATGGTGGTTTTCTCGGCCCCTGGTGATCCGAGGTCGTTCCCGCTGCACATATTCATGCGCCAGGGCCTCCTGGAGACAATTCACTTTGGTTTATTGCGCTATCTCTAATAGCACCCGACATATCACCAGATATATATTGGATTTTTCCCCGACCCTGAGTATCCGGCGCCATGTGTCGGTGGTTTTCTCGGCCCCTGGTGATCCGAGGTCGTTCCCGCTGCACAGAATCATGCGCCAGGGCTTCCTGCAGACAATGCACTTTGATTTATTGCGCTATCTCTAATAGCACCCGAGATATCACCAGATATATATTGGATTTTCCCTTACCCTGAGTCTCCGGCCCCATGAGACGGTGGTTTTCTCGGCCCCTGGTGGTCCGAGGTCGATCCCGCTGCACAGATGCATTCGCCAGGGCCTCCTGCAGATAATTCACTTTCGTTTCTTGCGCTATCTCTAATAGCACCCGAGATATCACCAGATATATATTGGATTTTCCCTTACCCTGAGTCTCCGGCCCCATGAGACGGTGGTTTTCTCGGCCCCTGGTTGTCCGAGGTCGTTTCCGCTGCACAGATGCATGCGCCAGGGCCTCCTACAGACAATGCACTTTGATTTATTGCACTATCTCTAATAGCACCCGAGATATCACCAGATATATATTGGGTTTTCCCCTGACCCTGGCAGTCCGGCCCCATGAGACTGTGCTTTTCTCGGCCCCTGGTGATCCGAGGTCGTTCCCGCTGCACATATTCATGCGCCAGGGCCTCCTGCAGACAATGGACTTTGATTTATTGCGCTATCTCTAATAGCATCCGAGATATCACCAGATATATATTGGATTTTTCCCTGACCCTGGCAGTCCGGCCCCATGAGACGGTGGTTTTCTCGGCCGCTGGTGGTCCGAGGACGTTCCCGCTGCACAGATTCATGCGCCAGGGCCTCCTGCAGACAATGCACTTTGATTTATTGCGCTATCTGTAATAGCACCTGAGATATCACCAGATTTATATTGGATTTTTCCCTTACCCTGACAGTCCGGCCCCATCAGACGGTGTATTTCTCGGCCCCTGGTGGTCCGAGGTCGTTCCCGCTGCACAGATTCATGTGCCAGGGCCTGCTGCAGACGATGCACTTTGGTTTATTGCGCTATCTCTAATAGCACCCGAGATATCACCAGATATATATTGGATTTTTCCCTGACCCTGAGTGTCCGGCCCCATGAGACGGTATTTTTCTCGGCTCCTGGTGGTCCGAGGTCGTTCCCGCTGCTCAGATTCATGCGCCAGTGCCTCCTACAGACAATGCACTTTGATTTATTGCGCTATCTGTAATAGCACCCGAGATATCACCAGATATATATTGGACTTTTCGCTGACCCTGAGTGTCCGACCCCATGTGTCGATGGTTTTCTCGGTCCCTCGTGGACCGATCTCGATCCCGCTGCACAGATTCAGGCGCCAGGGCCCCCTGCAGATGATTCACTTTGGTTTAGTGCGCTATCTGTAAGAGCACCCGGGATATCACCAGATATGTATTGGATTTTTCCCTGACCCGGACAGTCCGGCCCCACGAGACAGTGATTTTCTCGGCCCCTGGTGGTCCGAGGTCGATCCCGCTGCACAGATTCATGCGCCAGGGCCTCTTGCAGACAATGCACTTTGATTTATTGCGCTATCTGTAATAGCACTCGAGATATCACCAGATATATATTGGATTTTTCCCTGACCCTGACAGACCGGCCCCATGAGACGGTGATTTTCTCGGCCCCTGGTGGTCCGAGGTCGATCCCGCTGCACAGATTCATGCGCCAGGGCCTCCTACAGACAATGCACTTTGATTTATTGCGCTATCTGTAATAGCATCCGAGATATCACCAGATATATATTGGATTTTTCCTTGACCCTTAGTGTCCGACCCCATGAGACGGTGGTTTTATCGGCCCCTGCTGGTCCGAGGTCGTTCCCGCTGCACAGTTTCATGCGCCAGGGCCGCCTGCAGATAATTCACTTTGATTTATTGCGCTATCTCTAATAGCACCCGAGATATCACCAGATATATATTGGATTTTTCCCTGACCCTGTGTGTCCGGCCCCATGTGTCGATGGTTTTCTCGGTCCCTCGTAGTCCGAGGTCGATCCCGCTGCACAGATTCATGCGCCAGGGCCCCTGCAGATAATTCACTTTCATTTATTGCGCTATCTCGAATAGCACCCGAGATATCACCAGATGTATATTGGATTTTTCCCTGACCGTGACAGTCCGGCCCCATGAGACGGTGATTTTCTCTGGCCCTGGTGGTCCGAGGTCGATCCCGCTGCACAGATTCATGCGCCAGGGCCTCCTACAGACAATGCACTCTGATTAATTGCGCTATCTATAATAGCACCCGAGATATCACCAGATTTATATTGGATTTTGCCGTGACCCTGGGTGTCCGACCCTATGCGACGGTGGTTTTCTCGGCCCCTGGTGGTCCGAGGTCGTTCCCGCTGCACAGATTCATGCGTCAGGGCCTCCTGCAGAAAATGCACTTTGATTTATTGCGCTATCTGTTATAGCACCCGAGATATCACCAGATATATATTGGATTTTGCCGTGACCCTGACAGTCCGGCCCCATGTGTCGATGGTTTGCTCGGTCCCTCGTGGTCCGAGGTCGGTCCCGCTGCACAGATACATGCGCCAGGGCCTCCTACAGACAATGCACTTTGATTTATTGCGCTATCTGTAATAGCACCCGAGATATCACCAGATTGATATTGGCTTTTTCCCTGACCCTGAGTGTCCGACCCCATGTGTCGATGTTTTTCTCAGCCCCTGGTGGTCCGAGGTCGTTCCCGCTGCACAGATTCATGCGCCAGGGCCTCCTGCAGGCAATGCACTTTGATTTATTGCGCTGTCTGTAATAGCACCCGAGATATCACCAGATATATATTGGATTTTTCCCTGACCCTGACAGTCCGGCCCCAAGAGACGGTGATTTTCTCGGCCCCTGGTGGTCCGAGGTAGATCCCGCTGCACAGATTTATGCGCCAGGGCCTCCTACAGACAATGCATTTCGATTTATTGCGCTATCTATAATAGCACCCGAGATATCACCAGATATATATTGGATTTTTCCCTGACCCTGAGTGTCCGACCACATGAGACGGTGGTTTTCTCGGCCCCTGGTGGTCCGAGGCCGATCCCGCTGCACAGATTCATGCGCCAGGGCCTCTTGCAGACAATGCACTTTGGTTTATTGCGCTATCTCTAATAGCACCCGAGATATCACCAGATATATATTGGATTTTTCCCTGACCCTGAGTGTCCGGACCCTTGAGACGGTGATTTTCTCGGACCCTGGTGGTCCGCGGTCGTTCCCGCTGGACCGAATCATGCGCCAGGGCTTCCTGGAGTCAATGCACTTTGATTTATCGCGCTATCTCTAATAGCACCTGAGATAACACCAGATATATATTGGATTTTTCCCTGACCCTGAGTGTCCGGCCCCATGTGTCGGTGGTTTTCTTGGCCCCTGGTGGTCCGAGGTCGTTCCCGCTGCACATATTCATGCGCTAGGGCCTCCTGCAGACAATGGACTTTGATTTATTGCGCTATCTCTAATAGCATCCGAGATATCACCAGATATATATTGGATTTTTCCCTGACCCTGGCAGTCCGGCCCCATGAGACGGTGGTTTTCTCGGCCGCTGGTGGTCCGAGGACGTTCCCGCTGCACAGATTCATGCGCCAGGGCCTCCTGCAGACAATGCACTTTGATTTATTGCGCTATCTGTAATAGCCCCTGAGATATCACCAGATTTATATTGGATTTTTCCCTTACCCTGACAGTCCGGCCCCATCAGACGGTGTATTTCTCGGCCCCTGGTGGTCCCAGGTCGTTCCCGCTGCACAGATTCATGTGCCAGGGCCTGCTGCAGACGATGCACTTTGGTTTATTGCGCTATCTCTAATAGCACCCGAGATATCACCAGATATATATTGGATTTTTCCCTGACCCTGAGTGTCCGGCCCCATGAGACGGTATTTTTCTCGGCTCCTGGTGGTCCGAGGTCGTTCCCGCTGCTCAGATTCATGCGCCAGTGCCTCCTACAGACAATGCACTTTGATTTATTGCGCTATCTGTAATAGCACCCGAGATATCACCAGATATATATTGGACTTTTCGCTGACCCTGAGTGTCCGACCCCATGTGTCGATGGTTTTCTCGGTCCCTCGTGGACCGATCTCGATCCCGCTGCACAGATTCAGGCGCCAGAGCCCCCTGCAGATGATTCACTTTGGTTTAGTGCGCTATCTGTAAGAGCACCCGGGATATCACCAGATATGTATTGGATTTTTCCCTGACCCGGACAGTCCGGCCCCACGAGACAGTGATTTTCTCGGCCCCTGGTGGTCCGAGGTCGATCCCGCTGCACAGATTCATGCGCCAGGGCCTCCTGCAGACAATGCACTTTGGTTTATTGCGCTATCTCTAATAGCACCCGAGATATCACCAGATATGTATTGGATTTTTCCCTGACCCTGACAGTCCGGCCCCATGAGACGGTGATTTTCTCGGCCCCTCGTTGTCCGAGGTCGTTCCCGCTGCACAGATTCATGCGCCAGGGCCCCCTGCAGATAATTCACTTTGATTTATTGCGCTATCTCTAATAGCACCTGAGATAACACCAGATATATATTGGATTTTTCCCTGTCCCTGAGTGTCCGGCCCCATGTGTCGGTGATTTTCTCGGACCCTGGTGGTCCGAGGTCGTTCCCGCTGCACAGATTCATGCGCCGGGGCCTCCTACAGACAATGCACTTTGATTTATTGCGCAATCTGTAATAGCACCCGAGATATCATCAGATATATGATGGATTTTTACATGACCTTGGGTGACGGATTCCGAATATCTGTAATTTTCTCGGCCCCTGGTGGTCCGAGGTCGTTCCTGCTGCACAGATTCATTCGCCAGTGCCTCCTACTGACATTGCACTTTGATTTATCGCGCTGTCTCTAATAGCACCCGAGATATCACCAGATATATATTGAATTTTTCCCTGGCCCTAGGTGTCCGGACCCATGAGACTGTAGTTTTCTCGGCCCCTGGTGGTCCGAGGTCGTTGCCGCTGTACAGATTCATGCGCCAGTGCCTCCTACAGACAATGCACTTTGATTTATCGCGCTATCTCTAATAGCACCTGAGATAACACCAGATATATATTGGATTTTTCCCTGACCCTGAGAGACCGGCCCCATGTGTCGGTGGTTTTCTTGGCCCCTGGTGGTCCGAGGTCGTTCCCGCTGCACAGATTCATGCGCCAGGGCCTCCTACAGACAATGCACTTTGATTTATTGCGCTATCTGTAATAGCACCCGAGATATCACCAGATATATGCTGGATTTTTACATGACCTTGGGTGACGGATTCCGAATATCTGTAATTTTCTCGGCCGCTGGTCGTCCGAGGTCGTTCCCGCTGGCCAGATTCATTCGCCAGTGCCTACTACAGACAATGCACTTTGATTTATTGCGCTATCTGTAATAGCACCCGAGATATCACCAGATATATATAGGATTTTTCACTGACCCTGACAGACCGGCCCCATGAGACGGTGATTTTCTCGGCCCCTGGTAGTCCGAGGTCGTTCCCGCTGCACAGAATCATGCGCCAGGGCTTCCTGCAGATAATTCACTTTGGTTTATTGCGCTATCTCTAATAGCACCCGAGATATCACTAGATATATATTGGATTTTCCACTGACACTGAGTGTCCGGACCCATGAGACGGTGGTTTTCTAGGTCCCTGGTGGTCCGAGGTCGTTCCCGCAGCACAGATTCATGCGCCAGGGCCTCCTGCAGACAATTCACTTTGGTTTATTCCGCTATCTCTAATAGCACCTGACATATCATCAGATATATATTGGATTTTTCCCCGACCCTGAGTGTTCGGCCCCATGAGACGGTGGTTTTCTCGGCCGCTGGTGGTCCGAGGTCGTTCCCGCTGCACAGATGCATGCCCCAGGGCCTCCTGCAGATAATTCACTTTGGTTTATTGCGCTATCTCTAATAGCACCCGAGATATCACCAGATTTATATTGGATTTTTCCCTGACCCTGACATTCCGGCCCCATGAGACGGTGGTTTTCTCGGCCCCTGGTGGTCCGAAGTCGACGCCGCTGCGCAGATTCATGCGCCACGGCCTCCTACAGACAATGCACTTTGATTTAATGCGCTATCTGTAATAGCACCCGAGATATCACCAGATATATGCTGGATTTTTACATGACCCTGAGTGTCCGGACCCATGTGTCAGTGGTTTTCACGGCCCCTGGTGATCCGAGGTCGTTCCCGCTGCACATATTCATGCGCCAGGGCCTCCTGGAGACAATTCACTTTGGTTTATTGCGCTATCTCTAATAGCACCCGACATATCACCAGATATATATTGGATTTTTCCCCGACCCTGAGTATCCGGCCCCATGAGACGGTGGTTTTCTCGGCCCCTGGTTGTCCCAGGTCGTTTCCGCTGCACAGATTCATGCGCCAGGGCCTCCTACAGACAATGCACTTTGATTTATTGCACTATCTCTAATAGCACCCGAGATATCACCAGATATATATTGGATTTTCCCCTGACCCTGAGTGTCCGGCCCCATGAGACTGTGGTTTTCTCGGCCCCTGGTGATCCGAGGTCGTTCCCGCTGCACATATTCATGCGCCAGGGCCTCCTGCAGACAATTCACTATGGTTTATTGCGCTATCTCTAATAGCACCCGACATATCACCAGATATATATTGGATTTTTCCCCGACCCTTAGTGTTCGGCCCCATGAGACGGTTGTTTTCTCGGCCCCTGGTGGTCCGAGGTCGATCCCGCTGCACAGATTCATGCGCCAGGGCCTCCTGCAGACAATGCACTTTGGTTTATTGCGCTATCTCTAATAGCAGCTGAGATATCACCAGATATATATTGAATTTTTCCCTGGCCCTAGGTGCCCGGCCCCATGAGACGGTGATTTTCTCGGCCCCTCGTGGTCCGAGGTCGTTCCCGCTGCACAGATTCATGCGCCAGTGCCCCCTGCAGATAATTCACTTTGATTTATTGCGCTATCTCTAATAGCACCCGAGATATCACCAGACATATATTGGATTTTTCCCTGACGCTGAGTGTCCGGCCCCATGTGTCGATGGTTTTCTCGGTCCCTCGTAGACCGAGGCCGATCCCGCTGCACAGATTCATGCGCCAGGGCCCCCTGCAGATAATTCACCTTGATTTATCGCGCTATCTGTAATAGAACCCGAGATATCACCAGATATATGCTGGATTTTTACATGACCTAGGGTGACGGATACCGAAAATCTGTAATTTTCTCGGCCCCTGTTGGTCCGATGTCGTTCCCGCTGCACAGATGCATGCGCCAGGGCCTCCTACAGACAATGCACTTTGATTAATTGCGCTATCTGTAATAGCACCCGAGAATGCTCCATATATATGCTGGATTTTTACATGACTTTCAGTGACGGATACCGAAAATCTGTAATTTTCTCGGCCCCTGGTGGTCCGATGTCGTTCCTGCTGCACAGATTGATGCGCAAGGGCCTCCGAACGACAATGCACTTTGATTTATTGCGCTATCTGTAATAGCACCCGAGAAAGCTCCATATATACGCTGGATTTTTACATGACTTTGGGTGACGGATACCGAAAATCTGTAATTTTCTCGGCCCCTGGTTGTCCGATGTCGTTCCTGCTGCACAGATTCATGCGCAAGGGCCTCCTGCAGATAATTCACTTTGGTTTATCGAGCTATCTCTAATAGCACCCGAGATATCACCAGATATATATTGGATTTTCCCTTACCCTGAGTCTCCGGCCCCATGAGACGGTGGTTTTCTCGGCCCCTGGTGGTCCGAGGTCGATCCCGCTGCACAGATGCATTCGCCAGGGCCTCCTGCAGATAATTCACTTTCGTTTCTTGCGCTATCTCTAATAGCACCCGAGATATCACCAGATATATATTGGATTTTCCCTTACCCTGAGTCTCCGGCCCCATGAGACGGTGGTTTTCTCGGCCCCTGGTTGTCCGAGGTCGTTTCCGCTGCACAGATGCATGCGCCAGGGCCTCCTACAGACAATGCACTTTGATTTATTGCACTATCTCTAATAGCACCCGAGATATCACCAGATATATATTGGGTTTTCCCCTGACCCTGGCAGTCCGGCCCCATGAGACTGTGCTTTTCTCGGCCCCTGGTGATCCGAGGTCGTTCCCGCTGCACATATTCATGCGCCAGGGCCTCCTGCAGACAATGGACTTTGATTTATTGCGCTATCTCTAATAGCATCCGAGATATCACCAGATATATATTGGATTTTTCCCTGACCCTGGCAGTCCGGCCCCATGAGACGGTGGTTTTCTCGGCCGCTGGTGGTCCGAGGACGTTCCCGCTGCACAGATTCATGCGCCAGGGCCTCCTGCAGACAATGCACTTTGATTTATTGCGCTATCTGTAATAGCACCTGAGATATCACCAGATTTATATTGGATTTTTCCCTTACCCTGACAGTCCGGCCCCATCAGACGGTGTATTTCTCGGCCCCTGGTGGTCCGAGGTCGTTCCCGCTGCACAGATTCATGTGCCAGGGCCTGCTGCAGACGATGCACTTTGGTTTATTGCGCTATCTCTAATAGCACCCGAGATATCACCAGATATATATTGGATTTTTCCCTGACCCTGAGTGTCCGGCCCCATGAGACGGTATTTTTCTCGGCTCCTGGTGGTCCGAGGTCGTTCCCGCTGCTCAGATTCATGCGCCAGTGCCTCCTACAGACAATGCACTTTGATTTATTGCGCTATCTGTAATAGCACCCGAGATATCACCAGATATATATTGGACTTTTCGCTGACCCTGAGTGTCCGACCCCATGTGTCGATGGTTTTCTCGGTCCCTCGTGGACCGATCTCGATCCCGCTGCACAGATTCAGGCGCCAGGGCCCCCTGCAGATGATTCACTTTGGTTTAGTGCGCTATCTGTAAGAGCACCCGGGATATCACCAGATATGTATTGGATTTTTCCCTGACCCGGACAGTCCGGCCCCACGAGACAGTGATTTTCTCGGCCCCTGGTGGTCCGAGGTCGATCCCGCTGCACAGATTCATGCGCCAGGGCCTCTTGCAGACAATGCACTTTGATTTATTGCGCTATCTGTAATAGCACTCGAGATATCACCAGATATATATTGGATTTTTCCCTGACCCTGACAGACCGGCCCCATGAGACGGTGATTTTCTCGGCCCCTGGTGGTCCGAGGTCGATCCCGCTGCACAGATTCATGCGCCAGGGCCTCCTACAGACAATGCACTTTGATTTATTGCGCTATCTGTAATAGCATCCGAGATATCACCAGATATATATTGGATTTTTCCTTGACCCTTAGTGTCCGACCCCATGAGACGGTGGTTTTATCGGCCCCTGCTGGTCCGAGGTCGTTCCCGCTGCACAGTTTCATGCGCCAGGGCCGCCTGCAGATAATTCACTTTGATTTATTGCGCTATCTCTAATAGCACCCGAGATATCACCAGATATATATTGGATTTTTCCCTGACCCTGTGTGTCCGGCCCCATGTGTCGATGGTTTTCTCGGTCCCTCGTAGTCCGAGGTCGATCCCGCTGCACAGATTCATGCGCCAGGGCCCCTGCAGATAATTCACTTTCATTTATTGCGCTATCTCGAATAGCACCCGAGATATCACCAGATGTATATTGGATTTTTCCCTGACCGTGACAGTCCGGCCCCATGAGACGGTGATTTTCTCTGGCCCTGGTGGTCCGAGGTCGATCCCGCTGCACAGATTCATGCGCCAGGGCCTCCTACAGACAATGCACTCTGATTAATTGCGCTATCTATAATAGCACCCGAGATATCACCAGATTTATATTGGATTTTGCCGTGACCCTGGGTGTCCGACCCTATGCGACGGTGGTTTTCTCGGCCCCTGGTGGTCCGAGGTCGTTCCCGCTGCACAGATTCATGCGTCAGGGCCTCCTGCAGAAAATGCACTTTGATTTATTGCGCTATCTGTTATAGCACCCGAGATATCACCAGATATATATTGGATTTTGCCGTGACCCTGACAGTCCGGCCCCATGTGTCGATGGTTTGCTCGGTCCCTCGTGGTCCGAGGTCGGTCCCGCTGCACAGATACATGCGCCAGGGCCTCCTACAGACAATGCACTTTGATTTATTGCGCTATCTGTAATAGCACCCGAGATATCACCAGATTGATATTGGCTTTTTCCCTGACCCTGAGTGTCCGACCCCATGTGTCGATGTTTTTCTCAGCCCCTGGTGGTCCGAGGTCGTTCCCGCTGCACAGATTCATGCGCCAGGGCCTCCTGCAGGCAATGCACTTTGATTTATTGCGCTGTCTGTAATAGCACCCGAGATATCACCAGATATATATTGGATTTTTCCCTGACCCTGACAGTCCGGCCCCAAGAGACGGTGATTTTCTCGGCCCCTGGTGGTCCGAGGTAGATCCCGCTGCACAGATTTATGCGCCAGGGCCTCCTACAGACAATGCATTTCGATTTATTGCGCTATCTATAATAGCACCCGAGATATCACCAGATATATATTGGATTTTTCCCTGACCCTGAGTGTCCGACCACATGAGACGGTGGTTTTCTCGGCCCCTGGTGGTCCGAGGCCGATCCCGCTGCACAGATTCATGCGCCAGGGCCTCTTGCAGACAATGCACTTTGGTTTATTGCGCTATCTCTAATAGCACCCGAGATATCACCAGATATATATTGGATTTTTCCCTGACCCTGAGTGTCCGGACCCTTGAGACGGTGATTTTCTCGGACCCTGGTGGTCCGCGGTCGTTCCCGCTGGACCGAATCATGCGCCAGGGCTTCCTGGAGTCAATGCACTTTGATTTATCGCGCTATCTCTAATAGCACCTGAGATAACACCAGATATATATTGGATTTTTCCCTGACCCTGAGTGTCCGGCCCCATGTGTCGGTGGTTTTCTTGGCCCCTGGTGGTCCGAGGTCGTTCCCGCTGCACATATTCATGCGCTAGGGCCTCCTGCAGACAATGGACTTTGATTTATTGCGCTATCTCTAATAGCATCCGAGATATCACCAGATATATATTGGATTTTTCCCTGACCCTGGCAGTCCGGCCCCATGAGACGGTGGTTTTCTCGGCCGCTGGTGGTCCGAGGACGTTCCCGCTGCACAGATTCATGCGCCAGGGCCTCCTGCAGACAATGCACTTTGATTTATTGCGCTATCTGTAATAGCCCCTGAGATATCACCAGATTTATATTGGATTTTTCCCTTACCCTGACAGTCCGGCCCCATCAGACGGTGTATTTCTCGGCCCCTGGTGGTCCCAGGTCGTTCCCGCTGCACAGATTCATGTGCCAGGGCCTGCTGCAGACGATGCACTTTGGTTTATTGCGCTATCTCTAATAGCACCCGAGATATCACCAGATATATATTGGATTTTTCCCTGACCCTGAGTGTCCGGCCCCATGAGACGGTATTTTTCTCGGCTCCTGGTGGTCCGAGGTCGTTCCCGCTGCTCAGATTCATGCGCCAGTGCCTCCTACAGACAATGCACTTTGATTTATTGCGCTATCTGTAATAGCACCCGAGATATCACCAGATATATATTGGACTTTTCGCTGACCCTGAGTGTCCGACCCCATGTGTCGATGGTTTTCTCGGTCCCTCGTGGACCGATCTCGATCCCGCTGCACAGATTCAGGCGCCAGAGCCCCCTGCAGATGATTCACTTTGGTTTAGTGCGCTATCTGTAAGAGCACCCGGGATATCACCAGATATGTATTGGATTTTTCCCTGACCCGGACAGTCCGGCCCCACGAGACAGTGATTTTCTCGGCCCCTGGTGGTCCGAGGTCGATCCCGCTGCACAGATTCATGCGCCAGGGCCTCCTGCAGACAATGCACTTTGGTTTATTGCGCTATCTCTAATAGCACCCGAGATATCACCAGATATGTATTGGATTTTTCCCTGACCCTGACAGTCCGGCCCCATGAGACGGTGATTTTCTCGGCCCCTCGTTGTCCGAGGTCGTTCCCGCTGCACAGATTCATGCGCCAGGGCCCCCTGCAGATAATTCACTTTGATTTATTGCGCTATCTCTAATAGCACCTGAGATAACACCAGATATATATTGGATTTTTCCCTGTCCCTGAGTGTCCGGCCCCATGTGTCGGTGATTTTCTCGGACCCTGGTGGTCCGAGGTCGTTCCCGCTGCACAGATTCATGCGCCGGGGCCTCCTACAGACAATGCACTTTGATTTATTGCGCAATCTGTAATAGCACCCGAGATATCATCAGATATATGATGGATTTTTACATGACCTTGGGTGACGGATTCCGAATATCTGTAATTTTCTCGGCCCCTGGTGGTCCGAGGTCGTTCCTGCTGCACAGATTCATTCGCCAGTGCCTCCTACTGACATTGCACTTTGATTTATCGCGCTGTCTCTAATAGCACCCGAGATATCACCAGATATATATTGAATTTTTCCCTGGCCCTAGGTGTCCGGACCCATGAGACTGTAGTTTTCTCGGCCCCTGGTGGTCCGAGGTCGTTGCCGCTGTACAGATTCATGCGCCAGTGCCTCCTACAGACAATGCACTTTGATTTATCGCGCTATCTCTAATAGCACCTGAGATAACACCAGATATATATTGGATTTTTCCCTGACCCTGAGAGACCGGCCCCATGTGTCGGTGGTTTTCTTGGCCCCTGGTGGTCCGAGGTCGTTCCCGCTGCACAGATTCATGCGCCAGGGCCTCCTACAGACAATGCACTTTGATTTATTGCGCTATCTGTAATAGCACCCGAGATATCACCAGATATATGCTGGATTTTTACATGACCTTGGGTGACGGATTCCGAATATCTGTAATTTTCTCGGCCGCTGGTCGTCCGAGGTCGTTCCCGCTGGCCAGATTCATTCGCCAGTGCCTACTACAGACAATGCACTTTGATTTATTGCGCTATCTGTAATAGCACCCGAGATATCACCAGATATATATAGGATTTTTCACTGACCCTGACAGACCGGCCCCATGAGACGGTGATTTTCTCGGCCCCTGGTAGTCCGAGGTCGTTCCCGCTGCACAGAATCATGCGCCAGGGCTTCCTGCAGATAATTCACTTTGGTTTATTGCGCTATCTCTAATAGCACCCGAGATATCACTAGATATATATTGGATTTTCCACTGACACTGAGTGTCCGGACCCATGAGACGGTGGTTTTCTAGGTCCCTGGTGGTCCGAGGTCGTTCCCGCAGCACAGATTCATGCGCCAGGGCCTCCTGCAGACAATTCACTTTGGTTTATTCCGCTATCTCTAATAGCACCTGACATATCATCAGATATATATTGGATTTTTCCCCGACCCTGAGTGTTCGGCCCCATGAGACGGTGGTTTTCTCGGCCGCTGGTGGTCCGAGGTCGTTCCCGCTGCACAGATTCATGCGCCAGGGCCTCCTACAGACAATGCACTTTGTTTCATTGCGCTATCTGTAATAGCACCCGAGATATCATCAGATACATCCTGGATTTTTCCCCGACCCTGAGTATTCGGCTCCATGAGACGGTTGTTTTCTCGGCCCCTGGTGGTCCGAGGTCGTTCCCGCTGCACAGATTCATGCGCCAGGGCCTCCTACAGACAATGCACTTTGGTTTAGTGCGCTATCTGTAAGAGCACCCGAGATATCACCAGATATATGTTGGATTTTCCCCTGACCCTGGGTGTCCGTCCCCATGTGACTGTGGTTTTCTCGGCCCCTGGTGATCCGAGGTCGTTCCCGCTGCACATATTCATGCGCCAGGGCCTGCTGCAGACAATTCTCTTTGGTTTATTGCGCTATCTCTAATAGCACCCGACATATCACCAGATATATATGTGTTTTTTCCCCGACCCTGAGTGTTCGGCCCCATGAGACGGTTGTTTTCGCGGCCCCTGGTGGTCCGAGGTCGTTCCCGCTGCACAGATTCATATGCCAGGGCCTCCTACAGACAATGCACTTTGGTTTATTGGGCTATCTGTTAGAGCACCCGAGATATCACCAGATATATATTGAATTTTTCAACCGACCCTGAGTGTCCCGCCCCATGAAACGGTGGTTTTCTCGGACCCGGGTGATCCGAGGTCGTTCCCGCTGCACAGAATCATGCGCCAGGGCTTCCTGCAGACAATGCACTTTGATTTATTGCGCTGTCTCTAATAGCACCCGCGATATCACCAGATATATATTGGATTTTCCCCTGACCCTGAGTGTCCGGCCCCATGAGACGGTGGTTCTCTCGCCCCTAGTGGTCCCAGGTCGTTCCCGCTGCACAGATTCATGCGCCAGGGCCTCCTGCAGACAATGCACTTTGATTTATCGCGCTATCTGTAATAGCACCCGAGATATCACCGGATATATGCTGGATTTTTACATGACCCTGAGCGTCCGGCCCCATGAGACGGTGGTTTTCTCGGCACCTGGTGGTCCGAGGTCGTTCCCGCTGCACAGATGCATGCCCCAGGGCCTCCTGCAGATAATTCACTTTGGTTTATTGCGCTATCTCTAATAGCACGCGAGATATCACCAGATATATATTGGATTTTCCCCTGACCCTGAGTGTCCGGCCCAATGAGCCGGTGGTTTTCTCGGTCCCTGGTGGTCCGAGGTCGTTCCCGCCGCACAGATTCATGCGCCAGGGCCTCCTACAGACAATGCACTTTGATTTATTGCGCTATCTGTAATAGCACTCGAGATATCACCAGATATATATTGGATTTTTCCCTGACCCTGACAGACCGGCCCCATGAGACGGTGATTTTCTCGGCCCCTGGTGGTCCGAGGTCGATCCCGCTGCACAGATTCATGCGCCAGGGCCTCCTACAGACAATGCACTTTGATTTATTGCGCTATCTGTAATAGCATCCGAGATATCACCAGATATATATTGGATTTTTCCTTGACCCTTAGTGTCCGACCCCATGAGACGGTGGTTTTATCGGCCCCTGCTGGTCCGAGGTCGTTCCCGCTGCACAGTTTCATGCGCCAGGGCCCCCTGCAGATAATTCACTTGGATTTATTGCGCTATCTCTAATAGCACCCGAGACATCACCAGATATATATTGGATTTTTCCATGACCCTGTGTGTCCGGCCCCATGTGTCGATGGTTTTCTCGGTCCCTCGTAGTCCGAGGTCGATCCCGCTGCACAGATTCATGCGCCAGGGCCCCTGCAGATAATTCACTTTCATTTATTGCGCTATCTCGAATAGCACCCGAGATATCACCAGATGTATATTGGATTTTTCCCTGACCGTGACAGTCCGGCCCCATGAGACGGTGATTTTCTCTGGCCCTGGTGGTCCGAGGTCGATCCCGCTGCACAGATTCATGCGCCAGGGCCTCCTACAGACAATGCACTCTGATTAATTGCGCTATCTATAATAGCACCCGAGATATCACCAGATTTATATTGGATTTTGCCGTGACCCTGGGTGTCCGACCCTATGCGACGGTGGTTTTCTCGGCCCCTGGTGGTCCGAGGTCGTTCCCGCTGCACAGATTCATGCGTCAGGGCCTCCTGCAGAAAATGCACTTTGATTTATTGCGCTATCTGTTATAGCACCCGAGATATCACCAGATATATATTGGATTTTGCCTTGACCCTGACAGTCCGGCCCCATGTGTCGATGGTTTGCTCGGTCCCTCGTGGTCCGAGGTCGATCCCGCTGCACAGATACATGCGCCAGGGCCTCCTACAGACAATGCACTTTGATTTATTGCGCTATCTGTAATAGCACCCGAGATATCACCAGATTTATATTGGCTTTTTCCCTGACCCTGAGTGTCCGACCCCATGTGTCGATGTTTTTCTCGGCCCCTGGTGGTCCGAGGTAGATACCGCTGCACAGATTCATGCGCCAGGGCCTCCCGCAGACTTGGCACTTTGGTTTATTGCGCTATCTCTAATAGCACCCGAGATATCACCAGATATTTGCTGGATTTTTACATGGTCTTGGGTGACGGATTCCGAATATCTGTAATTTTCTCGGCCACTGGTGGTCCGAGGTCGATCCTGCGGCACAGAATCATTCGCAAGGGCCTCCTACAGACAATGTCACTTTTGTATATTGCGCTATCTGTAATATGACCCGAGATATCACCAGAAATATATTGGATTTTTCCCTGACCCTGAGTGCCCGGCCCCATGCGTCGGTGGTTTTCTCGGCCCCTGGTGGTCAGAGATCGATCTCGCTGCACAGATTCATGCGCTAGCGCCTCCTGCAGACAATGCACTTTGATTTATTGCGCTATCTGTAATAGCACCCGAGATATCACCAGATATATATTGGATTTTTCCCTGACCCTGAGTGTCCGGCCCCATGAGACGGTGGTTTTCTCGGCCCCTGGTGGTCCGAGGTCGTTCCCGTTGCACAGATTCATGCGCCAGGGCCTCCTGCAGATAATTCACTTTGGTTTATTGCGCTATCTCTAATAGCACCCGAGATATCACCAGATATATATTGGATTTTCGCCTGACCCTGAGCGTCCGGCGCCATGAGACTGTGATTTCTCGGCCCCTGGAGGTCCGAGGTCGTTCCCGCTACACAGATTCATGCGCCAGGGCCTCCTACAGACAATGCACTCTGATTTATTGCGCTATCTGTAATAGCACCCGAGATATCACCAGATATATATTGGATTTTTCCCTGAGCCTGAGTGCCCGGCCCCATGTGTCGGTGATTTTCTCGGACCCTGGTGATCCGGGGTAGATACCGCTGCACAGATTCATGCGCCAGGGCCTCCCGCAGACTTGGCACTTTGGTTTATTGCGCTATCTGTAATAGCACCCGTGATATCACCAGATATATGCTGGATTTTTACATGACCTTGGGTGACGGATTCCGAATATCTGTAATTTTCTCGGCCCCTGGTGGTCCGAGGTCGTTCCTGCTGCACAGATTCATTCACCAGTGCCTCCTATAGACAATGCACTTTGATTTATTGCGCTATCTCTAATAGCACCCGAGATATCACCAGATATTTATTGGATTTTCCCCTGACCCTGAGTGTCCGGCCCCATGAGACGGTGGTTGTCTCGGCCCCTGGAGGTCCGAGGACGTTCCCGCAGCACAGATTCATGCGCCCGGAGCCCCTGCAGATAATTCACTTTGGTTTATTGCGCTATCTCTAATAGCACCCGAGATATCACCGGATATATATTGGATTTTTCCCTGACACTGAGTGTCCGACCCCGTGAGACTGTGGTTTTCTCGGCCCCTGGTGGCCCGAGGTAGTTCCCGCTGCACAGATTCATGCGCAAGGTCCTCCTACAGACAATGCACTTTGATTTATTGCGCTATCTGTAATAGCACTCGAGATATAACCAGATATATATTGGATTTTTCACTGACCCGGAGTGTCCGGCCCCATGAGACGGTGGTTTTCTCGGCCCCTGGTGGTCCGAGGTCGTTCCCGTTGCACAGATTCATGCGCCAGGGCCTCCTGCAAATAATACACTTTGGTTTATTGCGCTATCTCTAATAGCACCCGAGATATCACTAGATATATATTGGATTTTCCCCTGGCCCTGAGTGTCCGGCCCCATGAGACTGTGGTTTTCTCGGCCCCTGGAGGTCCGAGGTCGTTCCCGCTGCACAGATTCATGCGCCAGGGCCTCCTACAGACAATGCACTTTGATTTATTGCGCTATCTGTAATAGCACCCGAGATATCACCAGAAATATATTGGATTTTTCCCTGACCCTGAGTGTCCGGCCCCATGAGACGGTTGTTGTCTCGGCCCCTGGTGGTCCGAGGTCGTTCCCGCTGCACAGATTCATGCGCCAGGGCCTCCTGCAGATAATTCACTTTGGTTTATTGCGCTATCTCTAATAGCACCCGAGATATCACCAGATATATATTGGATTTTTCCCTGACCCTGAGTGCCCGGCCCCATGTGTCGGTGGTTTTCTCGGCCCCTGGGGGTCCGAGATCGATCTCGCTGCACAGGTTCATGCGCTAGAGCCTCCTGCAGACAATGCACTTTGATATATCCCGCTATATGTAATAGCACCCGAGATATCATGAGATATATATTGGATTTTTCCCTGACCCTGAGTGTCCGGCCCCATGAGGCGGTGGTTTTCTCGGCCCCTGGTTGTCCGAGTTCGTTCCCGCTGCACAGATTCATGCGCCAGGGCCTCCTGCAGATAATTCACTTTGGTTTATTGCGCTATCTCCTATAGCACCCGAGATATCGCCAGATATATATTGGATTTGTCCCTGGCCCTGAGTGTCCGGCCCCATGAGACGGTAGTTTTCTCGGCCCCTGGTGGTCCGAGGTCGATCCGGCTGCACAGATTCATGCGCCAGGGCCTCCTACAGACAATGCACTTTGATTTATTGCGCTATCTGTAATAGCACCCGAGATATCACCAGATATATATTGGATTTTTCCCTGACCCTGAGTGTCCGACCCCATGAGACGGTGGTTTTCTCGGCTCCTGGTGTCCGAGGTCGCTCCCGCTGCACAGATTCATGCGCCAGGGCCCCCTGCAGATAATTCACTTTGATTTATTGCGCTATTTCTAATTGCACCCGAGATATCACCAGATATATATTGGATTTTTCCCTGACCCTGAGTGTCTGGCCCCATGAGACTGTGGTTTTCTCGGCCCCTGGTGGTCCGAGGTTGTTCCCGTTGCACAGATTCATGCGCCAGGGCCTCCTGCAGATAATTCACTTTGGTTTATTGCGCTATCTCTAATAGCACCCGAGATATCACCAGATATATATTGGATTTTCCCCTGACCCTGAGCGTCCGGCCCCATGAGACTGTGGTTTTCTCGGCCTCTGGTGGTCCGAGGTCGTTCCCGCTACACAGATTCATGCGCCAGGGCCTCCTACAGACAATGCACTCTGATTTATTGCGCTATCTGTAATAGCACCCGAGATATCACCAGATATATATTGGATTTTTCCCTGACCCTGAGTGTCCGGCCCCATGAGACGGTGGTTTTCTCGGCCCCTGGTGGTCCGAGGTCGTTCCCGGTGCAGAGATTCATGCGCCGGGTCCTAATACAGACAATGCACTTTCATTTCTTGGGCTATCTGTAATAGCACCCGAGATATCACCAGATATATAATGGGTTCTTCCCTGACCCTGAGTGTCCGGCCCCATGAGACTGTGGTTTTCTCGGCCCCTGGTGGACCGAGGTCGTTCCCGCTGCACAGATTCATGCGCCAGGGCCTCCTACAGACAATGCACATATATTTATTACGCTATCTGTAATAGCACCCGAGATACCACCAGATATATATTGGATCTTTCACTGACCCTGAGTTTCCGGCCCCATGAGACGGTGGTTTTCGCGGCCCCTGGTGGTCCGAGGTTGTTCCCGTTGCACAGATTCATGCGCCAGGGCCTCCTACAGACAATTCACTCTGATTTATTGCGCTATCTGTAATAGCACCCGAGATATCACCAGATATATATTGGATTTTTCACTGACCCTGAGTGTCCGGCCCCATGAGACGGTGGTTTTCTCGGCCCCTGGTGATCCGAGGTCGTTCCCGGTGCAGAGATTCATGCGCCGGGTCCTAATACAGACAATGCACTTTCATTTCTTGGGCTATCTGTAATAGCACCCGAGATATCACCAGATATATATTGGATTTTTCCCTGAGCCTGAGTGTCCGGCCCCATGAGACGGTGGTTTTCTCGGCCCCTGGTGGTTCGAGGTCGTTCCCGCTGCACAGATTCATGCGCCAGGGCCTCCTGCAGATAATTCACTTTGGTTTATTGCGCTACCTCTACTAGCACCCGAGATATCACCCGATATATATTGGATATTTCCCTGACCCTGAGTGTCCGGCCCCATGTGTCGGTGGTTTTATCGGCCCCTGGTGGTCCCAGGTCGTTCCCGCTGCACAGATTCATGCACCAGAGCCTCCTACAAACAATGCACTTTGATTTATTGTTCTATCTGTAATATAACCCGAGATATCACCAGAAATATATTGGATTTTTCCCTGAACATGACTGTCCGGCCCCATGAGACGGTGGTTTTCGCGGCCCCTGGTGGTTCGAGGTCGTTCCGGCTGCACAGATTCATGCGCCAGGGCCTCCTACAGACAATTCACTTTGATTTATTGCGCTATCTGTAATAGCACCCGAGATATCACCAGATATATGTTGGATTTTCCCCTGACCCTGAGTGTCCGGCCCCATGAGACTGTGGTTTTCTCGGCCCCTGGTGGTCCGAGGTTGTTCCCGTTGCACAGATTCATGCGCCAGGGCCTCCTGCAGATAATTCACTTTGGTTTATTGCGCTATCTCTAATAGCACCCGAGATATCACCAGATATATATTGGATTTTCCCTGACCCTGAGCGTCCGGCCCCATGAGACTGTGGTTTTCTCGGCCTCTGGTGGTCCGAGGTCGTTCCCGCTACACAGATTCATGCGCCAGGGCCTCGTACAGACAATGCACTCTGATTTATTGCGCTATCTGTAATAGCACCCGAGATATCACCAGATATATATTGGATTTTTCCCTGACCCTGAGTGTCCGGCCCCATGAGACGGTGGTTTTCTCGGCCCCTGGTGGTTCGAGGTCGTTCCCGCTGCACAGATTCATGCGCCAGGGCCTCCTGCAGATAATTCACTTTGGTTTATTGCGCTATCTCTACTAGCACCCGAGATATCACCCGATATATATTGGATATTTCCCTGACCCTGAGTGTCCGGCCCCATGTGTCGGTGGTTTTATCGGCCCCTGGTGGTCCCAGGTCGTTCCCGCTGCACAGATTCATGCACCAGGGCCTCCTACAAACAATGCACTTTGATTTATTGTTCTATCTGTAATATAACCCGAGATATCACCAGAAATATATAGGATTTTTCCCTGACCCTGACTGTCCGGCCCCATGAGACGGTGGTTTTCTCGGCCCCTGGTGGTTCGAGGTCGTTCCCGCGACACAGATTCATGCGCCAGGGCCTCCTGCAGATAATTCACTTTGGTTTATTGCGCTATCTCTACTAGCACCCGAGATATCACCCGATATATATTGGATATTTCCCTGACCCTGAGTGTCCGGCCCCATGTGTCGGTGGTTTTCTCGGCCCCTGGTGGTCCCAGGTCGTTCCCGCTGCACAGATTCATGCGCCAGGGCGTCCTGCAGATAATTCACTTTGATTTATTGCGCTATCTCTAATAGCACCCGAGATATCACCAGATATATATTGGATTTTCCCCTGACCCTGAGTGTCCGGCCCCATGAGACTGTGGTTTTCTAGGCCCCTGGTGGTCCGAGGTCGTTCCCGCTGCACAGATTCACGCGCCAGGGCCTCCTACAGACAATGCACTTTGATTTATCGCGCTATCTGTAATAGAACCCGAGATATCACCAGATATATATTGGATTTTTCCCTGACCCTGAGTGCCCGGCCCAATGCGTCGGTGGTTTTCTCGGCCCCTGGTGGTCAGAGATCGATCTCGCTGCACAGATTCATGCGCTAGGGCCTCCTGCAGACAATGCACTTTGATTTATTGCGCTATCTGCAATAGCACCCGAGATATCACCAGATATATATTGGATTTTTCCCTGACCCTGAGTGTCCGGCCCCATGAGACGGTGGTTTTCTCGGCCACTGGTGGTCCGAGGTCGTTCCCGCTGCACAGATTCATGCGCCAGGGCCTCCTGCAGATAATTCACTTTGGTTTATTGCGCTATCTCTAATAGCACCCGAGATATCACCAGGTATATATTGGATTCTTCCCTGACCCTGAGTGTCCGGCCGCATGAGACGGTGGTTTTCTCGGCCCCTGGTGGTCCGAGGTCGTTCCCGCTGCACAGATTCATGCGCCGGGGCCTAATACAGACAATGCACTTTGATTTCTTGGGCTAGCTGTAATAGCACCCAAGATATCACCAGGTATATATTGGATTTTTCCCTGAGCCTGAGTGTCCGGCCCCATGAGACGGTGGTTTTGTCGGCCCCTGGTGGTCCGAGGTCGTTCCCGTTGCACAGATTCATGCGCCAGGGCCTCCTACAGACAATGCACTCTGATTTATTGCGCTATCTGTAATAGCACCCGAGAAATCACCAGAAATATATTGGATTTTTCCCTGACCCTGAGTGTCCGGCCCCATGAGACGGTTGTTGTCTCGGCCCCTCGTGGTCCGAGGTCGTTCCCGCTGCACAGATTCATGCGCCAGGGCCTCCTGCAGATAATTCACTTTGGTTTATTGCGCTATCTCCAATAGCACCCGAGATATCACCAGATATATATTGGATTTTCCCCTGACCCTGAGCGTCCGGCCCCATGAGACTGTGGTTTTGTCGGACCCTGGTGATCCGAGGTAGATACCGCTGCACAGATTCATGCGCCAGGGCCTCCCGCAGACTTGGCACTTTGGTTTATTGCGCTATCTGTAATAGCACCCGTGATATCACCAGATATATGCTGGATTTTTACATGACCTTGGGTGACGGATTCCGAATATCTGTAATTTTCTCGGCCCCTGGTGGTCCGAGGTCGTTCCTGCGGCACAGATTCATTCACCAGTGCCTCCTACAGACAATGCACTTTGATTTATTGCGCTATCTCTAATAGCACCCGAGGTATCACCTGATATATATTGGATTTTCCCCTGACCCTGAGCGTCCGGCCCCATGAGACTGTGGTTTTCTCGGCCCCTGGTGGTCCGAGGTCGTTCCCGCTACACAGATTCATGCGCCAGGGCCTCCTACAGACAATGCACTCTGATTTATTGCGCTATCTGTAATAGCACCCGAGAAATCACCAGAAATATATTGGATTTTTCCCTGACCCTGAGTGTCCGGCCCCATGAGACGGTTGTTGTCTCGGCCCCTCGTGGTCCGAGGTCGTTCCCGCTGCACAGATTCATGCGCCAGGGCCTCCTGCAGATAATTCACTTTGGTTTATTGCGCTATCTCTAATAGCACCCGAGATATCACCAGATATATATTGGATTTTCCCCTGACCCTGAGTGTCCGGCCCCATGAGACTGTGGTTTTCTCGGCCCCTGGTGGTCCGAGGTCGTTCCCGCTACACAGATTCATGCGCCAGGGCCTCCTACAGACAATGCACTCTGATTTATTGCGCTATCTGTAATAGCAACCGAGATATCACCAGATATATATTGGATTTTTCCCTGACCCTGAGTGCCCGGCCCCATTTGTCGTTGATTTTCTCGGACCCTGGTGATCCGAGGTAGATAACGCTGCACAGATTCATGCGCCAGGGCCTCCCGCAGACTTGGCACTTTGGTTTATTGCGCTATCTGTAATAGCACCCGTGATATCACCAGATATATGCTGGATTTTTACATGACCTTTGGTGACGGATTCCGAATATCTGTAATTTTCTCGGCCCCTGGTGGTCCGAGGTCGTTCCTGCGGCACAGATTCATTCACCAGTGCCTCCTACAGACAATGCACTTTGATTTATTGCGCTATCTCTAATAGCACCCGAGATATCACCAGATATATATTGGATTTTCCCCTGACCCTGAGCGTCCGGCCCCATGAGACTGTGGTTTTCTCGGCCCCTGGTGGTCCGAGGTCGTTCCCGCTACACAGATTCATGCGCCAGGGCCTCCTACAGACAATGCACTCTGATTTATTGCGCTATCTGTAATAGCACCCGAGATATCACCAGATATATATTGGATTTTCCCCTGACCCTGAGTGTCCGGCCCCATGAGACGGTTGTTGTCTCGGCCCCTCGTGGTCCGAGGTCGTTCCCGCTGCACAGATTCATGCGCCAGGGCCTCCTGCAGATAATTCACTTTGGTTTATTGCGCTATCTCTAATAGCACCCGAGATATCACCAGATATATATTGGATTTTACCCTGACCCTGAGTGTCCGGCCCCATGAGACTGTGGTTTTCTCGGCCCCTGGTGGTCCGAGGTCGTTCCCGCTGCACAGATTCATGCGCCAGGGCCTCCTACAGTCAATGCACTTTGATATATCCCGCTATATGTAATAGCACCCGAGATATCATGAGATATATATTGGATTTTTCCCTGACCCTGAGTGTCCGGCCCCATGAGGCGGTGGTTTTCTCGGCCCCTGGTTGTCCGAGTTCGTTCCCGCTGCACAGATTCATGCGCCAGGGCCTCCTGCAGATAATTCACTTTGGTTTATTGCGCTATCTCCTATAGCACCCGAGATATCGCCAGATATATATTGGATTTGTCCCTGGCCCTGAGTGTCCGGCCCCATGAGACGGTAGTTTTCTCGGCCCCTGGTGGTCCGAGGTCGATCCGGCTGCACAGATTCATGCGCCAGGGCCTCCTACAGACAATGCACTTTGATTTATTGCGCTATCTGTAATAGCACCCGAGATATCACCAGATATATATTGGATTTTTCCCTGACCCTGAGTGTCCGACCCCATGAGACGGTGGTTTTCTCGGCCCCTGGTGGTCAGAGATCGATCTCGCTGCACAGATTCATGCGCTAGCGCCTCCTGCAGACAATGCACTTTGATTTATTGCGCTATCTGTAATAGCACCCGAGATATCACCAGATATATATTGGATTTTTCCCCGACCCTGGGTGTCCGGCCCCATGAGACGGTGGTTTTCTCGGACCCTGGTGATCCGAGGTCGTTCCCGCTGCACAGGTTCATTCGCAAGGGCCTCCTGCAGACAATGCACTATGATTTATTGCGCTATCTGTAATAGCACCCGAGATATCACCAGATATATATTTGATTTTTCCCTGACCCTGAGTGTCCGGCCCCATGAGATGGTGGTTTTCTCGTCCCCTGGTGGTCCGAGGTCGTTCCCGCTGCACAGATGCATGCACCAGGGCCTCCTGCAAATAATTAACTTTGGTTTATTGCGCTATCTCTAATAGCACCCGTGATTTCACCAGATATATATTTGATTTTTCCCTGACCCTGAGTGTCCGGCCCCATGAGACGGTGGTTTTCTCGGCCCCTGGTGGTCCGAGGTCGTTCCCGGTGCCCAGATGCATGCGGCAGGGCCTCCTGCAGATAACTAACTTTGGTTTATTGCGCCATATCTAATAGCACCCGAGATATCACCAGATATATATTGGATTTTTCCCTGACCCTGAGTGTCCGGCCCCATGAGACGGTGGTCTTCTCGGCCCCCGGTGGCCCGAGGTCGTTCCCGCTGCACAGATTCATTCGCCAGGGCCTCCTGCAGACAATGCACTTTGATTTATTGCGCTATCTCAAATAGCACCCGAGATATCACCAGATATATATTGGATTTTCCCCTGACCCTGAGTGTCCGGACCCATGAGACGGTGGTTTTCTCGGCCCCTGGTGGTCTGAGGTCGTTCCCGCTGCACAGATTCATTCGCCTGGGCCTCCTACAGACAATGCACTTTGGTTTATTGCGCTATCTGTAATAGCACCCGAGATATCACCAGATATATATTGGATTTTTCCCCGACCCGGAGTGTCCGGCCCCATGAGACGGTGGTTTTCTCGGCCCCTGGTGGTCCGAGGTCGTTCCCGCTGCCCAGATTCATTCGCCTGGGCCTCCTACAGACAATGCACTTTGATTTATTGCGCTATCTGTAATAGCACCCGAGATATCACCAGATATATATTGGATTTTTCCCCGACCCTGGGTGTCCGGCCCCATGAGACGGTGGTTTTCTCGGACCCTGGTGATCCGAGGTCGTTCCCGCTGCACAGATTCATTCGCAAGGGCCTCCTGCAGACAATGCACTTTGATTTATTGCGCTATCTGTAATAGCACCCGAGATATCACCAGATATATATTTGATTTTTCCCTGACCCTGAGTGTCCGGCCCCATGAGATGGTGGTTTTCTCGTCCCCTGGTGGTCCGAGGTCGTTCCCGCTGCACAGATGCATGCGCCAGGGCCTCCTGCAGATAATTCACTTTGGTTTATTGCGCTATCTGTAATAGCACCCGAGATATCACCAGATATATATTGGATTTTTCCTTGACCCTGAGTGTCCGACCCCATGAGACGGTGGTTTTCTCGGCTCCTGGTGTCCGAGGTCGTTCCCGCTGCACAGATTCATGCGCCAGGGCCCCCTGCAGATAATTCACTTTGATTTATTGCGCTATTTCTAATAGCACCCGAGATATCACCAGATATATATTGGATTTTTCCCTGACCCTGAGAGTCCGGCCCCATGAGACGGTGGTTTTCTCGGCCTCTGGTGGTCCGAGGTCGTTCCCGCTGCACAGATTCATGCGCCAGGGCCTGCTGCAGACAATGCACTTTGGTTTATTGCGTTATCTCCAATAGCACCCGAGATATCACCAGATATATATTGGATTTTTCCCTGACCCTGACAGTCCGGCCCCATGAGACGGTGATTTTCTCGGCCCCTGGTGGTCCGAGGTCGATCCCGCTGCACAGATTCATGCGCCAGGGACTCCTACAGACAATGCACTTTGATTTATTGCGCTATCTGTAATAGCACCCGAGATATCACCAGATATATATTGGATTTTCCCCTGACCCTGAGTGTCCGGACCCATGAGACGGTGGTTTTCTCGGCCCCTGGTGGTCTGAGGTCGTTCCCGCTGCACAGATTCATTCGCCTGGGCCTCCTACAGACAATGCACTTTGGTTTATTGCGCTATCTGTAATAGCACCCGAGATATCACCAGATATATATTTGATTTTTCCCCGACCCGGAGTGTCCGGCCCCATGAGACGGTGGTTTTCTCGGCCCCTGGTGGTCCGAGGTCGTTCCCGCTGCCCAGATTCATTCGCCTGGGCCTCCTACAGACAATGCACTTTGATTTATTGCGCTATCTGTAATAGCACCCGAGATATCACCAGATATATATTGGATTTTTCCCCGACCCTGGGTGTCCGGCCCCATGAGACGGTGGTTTTCTCGGACCCTGGTGATCCGAGGTCGTTCCCTCTGCACAGATGCATGCACCAGGGCCTCCTGCAAATAATTCACTTTGGTTTATTGCGCTATCTCTAATAGCACCCGTGATTTCACCAGATATATATTTGATTTTTCCCTGACCCTGAGTGTCCGGCCCCATGAGACGGCGGTTTTCTCGGCCCCTGGTGGTCCGAGGTCGTTCCCGGTGCCCAGATGCATGCGGCAGGGCCTCCTGCAGATAACTAACTTTGGTTTATTGCGCCATATCTAATAGCACCCGAGATATCACCAGATATATATTGGATTTTTCCCTGACCCTGAGTGTCCGGCCCCATGAGACGGTGGTCTTCTCGGCCCCCGGTGGCCCGAGGTCGTTCCCGCTGCACAGATTCATTCGCCAGGGCCTCCTGCAGATAATTCACTTTGGTTTATTGCGCTATCTCTAATAGCACCCGAGATATCACCAGATATATATTGGATTTTCCCCTGACCCTGAGTGTCCGGCCCCATGAGACTGTGGTTATCTCGGCCCGTGGTGGTCCGACGTCGTTCCTGCTGGCCAGATTCATGCGCCTGGGCCTCCTACAGACAATGCACTTTGATTTATTGCGCTATCTCAAATAGCACCCGAGATATCAACAGATATATATTGGATTTTCCCCTGACCCTGAGTGTCCGGACCCATGAGACGGTGGTTTTCTCGGCCCCTGGTGGTCTGAGGTCGTTCCCGCTGCACAGATTCATTCTCCTGGGCCTCCTACAGACAATGCACTTTGGTTTATTGCGCTATCTGTAATAGCACCCGAGATATCACCAGATATATATTGGATTTTTCCCCGACCCGGAGTGTCCGGCCCCATGAGACGGTGGTTTTCTCGGCCCCTGGTGGTCCGAGGTCGTTCCCGCTGCCCAGATTCATTCGCCTGGGCCTCCTACAGACAATGCACTTTGATTTATTGCGCTATCTGTAATAGCACCCGAGATATCACCAGATATATATTGGATTTTTCCCCGACCCTGGGCGTCCGGCCCCATGAGACGGTGGTTTTCTCGGACCCTGGTGATCCGAGGTCGTTCCCGCTGCACAGATTCATTCGCAAGGGCCTCCTGCAGACAATGCACTTTGATTTATTGCGCTATCTGTAATAGCACCCGAGATATCACCAGATATATATTTGATTTTTCCCTGCCCCTGAGTGTCCGGCCCCATGAGATGGTGGTTTTCTCGTCCCCTGGTGGTCCGAGGTCGTTCCCGCTGCACAGATGCATGCACCAGGGCCTCCTGCAAATAATTCACTTTGGTTTATTGCGCTATCTCTAATAGCACCCGTGATTTCACCAGATATATATTTGATTTTTCCCTGACCCTGAGTGTCCGGCCCCATGAGACGGTGGTTTTCTCGGCCCCTGGTGGTCCGAGGTCGTTCCCGGTGCACAGATGCATGCGGCAGGGCCTCCTGCAGATAACTAACTTTGGTTTATTGCGCCATATCTAATAGCACCCGAGATATCACCAAATATATATTGGATTTTTCCCTGACACTGAGTGTCCGTCCCCATGAGACGGTGGTCTTCTCGGCCCCCGGTGGCCCGAGGTCGTTCCCGCTGCACAGATTCATTCGCCAGGGCCTCCTGCAGATAATTCACTTTGGTTTATTGCGCTATCTCTAATAGCACCCGAGATATCACCAGATATATATTGGATTTTCCCCTGACCCTGAGTGTCCGGCCCCATGAGACTGTGGTTATCTCGGCCCCTGGTGGTCCGACGTCGTTCCTGCTCGCCAGATTCATGCGCCTGGGCCTCCTACAGACAATGCACTTTGATTTATTGCGCTATCTCAAATAGCACCCGAGATATCACCAGATATATATTGGATTTTTCCCTGACCCTGAGTGTCCGGATCCATGGGACGGTGGTTTCCTCGGCCCCTGGTGGTCCGAGGTCGTTCCCGCTGCCCAGATTCATGCGCCAGGGCCTCCTACAGACAATGCACTTTAGGTTATTGCGCTATCTGTAATAGCACCCCAGATATCACCAGATATATGCTGGATTTTTACATGACCTTGGGTGACGGATTCCGAATATCTGTAATTTTCTCGGCCCCTGGTGGTCCGAGGTCGTTCCCGCTGCACAGATTCATTCGCCTGGGCCTCCTACAGACAATGCACTTTGGTTTATTGCGCTATCTGTAATAGCACCCGAGATATCACCAGATATTTGCTGGATTTTTACATGACCTTGGGTGACGGATTCCGAATATCTGTAATTTTCTCGGCCACTGGTGGTCCGAGGTCGTTCCTGCGGCACAGATTCATTCGCAAGGGCCTCCTACAGACAATGCACTTTGATTTAATGCGCTATCTGTAATAGAACCCGAGATATCACCAGATATATATTGGATTTTTCCCTGACCCTGAGTGTCCGGCCCCATGAGACGGTTGTTGTCTCGGCCCTTGGTGGTCCGAGGTCGATCCCGCTGCACAGATTCATGCGCCAGGGCCTCCTACAGACAATGCACTTTGATTTATTGCGCTATCTGTAATAGCACCCGAGATATCACCAGATATATATTGGATTTTTCACTGACCCTGAGTGTCCGGCCCCGTGAGACGGTGGTTGTCTCGGCCCCTGGTGGTCCGAGGACGTTCCCGCTGCACAGATTCATGCGCCAGGGCCTCCTACAGACAATTCACTTTGATTTATTGCGCTATCTGTAATAGTACCCGAGATATCACCAGATATATGTTGGATTTTCCCCTGACCCTGAGTGTCAGGCGCCATGAGACGGTGGTTTTCTTGGACCCTGGTGGTCCGAGGTCGTTCCCGCTGCACAGATGCATGCGCCAGGGCCTCCTACAGATAATTCACTTTGGTTTATTGCGCTATCTCTAATAGCACCCGAGATATCACCCGATATATATTGGATATTTCCCAGACCCTGAGTGTCCGGCCCCATGTGTCGGTGGTTTTCTCGGTCCCTGGTGGTCCCAGGTCGTTCCCGCTGCACAGATTCATGCGCCAGGGCCTCCTACAGACAATGCACTTTGATTTATTGTTCTATGTGTAATATAACCCAAGATATCACCAGAAATATATTGGATTTTTCCCTGACCCTGAGTGTCCGGCCCCATGAGACGGTTGTTGTCTCGGCCCCTGGTGGTCCGAGGTCGATCCCGCTGCACAGATTCATGCGCCAGGGCCTCCTACAGACAATGCACTTTGATTTATTGCGCTATCTGTAATAGCACCCGAGATATCACCAGATATATATTGGATTTTTCACTGACCCTGAGTGTCCGGCCCCATGAGACGGTGGTTGTCTCGGCCCCAGGTGGCTCGAGGTCGTTCCCGCTGCACAGATTCGTGCGCCAGGGCCTCCTGCAGACAATGCACATTTATTTATTGCGCTATCTGTAATAGCACCCGAGATACCACCAGATATATATTGGATCTTTCACTGACCCTGAGTGTCCGGCCCCATGAGACGGTGGTTTTCGCGGCCCCTGGTGGTCCGAGGTCGTTCCCGCTGCCCAGATTCATGCGCCAGGGCCTCCTACAGACAATTCACTTTGATTTATTGCGCTATCTGTAATAGCACCCGAGATATCACCAGATATATGTTGGATTTTCCCCTGACCCTGAGTGTCCGGCCCCATGAGACTGTGGTTTTCTCGGCCCCTGGTGGTCCGAGGTCGTTCCCGTTGCACAGATTCATGCGCCAGGGCCTCCTGCAGATAATTCACTTTGGTTTATTGCGCTATCTCTAATAGCACCGGAGATATCACCAGATATATATTGGATTTTCCCCTGACCCTGAGAGTCCGGCCCCATGAGACTGTGGTTTTCTCGGCCCCTGGTGGTCCTAGGTCGTTCCCGCTACACAGATTCATGCGCCAGGGCCTCCTACAGACAATGCACTCTGATTTATTGCGCTATCTGTAATAGCACCCGAGATATCACCAGATATATATTGGATTTTTCCCTGACCCTGAGTGCCCGGCCCCATGTGTCGGTGATTTTCTCGGACCCTGGTGATCCGAGGTAGATACCGCTGCACAGATTCATGCGCCAGGGCCTCCCGCAGACTTGGCACTTTGGTTTATTGCGCTATCTGTAATAGCACCCGTGATATCACCAGATATATGCTGGATTTTTACATGACCTTGGGTGACGGATTCCGAATATCTGTAATTTTCTCGGCCCCTGGTGGTCCGAGGTCGTTCCTGCTGCACAGATTCATTCGCCAGTGCTTCCTACAGACAATGCACTTTGATTTATTGCGCTATCTCTAATAGCACCCGAGATATCACCAGATATATATTGGATTTTCCCCTGACCCTGAGCGTCCGGCCCCATGAGACTGTGGTTTTCTCGGCCCCTGGTGGTCCGAGGTCGTTCCCGCTACACAGATTCATGCGCCAGGGCCTCCTACAGACAATGCACTCTGATTTATTGCGCTATCTGTAATAGCACCCGAGATATCACCAGATATATATTGGATTTTCCCCTGACCCTGAGTGTCCGGCCCCATGAGACGGTGGTTGTCTCGGCCCCTGGTGGTCCGAGGTCGTTCCCGCAGCACAGATTCATGCGCCCGGAGCCCCTGCAGATAATTTACTTTGGTTTATTGCGCTATCTCTAATAGCACCCGAGATATCACCAGATATATATTGGCTTTTTCCCTGACACTGAGTGTCCGACCCCGTGAGACTGTGGTTTTCTCGGCCCCTGGTGGTCCGAGGTACTTCGGGCTGCAGAGATTCATGCGCAAGGTCCTCCTACAGACAATGCACTTTGATTTATTGCGCTATCTGTAATAGCACTCGAGATATAAGCAGATATATATTGGATTTTTCACTGACCCGGAGTGTCCGGCCCCATGAGACGGTGGTTTTCTCGGCCCCTGGTGGTCCGAGGTCGTTCCCGTTGCACAGATTCATGCGCCAGGGCCTCCTGCAAATAATACACTTTGGTTTATTGCGCTATCTCTAATAGCACCCGAGATATCACTAGATATATATTGGATTTTCCCCTGGCCCTGAGTGTCCGGCCCCATGAGACTGTGGTTTTCTCGGCCCCTGGTGGTCCGAGGTCGTTCCCGCTGCACAGATGCATGCGCCAGGGCCTCCTGCAGATAAGTCACTTTGATTTATCGCGCTATCTCTAATAGCACCCGAGATATCACCAGAGATATATTGGATTTTTCCCTCACCCTGAGTGTCCGGCCCCATGAGACGGTTGTTGTCTCGGCCCCTGGTGGTCCGAGGTCGTTCCCGCTGGCCAGACTCATGCGCCAGGGCCTCCTACAGACAATGCACTTTGATTTATTGCGCTATCTGTAATAGCACCCGAGATATCACCAGATATATATTGGATTTTACCCTGACCCTGAGTGTCCGGCCCCATGAGACTGTGGTTTTCTCGGCCCCTGGTGGTCCGAGGTCGTTCCCGCCGCACAGATTCATTCGCCAGTGCCTCCTACAGACAATGCACTTTGATTTATTGCGCTATCTCTAATAGCACCCGAGATATCACCAGATATATATTGGATTTTTCCCCGACCCTGAGTGTCCGGCCCCATGAGACGGCGGTTTTCTTGGCCGCTGGTGGCCCGAGGTAGTTCCCGCTGGCCAGATTCATGCGCCAGGGCCTCCTACAGACAATGCATTTTGATTTATTGCGCTATCTCTAATAGCACCCGAGATATCACCAGATATATATTGGATTTTTCCCCGACCCTGAGTGTCCGGCCCCATGAGACGGTTGTTTTCTCGGCCGCTGGTGGTCCGAGGTCGTTCCCGCTGGCCAGACTCATGCGCCAGGGCCTCCTACAGACAATGCACTTTGATTTATTGCGCTATCTGTAATAGCACCCGAGATATCACCAGATATATATTGGATTTTTCCCTGACCCTGAGTGTCCGGCCCCATGAGACGGTGGTTTTCTCGGCCCCTGGTGGTCCGACGTCGTTCCCGCAGCACAGATTCATGCGCCAGGGCATCCTACAGACAATGCACTTTCATTTATTGCGCTATCTGTAATAGCACCCGAGATATCACCCGATATATATTGGATTTTCCCCTGACCCTGAGTGTCCGGCCCCATGAGACGGTGGTCTTCTCGGCCCCTGGTGGTCCGAGGTCGTTCCCGCTGCCCAGATTCATGCGCCAGGGCCTCCTACAGACAATGCACTTTGATTTGTTGCGCTATCTCCAATAGCACCCGAGATATCACCAGATATATATTGGATTTTTCCCTGACCCTGAGTGTCCGGCCCCATGAGACGGTGGTTGTCTCGGCCCCTGGTGGTCCGAGGTCGTTCCCGCAGCACAGATTCATGCGCCCGGAGCTCCTGAAGATAATTCACTTTGGTTTATTGCGCTATCTCTAATAGCACCCGAGATATCACCAGATATATATTGGATTTTTCCCTGACACTGAGTGTCCGACCCCGCGAGACTGTGGTTTTCTCGGCCCCTGGTGGTCCGAGGTACTTCCCGCTGCACAGATTAATGCGCAAGGTCCTCCTACAGACAATGCACTTTGATTTATTGCGCTATCTGTAATAGCACTCGAGATATAACCAGATATATATTGGATTTTTCACTGACCCGGAGTGTCCGGCCCCATGAGACTGTGGTTTTCTCGGCCCCTGGTGGTCCGAGGTCGTTCCCGTTGCACAGATTCATGCGCCAGGGCCTCCTGCAAATAATACACTTTGGTTTATTGCGCTATCTCTAATAGCACCCGAGATATCACTAGATATATATTGGATTTTCCCCTGGCACTGAGTGTCCGGCCCAATGAGACTGTGGTTTTCTCGGCCCCTGGTGGTCCGAGGTCGTTCCCGCTGCACAGATTCATGCGCCAGGGCCTCCTACAGACAATGCACTTTGATTTATTGCGCTATCTGTAATAGCACCCGAGATATCACCAGAAATATATTGGATTTTTCCCTGACCCTGAGTGTCCGGCCCCATGAGACGGTTGTTGTCTCGGCCCCTGGTGGTCCGAGGTCGTTCCCGCTGCACAGATTCATGCGCCAGGGCCTCCTGCAGATATTTCACTTTGGTTTATTGCGCTATCTCTAATAGCACCCGAGATATCACCAGATATATATTGGATTTTACCCTGACCCTGAGTGTCCGGCCCCATGAGACTGTGGTTTTCTCGGCCCCTGGTGGTCCGAGGTCGTTCCCGCTGCACAGATTCATGCGCCAGGGCCTCCTACAGACAATGCACTTTGATTTATTGCGCTATCTGTAATAGCACCCGAGCTATCACCAGATATATATTGGATTTTTCCCTGACCCTGAGTGCCCGGCCCCATGTGTCGGTGGTTTTCTCGGCCCCTGGGGGTCCGAGATCGATCTCGCTGCACAGGTTCATGCGCTAGAGCCTCCTGCAGACAATGCACTTTGATATATCCCGCTATATGTAATAGCACCCGAGATATCATGAGATATATATTGGATTTTTCCCTGACCCTGAGTGTCCGGCCCAATGAGGCGGTGGTTTTCTCGGCCCCTGGTTGTCCGAGGTCGTTCCCGCTGCACAGATTCATGCGCCAGGGCCTCCTGCAGATAATTCACTTTGGTGTATTGCGCTATCTCTAATAGCACCCGAGATATCACCAGATATATATTGGATTTTACCCTGACCCTGAGTGTCCGGCCCCATGAGACGGTGGTTTTCTCGGCCCCTGGTGGTCAGAGGTCGTTCCCGCTGCACAGATACATGCGCCAGGGCCTCCTACAGATAATGCACTTTGATTTATTGCGCTATCTGTAATAGCACCCGAGATATCACCAGATATATGTTGGATTTTTCCCCGACCCTGAGTGTCCGGCCCCATGAGACGGTGGTTTTCTCGGCCGCTGGCGGTCCGAGGTCGTTCCCGCTGCGCAGATGCATGCGCCAGGGCCTCCTGCAGATAATTCACTTTGGTTTATTGCGCTATCTCTAATAGCACCCGAGATATCACCAGATATGTATTGTATTTTCCCATGACCCTGAGTGTCCTGGCCCATATGACTGTGGTTTTCTCTGCACCTGGCGGTCAGAGATCGTTCCCGCCTCACAGATTCATGCGCCAGTGCCTCCTACAGACAATGCACTTTGGTTTATTGCGCTATCTCCAATAGCACCCGAGATATCGCCAGATATATATTGGATTGGTCCCTGGCCCTGAGTGTCCGGCCCCATGAGACAGTAGTTTTCTCGGCCCCTGGTGGTCCGAGGTCGTTCCCTCTGCCCAGATTGATGCGCCAGGGCCTCCTACAGACAGTGCACTTTGATTTATTGCGCTATCTGTAATAGCACCCGAGAAAGCTCCATATATATGCTGGATTTTTACATGACTTTGGGTGGCGGATACCGAAAATCTGTAATTTTCTCGGCCTCTGGTGGTCCGAGGTCGTTCCCTCTGCACAGATTCATGCGCCAGGGACTCCTACGGACAATGCACTTTGATTTATTGCGCTATCTGTAATAGCACCCGAGATATCACCGGATATATATTGGATTTTTCCCTGACCCTGAGTGTCCGGCCCCATGAGACTGTGGTTTTCTCGGCCCCTGGTGGTCCGAGGTCGTTCCCTCTGCCCAGATTGATGCGCCAGTGCCTCCTACAGACAATGCACTTTGGTTTATTGCGCTATCTCCAATAGCACCCGAGATATCGCCAGATATATATTGGATTTGTCCCTGGCCCTGAGTGTCCGGCCCCATGAGACAGTAGTTTTCTCGGCCCCTGGTGGTCCGAGGTCGATCCGGCTGCACAGATTCATGCGCCAGAGCCTCCTACAGACAATGCACTTTGATTTATTGCGCTATCTGTAATAGCACCCGAGATATCACCAGATATATATTGGATTTTTCCCTGACCCTGAGTGTCCGACCCCATGAGACGGTGGTTTTCTCGGCTCCTGGTGTCCGAGGTCGATCCCGCTGCACAGATTCATGCGCCAGGGCCTCCTACAGACAATGCACTTTGATTTATTGCGCTATCTCTAATACCACCCGAGATATCACCAGATATATATTGGATTTTTCCCTGACCCTGAGTGTCCGACCCCATGAGACGGTGGTTTTCTCGGCCCCTGGTGGTCCGAGGTCGTTCCCGCTGCACAGATTCATGCGCCAGGGCTTGCTGCAGACAATGCACTTTGGTTTATTGCGCTATCTCTAATAGCACCCGAGATATCACCAGATATATATTGGATTTTTCCCTGACCCTGGCAGTCCGGCTCCAGGAGAAGGTGATTTTCTCGGCCCCTGGTGGTCCGAGGTCGTTCCCGCTGCACAGAATCATGAGCCAGGGCTTCCTGCAGACAATGCACTTTGATTTATCGCGCTATCTCTAATAGCACCCGAGATATCACCAGATATATATTGGATTTTTCCCTGACCCTGAGTGTCCGGCCCCATGAGGCGGTGGTTTTCTCGGCCCCTGGTTGTCCGAGTTCGTTCCCGCTGCACAGATTCATGCGCCAGGGCCTCCTGCAGATAATTCACTTTGATTTATTGCGCTATCTCCAATAGCACCCGAGATATCGCCAGATATATATTGGATTTGTCCCTGGCCCTGAGTGTCCGGCCCCATGAGACGGTAGTTTTCTCGGCCCCTGGTGGTCCGAGGTCGATCCGGCTGCACAGATTCATGCGCCAGGGCCTCCTACAGACAATGCACTTTGATTTATTGCGCTATCTGTAATAGCACCCGAGATAACACCAGATATATATTGGATATTTCCCTGACCCTGAGTGTCCGGCCCCATGTGTCGGTGGTTTTCTCGGCCCCTGGTGGTCCGAGGTCGTTCCCGCTGCACAGATTCATGAGCCAGGGCCTCCTACAGACAATGCACTTTGATTTATTGCTCTATCTGTAATAGCACCCGAGATATCACCAGATATTTGCTGGATTTTTACATGACCTTGGGTGACGGATTCCGAATATCTGTAATTTTCTCGGCCACTGGTGGTCCGAGGTCGTTCCTGCGGCACAGATTCATTCGCAAGGGCCTCCTACAGACAATGCACTTTGGTTTATTGCGCTATCTGTAGTAGCACCCGAGATATCACCAGATATATATGGGATTTTTCCCTGACCCTGAGTATCCGGCTCCATGAGACGGTGATTTTCTCGGCCCCTGGAGGTCCGAGCTCCTTCCCGCTGCACAGATTCATTCGCCTGGGCCTCCTACAGACAATGCACTTTGATTTAGTGCGCTATCTCTAATAGCACCCGAGATATCACCAGATATATATTGGATTTTTCCCTGACCCTGAGTGTCAGGCGCCATGAGACGGTGGTTTTCTCGGCTCCTGGTGTCCGAGGTCGTTCCCGCTGCACAGATTCATGCGCCAGGGCCCCCTGCAGATAATTCACTTTGATTTATTGCGCTATTTCTAATAGCACCCGAGATATCACCAGATATATATTGGATTTTCCCCTGACCCTGAGAGTCCGGCCCCATGAGACTGTGGTTTTCTCGGCCCCTGGTGGTACTAGGTCGTTCCCGCTACACAGATTCATGCGCCAGGGCCTCCTACAGACAATGCACTCTGATTTATTGCGCTATCTGTAATAGCACCCGAGATATCACCAGATATATATTGGATTTTTCCCTGACCCTGAGTGCCCGGTCCCATGTGTCGGTGATTTTCTCGGACCCTGGTGATCCGAGGTAGATACCGCTGCACAGATTCATGCGCCAGGGCCTCCCGCAGACTTGGCACTTTGGTTTATTGCGCTATCTGTAATAGCACCCGTGATATCACCAGATATATGCTGGATTTTTACATGACCTTGGGTGACGGATTCCGAGTATCTGTAATTTTCTCGGCCCCTGGTGGTCCGAGGTCGTTCCTGCTGCACAGATTCATGCGCCAGGGCCTCCTACAGACAACGCACTTTGATTTATTGCGCTATCTGTAATAGCACCCGAGATATCACCAGATATATATTGGATTTTCCCCTGACCCTGAGTGTCCGGCCCCATGAGACGGTTGTTTTCTCGGCCGTTGGTGGTCCGAGGTAGTTCCCGCTGGCCAGATTCATGCGCCAGGGCCTCCTACAGACAATGCACTTTGATTTGTTGCGCTATCTCCAATAGCACCCGAGATATCACCAGATATATATTGGATTTTTCACTGACCCTGAGTGTCCGGCCCTATGAGACGGTGGTTGTCTCGGCCGCTGGTGGCCCGAGGTAGTTCCCGCTGGCCAGATTCATGCGCCAGGGCCTCCTACAGACAATGCATTTTGATTTATTGCGCTATCTCTAATAGCACCCGAGATATCACCAGATATATATTGGATTTTTCCCCGACCCTGAGTGTCCGGCCCCATGAGACGGTTGTTTTCTCGGCCGCTGGTGGTCCGAGGTAGTTCCCGCTGGCCAGATTCATGCGCCAGGGCCTCCTACAGACAATGCACTTTGATTTGTTGCGCTATCTCCAATAGCACCCGAGATATCACCAGATATATATTGGATTTTTCCCTGACCCTGAGTGTCCGGCCCTATGAGACGGTGGTTGTCTCGGCCCCTGGTGGTCGGAGGTCGTTCCCGCTGCACAGATGCATGCGCCAGGGCCTCCTACAGATAATTCACTTTGGTTTATTGCGCTATCTCTAATAGCACCCAAGATATCACCAGATATATATTGGATTTTCGCCTGACCCTGAGTGTCCGGCCCCATGAGACTGTGGTTTTCTCGGCCCCTGGTGGTCCGAGGTCGTTCCCTCTGCCCAGATTGATGCGCCAGGGCCTCCTACAGACAGTGCACTTTGATTTATTGCGCTATCTGTAATAGCACCCGAGATATCACCGGATATATATTGGATTTTTCACTGACCCGGAGTGTCCGGCCCCATGAGACGGTGGTTTTCTCGGCCCCTGGTGGTCCGAGGTCGTTCCCGTTGCACAGATTCATGCGCCAGGGCCTCCTGCAAATAATACACTTTGGTTTATTGCGCTATCTCTAATAGCACCCGAGATATCACTAGATATATATTGGATTTTCCCCTGGCCCTGAGTGTCCGGCCCCATGAGACTGTGGTTTTCTCGGCCCCTGGTGGTCCGAGGTCGTTCCCGCTGCACAGATTCATGCGCCAGGGCCTCCTACAGACAATGCACTTTGATTTATTGCGCTATCTGTAATAGCACCCGAGATATCACCAGAAATATATTGGATTTTTCCCTGACCCTGAGTTTCCGGCCCCATGAGACGGTTGTTGTCTCGGCCCCTGGTGGTCCGAGGTCGTTCCCGCTGCACAGATTCATACGCCAGGGCCTCCTGCAGATATTTCACTTTGGTTTATTGCGCTATCTCTAATAGCACCCGAGATATCACCAGATATATATTGGATTTTACCCTGACCCTGAGTGTCCGGCACCATGAGACTGTGGTTTTCTCGGCCCCTGGTAGTCCGAGGTCGTTCCCGCTGCACAGATTCATGCGCCAGGGCCTCCTACAGACAATTCACTTTGATTTATTGCGCTATCTGTAATAGCACCCGAGCTATCACCAGATATATATTGGATTTTTCCCTGACCCTGAGTGCCCGGCCCCATGTGTCGGTGGTTTTCTCGGCCCCTGGGGGTCCGAGATCGATTTCGCTGCACAGGTTCATGCGCTAGAGCCTCCTGCAGACAATGCACTTTGATATATCCCGCTATATGTAATAGCACCCGAGATATCATGAGATATATATTGGATTTTTCCCTGACCCTGAGTGTCCGGCCCAATGAGGCGGTGGTTTTCTCGGCCCCTGGTTGTCCGAGGTCGTTCCCGCTGCACAGATTCATGCGCCAGGGCCTCCTGCAGATAATTCACTTTGGTGTATTGCGCTATCTGTAATAGCACCCGAGATATCGCCGGATATATATTGGATTTTTCCCTGACCCTGAGTGTCCGGCCCCATGAGACGGTGGTTTACTCGGCCCCTGGTGGTCGGACGTCGTTCCCGCTGCACAGATGCATGCGCCAGGGCCTCCTGCAGATAATTCACTTTGGTTTATAGCGCTATCTCTAATAGCACCCGAGATATCACCAGATATATATTGGATTTTTCCCTGACCCTGAGTGTCCGGCCCCATGAGACGGTGGTTGTCTCGGCCCCTGGTGGTCCGAGGTCGTTCCCGCAGCACAGATTCATGCGCCCGGAGCCCCTGCAGATAATTCACTTTGGTTTATTGCGCTATCTCTAATAGCACCCGAGATATCACCAGATATATATTGGATTTTTCCCTGACACTGAGTGTCCGACCCCGTGAGACTGTGGTTTTCTCGGCCCCTGGTGGTCCGAGGTACTTCCCGCTGCACAGATTCATGCGCAAGGTCCTCCTACAGACAATGCACTTTGGTTTATTGCGCTATCTCTAATAGCACCCAAGATATCACCAGATATATATTGGATTTTTCCCTGACCCTGAGTGTCCGGCCCCATGAGGCGGTGGTTTTCTCGGCCCCTGGTGGTCCGAGGTCGTTCCCGCTGCACAGATGCATGCGCCAGGGCCTCCTGCAGATAATTCACTTTGGTTAATTGCGCTATCTCTAATAGCACCCGAGATATCACCAGATATATATTGGATTATTCCCTGACCCTGAGTGTCCGGACCCATGAGACTGTGGTTTTCGCGGCCCCTGGTGGTCCGATGTTTTTCCGGCTGCACAGATTCATGCGCCAGGGCCTCCTACAGACAATGCACTTTGATTTATTGCGCTATCTGTAATAGCACCCGAGATAACACCAGATATATATTGGATTTTCGCCTGACCCTGAGTGTCCGGCCCCATGAGACTGTGGTTTTCTCGGCCCCTGGTGGTCCGAGGTCGTTCCCTCTGCCCAGATTGATGCGCCAGGGCCTCCTACAGACAGTGCACTTTGATTTATTGCGCTATCTGTAATAGCACCCGAGAAAGCTCCATATATATGCTGGATTTTTACATGACTTTGGGTGGCGGATACCGAAAATCTGTAATTTTCTCGGCCTCTGGTGGTCCGAGGTCGTTCCCTCTGCACAGATTCATGCGCCAGGGACTCCTACGGACAATGCACTTTGATTTATTGCGCTATCTGTAATAGCACCCGAGATATCGCCGGATATATATTGGATTTTTCCCTGACCCTGAGTGTCCGGCCCCATGAGACGGTGGTTTACTCGGCCCCTGGTGGTCGGACGTCGTTCCCGCTGCACAGATGCATGCGCCAGGGCCTCCTGCAGATAATTCACTTTGGTTTATAGCGCTATCTCTAATAGCACCCGAGATATCACCAGATATATATTGGATTTTTCCCTGACCCTGAGTGTCCGACCCCGTGAGACGGTGGTTGTCTCGGCCCCTGGTGGTCCGAGGTCGTTCCCGCAGCACAGATTCATGCGCCCGGAGCCCCTGCAGATAATTCACTTTGGTTTATTGCGCTATCTCTAATAGCACCCGAGATATCACCAGATATATATTGGATTTTTCCCTGACACTGAGTGTCCGACCCCGTGAGACTGTGGTTTTCTCGGCCCCTGGTGGTCCGAGGTACTTCCCGCTGCACAGATTCATGCGCAAGGTCCTCCTACAGACAATGCACTTTGATTTATTGCGCTATCTGTAATAGCACTCGAGATATAACCAGATATATATTGGATTTTTCACTGACCCGGAGTGTCCGGCCCCATGAGACGGTGGTTTTCTCGGCCCCTGGTGGTCCGAGGTCGTTCCCGTTGCACAGATTCATGCGCCAGGGCCTCCTGCAAATAATACACTTTGGTTTATTGCGCTATCTCTAATAGCACCCGAGATATCACTAGATATATATTGGATTTTCCCCTGGCCCTGAGTGTCCGGCCCCATGAGACTGTGGTTTTCTCGGCCCCGGGTGGTCCGAGGTCGTTCCCGCTGCACAGATTCATGCGCCAGTGCCTCCTACAGACAATGCACTTTGGTTTATTGCGCAATCTCCAATAGCACCCGAGATATCGCCAGATATATATTGGATTTGTCCCTGGCCCTGAGTGTCCGGCCCCATGAGACGGTGGTTTTCTCGGCTCCTGGTGTCCGAGGTCGTTCCCGCTGCACAGATTCATGCGCCAGGGCCCCCTGCAGACAATGCACTTTGATTTATTGCGCTATCTGTAATAGCGCCCCAGATATCACCAGATATATATTGGATTTTAACCTGACCCTGACAGTCCGGCCCCATGCGTCGATGGTTTTCTCGGTCCCTCGTGGTCCGAGGTCGATCCCGCTGCACAGATTCATGCGCCAGGGCCTCCTACAGACAACGCACTTTGATTTATTGCGCTATCTGTAATAGCACCCGAGATATCACCAGATATATATTGGATTTTCCCCTGACCCTGAGTGTCCGGCCGCATGAGACGGTGGTTTTCTCGGCCCCTGGTGGTCCTAGGTCGTTCCCGCTGCACAGATGCATGCGCCAGGGCCTCCTGCAGATAATTCCCTTTGGCTTATTGCGCTATCTCTAATAGCACCCGAGATATCACCAGATATATGCTGGATTTTTACATGACCTTGGGTGACGGATTCCGAATATCAGTAATTTTCTCGGCCCCTGGTGGTCCGAGGTCGTTCCTGCTGCACAGATTCATTCGCCAGTGCCTCCTACAGACAATGCACTTTGATTTATTGCGCTATCTCTAATAGCACCCGAGATATCACCAGATATATATTGGATTTTTCCCCGACCCTGAGTGTCCGGCCCCATGAGACGGTTGTTTTCTCGGCCGCTGGTGGTCCGAGGTAGTTCCCGCTGGCCAGATTCATGCGCCAGGGCCTCCTACAGACAATGCACTTTGATTTGTTGCGCTATCTCCAATAGCACCCGAGATATCACCAGATATATATTGGATTTTTCCCTGACCCTGAGTGTCCGGCCCCATGAGACGGTGGTTGTCTCGGCCCCTGGTGGTCCGAGGTCGTTCCCGCAGCACAGATTCATGCGCCCGGAGCCCCGGCAGATAATTCACTTTGGTTTATTGCGCTATCTCTAATAGCACCCGAGATATCACCAGATATATATTGGATTTTTCCCTGACACTGAGTGTCCGACCCCGTGAGACTGTGGTTTTCTCGGCCCCTGGTGGTCCGAGGTACTTCCCGCTGCACAGATTCATGCGCAAGGTCCTCCTACAGACAATGCACTTTGATTTATTGCGCTATCTGTAATAGCACCCGAGATATCAACAGATATATATTGGATTTTCCCCTGACCCTGAGTGTCCGGCCACATGAGACGGTGGTTTTCTCGGCCCCTGGTGGTCCTAGGTCGTTCCCGCTGCACAGATGCATGCGCCAGGGCCTCCTGCAGATTATTCCCTTTGGCTTATTGCGCTATCTCTAATAGCACCCGAGATATCACCAGATATATGCTGGATTTTTACATGACCTTGGGTGACGGATTCCGAATATCAGTAATTTTCTCGGCCCCTGTTGGTCCGAGGTCGTTCCTGCTGCACAGATTCATTCGCCAGTGCCTCCTACAGACAATGCACTTTGATTTATTGCGCTATCTGTAATAGCACCCGAGATATCACCAGATATATATTGGATTTTTCCCTGACCCTGAGTGTCCGGCCCCATGAGACTGCGGTTTTCTCGGCCCCTGGTGGTCCGAGGTCGTTCCCGCTGCACACATTCATGCGCCAGGGCCTCCTGCAGATAATTCACTTTGATTTATCGCGCTATCTCTAATAGCACCCGAGATATCACCAGATATATGCTGGATTTTTACATGACCGTGGGTGACGGATTCCGAATATCTGTAATTTTCTCGGCCACTGGTGGTCCGAGGTCGTTCCTGCTGCACAGATTCATTCGCCAGTGCCTCCTACAGACAATGCACTTTGATTTATTGCGCTATCCGTAATAGCACCCGAGATATCACCAGACATATATTGGATTTTCCCCTGACCCTGAGTGTCCGGCCCCATGAGACTGTGGTTTTCTCGGACCCTAGTGGTCCGAGGTCGTTCCCGCTGCACAGATTCATGCGCCAGGGCCTCCTACAGACAACGCACCTTGATTTATTGCGCTATCTGTAATAGCACCCGAGATATCACCAGATATATATTGGATTTTCCCCTGACCCTGAGTGTCCGGCCCCATGAGACGGTGGTTTTCTCGGACCCTGGTGGTCCGAGGTAGTTCCCGCTGGCCAGATTCATGCGCCAGGGCCTCCTACAGACAACGCACTTTGATTTATTGCGCTATCTGTAATAGCACCCGAGATATCACCAGATATATATTGGATTTTCCCCTGACCCTGAGTGTCCGGCCCCATGAGACTGTGGTTTTCTCGGCCCCTAGTAGTCCGAGGTCGTTCCCGCTTCACAGATGCATGCGCCAGGGCCTCCTGCAGATAATTCCCTTTGGCTTATTGCGCTATCTCTAATAGCACCCGAGATATCACCAGATATATGCTGGATTTTTACATGACCTTGGGTGACGGATTCCGAATATCAGTAATTTTCTCGGCCCCTGTTGGTCCGAGGTCGTTCCTGCTGCACAGATTCATTCGCCAGTGCCTCCTACAGACAATGCACTTTGATTTATTGCGCTATCTGTAATAGCACCCGAGATATCACCAGATATATATTGGATTTTCCCCTGACCCTGAGTGTCCGGCCCCATGAGACGGTGGTTTTCTCGGACCCTGGTGGTCCGAGGTAGTTCCCGCTGGCCAGATTCATGCGACAGGGCCTCCTACAGACAATGCATTTTGATTTTTTGCGCTATCTCTAATAGCACCCGAGATATCACCAGATATATATTGGATTTTTCCCCGACCCTGAGTGTCCGGCCCCATGAGACGGTGGTTTTCTCGGCCCCTGGTGGTCCTAGGTCGTTCCCGCTGCACAGATGCATGCGCCAGGGCCTCCTGCAGATAATTCCATTTGGCTTATTGCGCTATCTCTAATAGCACCCGAGATATCACCAGATATATATTGGATTTTCCCCAGACCCTGAGTGGCCGGCCCCATGAGACGGTGGTCTTCTCGGCCCTTGGTGGTCCGAGGTCGTTCCCGCTGCCCTGATTCATGCGCCACGGCCTCCTACTGACAATGCACTTTGATTTATTGCGCTATCTGTAATATCACCCGAGATATCACCAGATATATATTGGATATTTCCCTCACCCTGAGTGTCCAGCCCCATGAGACGGTGGTTTTCTCGGCCCCTGGTGGACCGAGGTCGTTCCCGCTGCACAGATTCATGCGCCAGGGCCTCTTGCGGATAATTCACTTTGGTTTATTGCGCTATCTCTAATAGCGCCCGAGATATCACCAGATATATATTGGATTTTTCCATGACCCTGAGTGACCGGCCCCATGAGTCCGCGGTTTTCTCGGCCCCTGGTGGTCCGAGGTCGTTCCTGCTGCACAGATTCATTCGCCAGTGCCTCCTACAGACAATGCACTTTGATTTATTGCGCTATCCGTAATAGCACCCGAGATATCACCAGATATATATTGGATTTTCCCCTGACCCTGAGTGTCCGGCCCCATGAGACTGTGGTTTTCTCGGCCCCTAGTGGTCCGAGGTCGTTCCCGCAGCACAGATTCATGCGCCGGGGCCTCCTACAGACAACGCACTTTGATTTATTGCGCTATCTGTAATAGCACCCGAGATATGACCAGATATATATTGGATTTTCCCCTGACCCTGAGTGTCCGGCCCCATGAGACGGTGGTTTTCTCGGACCCTGGTGGTCCGAGGTCGTTCCCGCTGCACAGATTCATGCGCCAGGGCCTCCTACAGACAACGCACTTTGATTTATTGCGCTATCTGTAATAGCACCCGAGATATCACCAGATATATATTGGATTTTCCCCTGACCCTGAGTGTCCGGCCCCATGAGACTGTGGTTTTCTCGGCCCCTAGTGGTCCGAAGTCGTTCCCGCTGCACACATTCATGCGCCAGGGCCTCCTGCAGATGATTCACTTTGATTTATCGCGCTATCTCTAATAGCACCCGAGATATCACCAGATATATATTGGATTTTTCCCTGACCCTGAGTGTCCGGCCCCATGAGTCTGCGGTTTTCTCGGCCCCTGGTGGTCCGAGGTCGTTCCCGCTGCACACATTCATGCGCCAGGGCCTCCTGCAGATGATTCACTTTGATTTATCGCGCTATCTCTAATAGCACCCGAGATATCACCAGATATATGCTGGATTTTTACAAGACCTTGGGTGACGGATTCCGAATATCTGTAATTTTCTCGGCCACTGGTGGTCCGAGGTCGTTCCTGCTGCACAGATTCATTCTCCAGTGCCTCCTACAGACAATGCACTTTGATTTATTGCGCTATCCGTAATAGCACCCGAGATATCACCAGATATATATTGGATTTTCCCCTGACCCTGAGTGTCCAGCCCCATGAGACTGTCGTTTTCTCGGCCCCTAGTGGTCCGAGGTCGTTCCCGCTGCACAGATTCATGCGCCAGGGCCTCCTACAGACAACGCACTTTGATTTATTGCGCTATCTGTAATAGCACCCGAGATATCACCAGATATATATTGGATTTACCCCTGACCCTGAGTGTCCGGCCCCATGAGACGGTGGTTTTCTCGGACCCTGGTGGTCCGAGGTCGTTCCCGCTGCACAGATTCATGCGCCAGGGCCTCCTACAGACAACGCACTTTGATTTATCGCGCTATCTCTATTAGCACCCGAGATATCACCAGATATATATTGGATTTTCCACTGACCCTGAGTGTCGGGCCCTATGAGAATGTGGTTTTCTCGGCCCCTAGTGGTCCGAGGTCGTTCCCGCTGCACAGAATCATGCGCCAGAGCCTCCTACAGACAACGCACTTTGATTTATTGCGCTATGTGTAATAGCACCCGAGATATCACCAGATATATATTGGATTTTCCCCTGACCCTGAGTGCCCGGCCCCATGAGACGGTGGTTTTCTCGGCCCCTGGTGGTCCTAGGTCGTTCCCGCTGCACAGATGCATGCGCCAGGGCCTCCTGCAGATAATTCCCTTTGGCTTATTGCGCTATCTCTAATAGCACCCGAGATATCACCAGATATATATTGGATTTTCCCCTGACCCTGAGTGGCCGGCCCCATGAGACGGTGGTCTTCTCGGCCCCTGGTGGTCCGAGGTCGTTCCCGCTGCCCAGATTCATGCGCCACGGCCTCCTACAGACAATGCACTTTGATTTATTGCGCTATCTGTAATAGCACCCGAGATATCAACAGATATATATTGGATTTTCCCCTGACCCTGAGTGTCCGGCCACATGAGACGGTGGTTTTCTCGGCCCCTGGTGGTCCTAGGTCGTTCCCGCTGCACAGATGCATGCGCCAGGGCCTCCTGCAGATAATTCCCTTTGGCTTATTGCGCTATCTCTAATAGCACCCGAGATATCACCAGATATATGCTGGATTTTTACATGACCTTGGGTGACGGATTCCGAATATCAGTAATTTTCTCGGCCCCTGTTGGTCCGAGGTCGTTCCTGCTGCACAGATTCATTCGCCAGTGCCTCCTACAGACAATGCACTTTGATTTATTGCGCTATCTGTAATAGCACCCGAGATATCACCAGATATATATTGGATTTTCCCCTGACCCTGAGTGTCCGGCCCCATGAGACGGTGGTTTTCTCGGACCCTGGTGGTCCGAGGTAGTTCCCGCTGGCCAGATTCATGCGACAGGGCCTCCTACAGACAATGCATTTTGATTTTTTGCGCTATCTCTAATAGCACCCGAGATATCACCAGATATATATTGGATTTTTCCCCGACCCTGAGTGTCCGGCCCCATGAGACGGTTGTTTTCTCGGCCGCTGGTGGTCCGAAATCGTTCCCGCTGCCCAGATTCATGCGCCACGGCCTCCTACAGACAATGCACTTTCGTTTATTGCTCTATCTCTAATAGCACCCGAGATATCACCAGATATATATTGGATTTTTCCCTTACCCTGAGTGTCCGGCCCCATGAGACGGTGGTTTTCTCGGCCCCTGGTGGTCCTAGGTCGTTCCCGCTGCACAGATGCATGCGCCAGGGCCTCCTGCAGATAATTCCATTTGGCTTATTGCGCTATCTCTAATAGCACCCGAGATATCACCAGATATATATTGGATTTTCCCCAGACCCTGAGTGGCCGGCCCCATGAGACGGTGGTCTTCTCGGCCCTTGGTGGTCCGAGGTCGTTCCCGCTGCCCTGATTCATGCGCCACGGCCTCCTACTGACAATGCACTTTGATTTATTGCGCTATCTGTAATATCACCCGAGATATCACCAGATATATATTGGATATTTCCCTCACCCTGAGTGTCCAGCCCCATGAGACGGTGGTTTTCTCGGCCCCTGGTGGACCGAGGTCGTTCCCGCTGCACAGATTCATGCGCCAGGGCCTCTTGCGGATAATTCACTTTGGTTTATTGCGCTATCTCTAATAGCGCCCGAGATATCACCAGATATATATTGGATTTTTCCCTGACCCTGAGTGACCGGCCCCATGAGTCTGCGGTTTTCTCGGCCCCTGGTGGTCCGAGGTCGTTCCCGCTGCACACATTCATGCCCCAGGGCCTCCTGCAGATGATTCACTTTGATTTATCGCGCTATCTCTAATAGCACCCGAGATATCACCAGATATATGCTGGATTTTTACATGACCTTGGGTGACGGATTCCGAATATCTGTAATTTTCTCGGCCACTGGTGGTCCGAGGTCGTTCCTGCTGCACAGATTCATTCGCCAGTGCCTCCTACAGACAATGCACTTTGATTTATTGCGCTATCCGTAATAGCACCCGAGATATCACCAGATATATATTGGATTTTCCCCTGACCCTGAGTGTCCGGCCCCATGAGACTGTGGTTTTCTCGGCCCCTAGTGGTCCGAGGTCGTTCCCGCAGCACAGATTCATGCGCCGGGGCCTCCTACAGACAACGCACTTTGATTTATTGCGCTATCTGTAATAGCACCCGAGATATGACCAGATATATATTGGATTTTCCCCTGACCCTGAGTGTCCGGCCCCATGAGACGGTGGTTTTCTCGGACCCTGGTGGTCCGAGGTCGTTCCCGCTGCACAGATTCATGTGCCAGGGCCTCCTACAGACAATGCACTTTGATTTATTGCGCTATCTGTAATAGCACCCGAGATATCACCAGATATATATTGGATTTTCCCCTGATCCTGAGTGTCCGGCCCCATGAGACTGTGGTTTTCTCGGCCCCTAGTGGTCCGAAGTCGTTCCCGCTGCACACATTCATGCGCCAGGGCCTCCTGCAGATGATTCACTTTGATTTATCGCGCTATCTCTAATAGCACCCGAGATATCACCAGATATATATTGGATTTTTCCCTGACCCTGAGTGTCCGGCCCCATGAGTCTGCGGTTTTCTCGGCCCCTGGTGGTCCGAGGTCGTTCCCGCTGCACACATTCATGCGCCAGGGCCTCCTGCAGATGATTCACTTTGATTTATCGCGCTATCTCTAATAGCACCCGAGATATCACCAGATATATGCTGGATTTTTACAAGACCTTGGGTGACGGATTCCGAATATCTGTAATTTTCTCGGCCACTGGGGGTCCGAGGTCGTTCCTGCTGCACAGATTCATTCTCCAGTGCCTCCTACAGACAATGCACTTTGATTTATTGCGCTATCCGTAATAGCACCCGAGATATCACCAGATATATATTGGATTTTCCCCTGACCCTGAGTGTCCGGCCCCATGAGACTGTCGTTTTCTCGGCCCCTAGTGGTCCGAGGTCGTTCCCGCTGCACAGATTCATGCGCCAGGGCCTCCTACAGACAACGCACTTTGATTTATTGCGCTATCTGTAATAGCACCCGAGATATCACCAGATATATATTGGATTTACCCCTGACCCTGAGTGTCCGGCCCCATGAGACGGTGGTTTTCTCGGACCCTGGTGGTCCGAGGTCGTTCCCGCTGCACAGATTCATGCGCCAGGGCCTCCTACAGACAACGCACTTTGATTTATCGCGCTATCTCTAATAGCACCCGAGATATCACCAGATATATATTGGATTTTCCACTGACCCTGAGTGTCCGGCCCTATGAGACTGTGGTTTTCTCGGCCCCTAGTGGTCCGAGGTCGTTCCCGCTGCACAGAATCATGCGCCAGAGCCTCCTACAGACAACGCACTTTGATTTATTGCGCTATCTGTAATAGCACCCGAGATATCACCAGATATATATTGGATTTTCCCCTGACCCTGAGTGTCCGGCCCCATGAGACGGTGGTTTTCTCGGCCCCTGGTGGTCCTAGGTCGTTCCCGCTGCACAGATGCATGCGTCAGGGCCTCCTGCAGATAATTCCCTTTGGCTTATTGCGCTATCTCTAATAGCACCCGAGATATCACCAGATATATATTGGATTTTCCCCTGACCCTGAGTGTCCGGCCCCGTTAGACCGTGATTTTCTCGGCCCCTGGTGGTCCGAGGTCGTTCCCGCTGCCCAGGTTCATGCGCCAGCGCCTCCTACAGACAGTGCACTTTGATTTATTGCGCTATCTGTAATAGTACCCGAGAAAGCTCCATATATATGCTGGATTTTTACATGACTTTGGGTGGCGGATACCGAAAATCTGTAATTTTCTCGGCCCCTGGTGGTCCGACGTCGTTCCCGCTGCACAGAATCATGCGCCAGGGCCTCCTACAGACAATGCACTTTGATTTATTGCGCTATCTCTAATAGCACCCGAGATATCACCAGATATATATTGGATTTTTCCCCGACCCTGAGAGTCCGGCCCCATGAGACGGTGGTTTTCTTGGCCGCTGGTGGTCCGAGGTAGTTCCCGCTGGCCAGATTCATGCGCCAGGGCCTCCTACAGACAATGCATTTTCATTTATTGCGCTATCCCTAATAGCACCCGAAATATCACCAGATATATATTGGATTTTTCCCCGACCCTGAGTGTCCGGCCCCATGTGACGGTGGTTTTCTTGGCCGCTGGTGGTCCGAGGTAGTTCCCGCTGGCCAGATTCATGCGCCAGGGCCTCCTACAGACAATGCATTTTGATTTATTGCGCTATCTCTAATAGCACCCGAAATATCACCAGATATATATTGGATTTTTCCCCGACCCTGAGTGTCCGGCCCCATGAGACGGTTGTTTTCTCGGCCGCTGGTGGTCCGAGGTCGTTCCCGCTGGCCAGACTCATGCGCCAGGGCCTCCTACAGACAATGCACTTTGATTTATTGCGCTATCTGTAATAGCACCCGAGATATCACCAGATATATATTGGATTTTTCCCCGACCCTGAGTGTCCGGCCCCATGAGACGGTTGTTTTCTCGGCCGCTGGTGGTCCGAGGTCGTTCCCGCTGCACAGAATCATGCGCCAGGGCCTCGTACAGACAATGCACTTTGATTTATTGCGCTATCTGTAATAGCACCCGAGATATCACCCGATATATATTGGATTTTCCCCTGACCCTGAGTGTCCGGCCCCATGAGACGGTGGTCTTCTCGGCCCCTGGTGGTCCGAGGTCGTTCCCGCTGCACAGATTCATGCGCCAGGGCCTGCTGCAGATGATTCACTTTGATTTATCGCGCTATCTCTAATAGCACCCGAGATATCACCAGATATATAATGGATTTTTCCCTGACCCTGAGTGTCCGGCCCCATGAGTCTGCGGTTTTCTCGGCCCTTGGTGGTCCGAGGTCGTTCCCGCTGCACACATTCATGCGCCAGGGCCTCCTGCAGATGATTCACTTTGATTTATCGCGCTATCTCTAATAGCACCCGAGATATCACCAGATATATGCTGGATTTTTACATGACCTTGGGTGACGGATTCCGAATATCTGTAATTTTCTCGGCCACTGGTGGTCCGAGGTCGTTCCTGCTGCACAGATTCATTCGCCAGTGCCTCCTACAGACAATGCACTTTGATTTATTGCGCTATCCGTAATAGCACCCGAGATATCACCAGATATATATTGGATTTTCCCCTGACCCTGAGTGTCCGGCCCCATGAGACTGTCGTTTTCTCGGCCCCTAGTGGTCCGAGGTCGTTCCCGCTGCACAGATTCATGCGCCAGGGCCTCCTACAGACAACGCACTTTGATTTATTGCGCTATCTGTAATAGCACCCGAGATATCACCAGATATATATTGGATTTACCCCTGACCCTGAGTGTCCGGCCCCATGAGACGGTGGTTTTCTCGGACCCTGGTGGTCCGAGGTCGTTCCCGCTGCACAGATTCATGCGCCAGGGCCTCCTACAGACAACGCACTTTGATTTATCGCGCTATCTCTAATAGCACCCGAGATATCACCAGATATATATTGGATTTTCCACTGACCCTGAGTGTCCGGCCCTATGAGACTGTGGTTTTCTCGGCCCCTAGTGGTCCGACGTCGTTCCCGCTGCACAGAATCATGCGCCAGAGCCTCCTACAGACAACGCACTTTGATTTATTGCGCTATCTGTAATAGCACCCGAGATATCACCAGATATATATTGGATTTTCCCCTGACCCTGAGTGTCCGGCCCCATGAGACGGTGGTTTTCTCGGCCCCTGGTGGTCCTAGGTCGTTCCCGCTGCACACATGCATGCGCCAGGGCCTCCTGCAGATAATTCCCTTTGGCTTATTGCGCTATCTCTAATAGCACCCGAGATATCACCAGATATATATTGGATTTTCCCCTGACCCTGAGTGGCCGGCCCCATGAGACGGTGGTCTTCTCGGCCCCTGGTGGTCCGAGGTCGTTCCCGCTGCCCAGATTCATGCGCCACGGCCTCCTACAGACAATGCACTTTGATTTATTGCGCTATCTGTAATAGCACCCGAGATATCAACAGATATATATTGGATTTTCCCCTGACCCAGAGTGTCCGGCCACATGAGACGGTGGTTTTCTCGGCCCCTGGTGGTCCTAGGTCGTTCCCGCTGCACAGATGCATGCGCCAGGGCCTCCTGCAGATAATTCCCTTTGGCTTATTGCGCTATCTCTAATAGCACCCGAGATATCACCAGATATATATTGGATTTTCCCCTGACCCTGAGTGGCCGGCCCCATGAGACGGTGGTCTTCTCGGCCCCTGGTGGTCCGAGGTCGTTCCCGCTGCCCAGATTCATGCGCCACGGCCTCCTACAGACAATGCACTTTGATTTATTGCGCTATCTGTAATAGCACCCGAGATATCAACAGATATATATTGGATTTTCCCCTGACCCTGAGTGTCCGGCCACATGAGACGGTGGTTTTCTCGGCCCCTGGTGGTCCTAGGTCGTTCCCGCTGCACAGATGCATGCGCCAGGGCCTCCTGCAGATAATTCCCTTTGGCTTATTGCGCTATCTCTAATAGCACCCGAGATATCACCAGATATATGCTGGATTTTTACATGACCTTGGGTGACGGATTCCGAATATCAGTAATTTTCTCGGCCCCTGTTGGTCCGAGGTCGTTCCTGCTGCACAGATTCATTCGCCAGTGCCTCCTACAGACAATGCACTTTGATTTATTGCGCTATCTCTAATAGCACCCGAGATATCACCAGATATATATTGGATTTTCCCCAGACCCTGAGTGGCCGGCCCCATGAGACGGTGGTCTTCTCGGCCCTTGGTGGTCCGAGGTCGTTCCCGCTGCCCTGATTCATGCGCCACGGCCTCCTACTGACAATGCACTTTGATTTATTGCGCTATCTGTAATAGCACCCGAGATATCACCAGATATATATTGGATATTTCCCTCACCCTGAGTGTCCAGCCCCATGAGACGGTGGTTTTCTCGGCCCCTGGTGGACCGAGGTCGTTCCCGCTGCACAGATTCATGCGCCAGGGCCTCTTGCGGATAATTCACTTTGGTTTATTGCGCTATCTCTAATAGCGCCCGAGATATCACCAGATATATATTGGATTTTTCCCTGACCCTGAGTGACCGGCCCCATGAGTCTGCGGTTTTCTCGGCCCCTGGTGGTCCGAGGTCGTTCCCGCTGCACACATTCATGCGCCAGGGCCTCCTGCAGATGATTCACTTTGATTTATCGCGCTATCTCTAATAGCACCCGAGATATCACCAGATATATATTGGATTTTTCCCTGACCCTGAGTGTCCGGCCCCATGAGTCTGCGGTTTTCTCGGCCCCTGGTGGTCCGAGGTCGTTCCCGCTGCACACATTCATGCGCCAGGGCCTCCTGCAGATGATTCACTTTGATTTATCGCGCTATCTCTAATAGCACCCGAGATATCACCAGATATATGCTGGATTTTTACATGACCTTGGGTGACGGATTCCGAATATCTGTAATTTTCTCGGCCACTGGTGGTCCGAGGTCGTTCCTGCTGCACAGATTCATTCGCCAGTGCCTCCTACAGACAATGCACTTTGATTTATTGCGCTATCTCTAATAGCACCCGAGATATCACCAGATATATATTGGATTTTCCCCAGACCCTGAGTGGCCGGCCCCATGAGACGGTGGTCTTCTCGGCCCTTGGTGGTCCGAGGTCGTTCCCGCTGCCCTGATTCATGCGCCACGGCCTCCTACTGACAATGCACTTTGATTTATTGCGCTATCTGTAATAGCACCCGAGATATCACCAGATATATATTGGATATTTCCCTCACCCTGAGTGTCCAGCCCCATGAGACGGTGGTTTTCTCGGCCCCTGGTGGACCGAGGTCGTTCCCGCTGCACAGATTCATGCGCCAGGGCCTCTTGCGGATAATTCACTTTGGTTTATTGCGCTATCTCTAATAGCGCCCGAGATATCACCAGATATATATTGGATTTTTCCCTGACCCTGAGTGACCGGCCCCATGAGTCTGCGGTTTTCTCGGCCCCTGGTGGTCCGAGGTCGTTCCCGCTGCACACATTCATGCGCCAGGGCCTCCTGCAGATGATTCACTTTGATTTATCGCGCTATCTCTAATAGCACCCGAGATATCACCAGATATATATTGGATTTTTCCCTGACCCTGAGTGTCCGGCCCCATGAGTCTGCGGTTTTCTCGGCCCCTGGTGGTCCGAGGTCGTTCCCGCTGCACACATTCATGCGCCAGGGCCTCCTGCAGATGATTCACTTTGATTTATCGCGCTATCTCTAATAGCACCCGAGATATCACCAGATATATGCTGGATTTTTACATGACCTTGGGTGACGGATTCCGAATATCTGTAATTTTCTCGGCCACTGGTGGTCCGAGGTCGTTCCTGCTGCACAGATTCATTCGCCAGTGCCTCCTACAGACAATGCACTTTGATTTATTGCGCTATCCGTAATAGCACCCGAGATATCACCAGATATATATTGGATTTTCCCCTGACCCTGAGTGTCCGGCCCCATGAGACTGTGGTTTTCTCGGCCCCTAGTGGTCCGAGGTCGTTCCCGCAGCACAGATTCATGCGCCAGGGCCTCCTACAGACAACGCACTTTGATTTATTGCGCTATCTGTAATAGCACCCGAGATATGACCAGATATATATTGGATTTTCCCCTGACCCTGAGTGTCCGGCCCCATGAGACGGTGGTTTTCTCGGACCCTGGTCGTCCGAGGTCGTTCCCGCTGCACAGATTCATGCGCCAGGGCCTCCTACAGACAACGCACTTTGATTTATTGCGCTATCTGTAATAGCACCCGAGATATCACCCGATATATATTGGATTTTCCCCTGACCCTGAGTGTCCGGCCCCATGAGACGGTGGTCTTCTCGGCCCCTGGTGGTCCGAGGTCGTTCCCGCTGCACAGATTCATGCGCCAGGGCCTGCTGCAGATGATTCACTTTGATTTATCGCGCTATCTCTAATAGCACCCGAGATATCACCAGATATATAATGGATTTTTCCCTGACCCTGAGTGTCCGGCCCCATGAGTCTGCGGTTTTCTCGGCCCTTGGTGGTCCGAGGTCGTTCCCGCTGCACACATTCATGCGCCAGGGCCTCCTGCAGATGATTCACTTTGATTTATCGCGCTATCTCTAATAGCGCCCGAGATATCACCAGATATATATTGGATTTTTCCCTGACCCTGAGTTTCCGGCCCCATGAGACTGCGGTTTTCTCGGCCCCTGCTGGTCCGAGGTCGTTCCCGCTGCACACATTCATGCGCCAGGGCCTCCTGCAGATAATTCACTTTGATTTATCGCGCTATCTCTAATAGCACCCGAGATATCACCAGATATATGCTGGATTTTTACATGACCTTGGGTGACGGATTCCGAATATCTGTAATTTTCTCGGCCACTGGTGGTCCGAGGTCGTTCCTGCTGCACAGATTCATTCGCCAGTGCCTCCTACAGACAATGCACTTTGATTTATTGCGCTATCCGTAATAGCACCCGAGATATCACCAGATATATATTGGATTTTCCCCTGACCCTGAGTGTCCGGCCCCATGTGACTGTGGTTTTCTCGGCCCCTAGTGGTCCGAGGTCGTTCCCGCAGCACAGATTCATGCGCCAGGGCCTCCTACAGACAACGCACTTTGATTTATTGCGCTATCTGTAATAGCACCCGAGATATGACCAGATATATATTGGATTTTCCCCTGACCCTGAGTGTCCGGCCGCATGAGACGGTGGTTTTCTCGGACCCTGGTGGTCCGAGGTCGTTCCCGCTGCACAGATTCATGCGCCAGGGCCTCCTACAGACAACGCACTTTGATTTATTGCGCTATCTGTAATAGCACCCGAGATATCACCAGATATATATTGGATTTTCCCCTGACCCTGAGTGTCCGGCCCCATGAGACTGTGGTTTTCTCGGCCCCTAGTGGTCCGAAGTCGTTCCCGCTGCACAGATTCATGCGCCAGGGCCTCCTGCAGATAATTCACTTTGGTTTATTGCGCTATCTCTAATAGCGCCCGAGATATCACCAGATATATATTGGATTTTTCCCTGACCCTGAGTTTCCGGCCCCATGAGACTGCCGTTTTCTCGGCCCCTGGTGGTCCGAGGTCGTTCCCGCTGCACACATTCATGCGCCAGGGCCTCCTGCAGATAATTCACTTTGATTTATCGCGCTATCTCTAATAGCACCCGAGATATCACCAGATATATGCTGGATTTTTACATGACCTTGGGTGACGGATTCCGAATATCTGTAATTTTCTCGGCCACTGGTGGTCCGAGGTCGTTCCTGCTGCACAGATTTATTCGCCAGTGCCTCCTACAGACAATGCACTTTGATTTATTGCGCTATCCGTAATAGCACCCGAGATATCACCAGATATATATTGGATTTTCCCCTGACCCTGAGTGTCCGGCCCCATGAGACTGTGGTTTTCTCGGCCCCTAGTGGTCCGAGGTCGTTCCCGCTGCACACATTCATGCGCCAGGGCCTCCTACAGACAACGCACTTTGATTTATTGCGCTAACTGTAATAGCACCCGAGATATCACCAGATATATATTGGATTTACCCCTGACCCTGAGTGTCCGGCCCCATGAGACGGTGGTTTTCTCGGACCCTGGTGGTCCAAGGTCGTTCCCGCTGCACAGATTCATGCGCCAGGGCCTCCTACAGACAGTGCACTTTGATTTATTGCGCTATCTGTTATAGCACCCGAGAAAGCTGCATATATATGCTGGATTTTTACATGACTTTGGGTGGCGGATACCGAAAATCTGTAATTTTCTCGGCCCCTAGTGGTCCGAAGTCGTTCCCGCTGCACAGATTCATGCGCCAGGGCCTCCTGCAGATAATTCACTTTGGTTTATTGCGCTATCTCTAATAGCGCCCGAGATATCACCAGATATATATTGGATTTTTCCCTGACCCTGAGTGTCCGGCCCCATGAGACTGCGGTTTTCTCGGCCCCTGGTGGTCCGAGGTCGTTCCCGCTGCACACATTCATACGCCACGGCCTCCTGCAGATAATTCACTTTGTTTTATCGCGCTATCTCTAATAGCACCCGAGATATCACCAGATATATGCTGGATTTTTACATGACCTTGGGTGACGGATTCCGAATATCTGTAATTTTCTCGGCCACTGGTGGTTCGAGGTCGTTCCTGCTGCACAGATTTATTCGCCAGTGCCTCCTACAGACAATGGACTTTGATTTATTGCGCTATCCGTAATAGCACCCGAGATATCACCAGATATATATTGGATTTTCTCCTGACCCTGAGTGTCCGGCCCCATGTGTCGGTGGTTTTCTCGGCCCCTGGTGGTCCGTGGTCGATCCCGCGGCACAGATTTATGCGCCAGGGCCTCCTGCAGACAATGCACTTTGGTTTATTGCGCTACCTCTAATAGCACCCGAGATGTCACCAGATATATATTGGATTTTTCCCTGCCCCTGACAATCCCGCCCCATGAGACTGTGGTTTTCTCGGCCCCTGGTGGTCCGAGGTCGTTCCCGCTGCACAGATTCATGCGCCAGGGCCTCCTACAGACAATGCACTTTGATTTATTGCGCTATCTGTAATAGCACCCGAGATATCACCAGATATATATTGGATTTTACCCTGACCCTGAGTGTCCGGCCCCATGAGACGGTCGTTTTCTCGGCCCCTGGTGGTCCGAGGTCGTTCCCGCTGCACAGATTCATGCGCCAGGGCCTCCTGCAGATAATTCACTTTGGTTTATTGCGCTATCTCTAATAGCACCCGAGATATCAGCAGATATATATTGGATTTTTCACTGACCCTGAGTGACCGGCCCCATGAGACGGTAGTTTTCTCGGCCCCTGGTGGTCCGAGGTCGTTCCCGCTGCACAGATTCATGCGCCAGGGCCTCCTGCAGATAATTCACTTTGGTTTATTGCGCTATCTCTAATAGCACCCGAGATATCAGCAGACATATATTGGATTTTTCCCTGACCCTGAGTGTCCGACCCCATGAGACGGTGGTTTTCTCGGCCCCTGGTGGTCCGAGGTCGTTCCCGCTGCACAGATTCATGCGCCAGGGCCTACTGCAGATAATTCACTTTGATTTATTGCGCTATCTCTAATAGCACCCGAGATATCACCAGATATATTTTGGATTTTTCCCTGACCCTGAGTGTCCGGCCCCATGAGACGGTGGTTTTCTCGGACCCTGGTGGTCCGAGGTCGTTCCCTCTGCACAGATTCATGCGCCAGGGCCACCTACGGACAATGCACTTTGATTTATTGCGCTATCTGTAATAGCACCCGAGATATCACCGGATATATATTAGATTTTTCCCTGACCCTGACAGTCCGGCCCCATGAGACGGTGGTTTACTCGGCCCCTGGTGGTCGGAGGTCGTTCCCGCTGCACAGATGCATGCACCAGTGCCTCCTGCAGATAATTCACTTTGGTTTATTGCGCTATCTCTAATAGCACCCGAGATATCACCAGATATATATTGGATTTTTCCTTGACCCTGACAGTCCGGCCCCATGTGTCGATGTTTTTCTCGGTCCCTGGTGGTCCGAGGTCGATCCCGCTGCACAGATCCATGCGCCAGTGCATCCTATAGATAATTCACTTTGGTTTATTGCGCTATCTCTAATAGCACTCGAGATATCACCAGATATATATTGGATTTTCTCCTGACCCTGAGTGTCCGGCCCCATGTGTCGGTGGTTTTCTCGGCCCCTGGTGGTCCGTGGTCGATCCCGCGGCACAGATTTATGCGCCAGGGCCTCCTGCAGACAATGCACTTTGGTTTATTGCGCTACCTCTAATAGCACCCGAGATGTCACCAGATATATATTGGATTTTTCCCTGACCCTGACAATCCCGCCCCATGAGACTGTGGTTTTCTCGGCCCCTGGTGGTCCGAGGTCGTTCCCGCTGCACAGATTCATGCGCCAGGGCCTCCTACAGACAATGCACTTTGATTTATTGCGCTATCTGTAATAGCACCCGAGATATCACCAGATATATATTGGATTTTACCCTGACCCTGAGTGTCCGGCCCCATGAGACGGTCGTTTTCTCGGCCCCTGGTGGTCCGAGGTCGTTCCCGCTGCACAGATTCATGCGCCAGGGCCTCCTGCAGATAATTCACTTTGGTTTATTGCGCTATCTCTAATAGCACCCGAGATATCAGCAGATATATATTGGATTTTTCACTGACCCTGAGTGTCCGGCCCCATGTGTCGGTGGTTTTCTCGGCCCCTGGTGGTCCGTGGTCGATCCCGCGGCACAGATTTATGCGCCAGGGCCTCCTGCAAACAATGCACTTTGGTTTATTGCGCTACCTCTAATAGCACCCGAGATGTCACCAGATATATATTGGATTTTTCCCTGACCCTGACAATCCGGCCCCATGAGACTGTGGTTTTCTCGGCCCCTGGTGGTCCGAGGTCGTTCCCGCTGCACAGATTCATGCGCCAGGGCCTCCTACGGACAATGCACTTTGATTTATTGCGCTATCTCTAATAGCGCCCGAGATATCTCCAGATATATATTGGATTTTTCCCTGACCCTGAGTGTCCGGCCCCATGAGACGGTGGTTTTCTCGGACCCTGGTGGTCCGAGGTCGTTCCCGCTGCACAGATTCATGCGCCAGGGCCTCCTACAGACAGTGCACTTTGATTTATTGCGCTATCTGTAATAGCACCGGAGAAAGCTGCATATATATGCTGGATTTTTACATGACTTTGGGTGGCGGATACCGAAAATCTGTAATTTTCTCGGCCTCTGGTGGTCCGAGGTCGTTCCTGCTGCTCAGATTAATACGCTAGGCCCTCCTGCAGATAATTCACTTTGGTTTATTGCGCTATCTCTAATAGCACTCGAGATATCACCAGATATATATTGGATTTTTCCCAGACCCTGACAGTCCGGCCCCATGTGTCGGTGGTTTTCTCGGCCCCTGGTGGTCCGAGGTCGTTCCCGCTGCTCAGATTAATACGCTAGGCCCTCCTGCAGATAATTCACTTTGGTATATTGCGCTATCTCTAATAGCACCCGTGATATCAAAAGATATATATTGGATTTTTCCTTGACCCTGACAGTCCGGCCCCATGTGTCGATGTTTTTCTCGGTCCCTGGTGGTCCGAGGTCGATCCCGCTGCACAGATCCATGCGCCAGGGCCTCCTACGGACAATGCACTTTGATTTATTGCGCTATCTCTAATAGCGCCCGAGATATCACCAGATATATATTGGATTTTTCCCTGACCCTGAGTGTCCGGCCCCATGAGACGGTGGTTTTCTCGGACCCTGGTGGTCCGAGGTCGTTCCCGCTGCACAGATTCATGCGCCAGGGCCTCCTACAGACAGTGCACTTTGATTTATTGCGCTATCTGTAATAGCACCGGAGAAAGCTGCATATATATGCTGGATTTTTACATGACTTTGGGTGGCGGATACCGAAAATCTGTAATTTTCTCGGCCTCTGGTGGTCCGAGGTCGTTCCTGCTGCTCAGATTAATACGCTAGGCCCTCCTGCAGATAATTCACTTTGGTTTATTGCGCTATCTCTAATAGCACTCGAGATATCACCAGATATATATTGGATTTTTCCCAGACCCTGACAGTCCGGCCCCATGTGTCGGTGGTTTTCTCGGCCCCTGGTGGTCCGAGGTCGTTCCCGCTGCTCAGATTAATACGCTAGGCCCTCCTGCAGATAATTCACTTTGGTATATTGCGCTATCTCTAATAGCACCCGTGATATCAAAAGATATATATTGGATTTTTCCTTGACCCTGACAGTCCGGCCCCATGTGTCGATGTTTTTCTCGGTCCCTGGTGGTCCGAGGTCGATCCCGCTGCACAGATCCATGCGCCAGTGCATCCTATAGATAATTCACTTTGGTTTATTGCGCTATCTCTAATAGCACTCGAGATATCACCAGATATATATTGGATTTTCTCCTGACCCTGAGTGTCCGGCCCCATGTGTCGGTGGTTTTCTCGGCCCCTGGTGGTCCGTGGTCGATCCCGCTGCACAGATTCATGCGCCAGGGCCTCCTACAGACAATGCACTTTGATTTATTGCGCTATCTGTAATAGCACCCGAGATATCACCAGATATATATTGGATTTTACCCTTACCCTGAGTGTCCGGCCCCATGAGACGGTCGTTTTCTCGGCCCCTGGTGGTCCGAGGTCGTTCCCGCTGCACAGATTCATGCGCCAGGGCCTCCTGCAGATAATTCACTTTGGTTTATTGCGCTATCTCTAATAGCACCCGAGATATCAGCAGATATATATTGGATTTTTCACTGACCCTGAGTGTCCGGCCCCATGTGTCGGTGGTTTTCTCGGCCCCTGGTGGTCCGTGGTCGATCCCGCGGCACAGATTTATGCGCCAGGGCCTCCTGCAAACAATGCACTTTGGTTTATTGCGCTACCTCTAATAGCACCCGAGATGTCACCAGATATATATTGGATTTTTCCCTGACCCTGACAATCCGGCCCCATGAGACTGTGGTTTTCTCGGCCCCTGGTGGTCCGAGGTCGTTCCCGCTGCACAGATTCATGCGCCAGGGCCTCCTACAGACAATGCACTTTGATTTATTGCGCTATCTGTAATAGCACCCGAGATATCACCAGATATATATTGGATTTTACCCTGACCCTGAGTGTCCGGCCCCATGAGACGGTCGTTTTCTCGGCCCCTGGTGGTCCGAGGTCGTTCCCGCTGCACAGATTCATGCGCCAGGGCCTCCTGCAGATAATTCACTTTGGTTTATTGCGCTATCTCTAATAGCACCCGAGATATCAGCAGATATATATTGGATTTTTCACTGACCCTGAGTGACCGGCCCCATGAGACGGTAGTTTTCTCGGCCCCTGGTGGTCCGAGGTCGTTCCCGCTGCACAGATTCATGCGCCAGGGCCTCCTGCAGATAATTCACTTTGGTTTATTGCGCTATCTCTAATAGCACCCGAGATATCAGCAGACATATATTGGATTTTTCCCTGACCCTGAGTGTCCGACCCCATGAGACGGTGGTTTTCTCGGCCCCTGGTGGTCCGAGGTCGTTCCCGCTGCACAGATTCATGCGCCAGGGCCTACTGCAGATAATTCACTTTGATTTATTGCGCTATCTCTAATAGCACCCGAGATATCACCAGATATATTTTGGATTTTTCTATGACCCTGAGTCTCCGACACCATGAGACGGTGGTTTCCTCGGCCCCTGGTGGTCCGATGTCGTTCCCGCTGCACATATTCATGCGCCAGGGCCCCCTGCAGATAATTCACTTTGATTTTTTGCGCTATCTCTAATAGCACCCGAGATATCACCAGATATATGTAGGATTTTTCCCTGACCCTGACAGTCCGGCCCCATGAGACGGTAGTTTTCTCGGCCCCTGGTGGTCCGAGGTCGTTCCCGCTGCACAGATTCATACGCCAGGGCCTCCTGCAGATAATTCACTTTGGTTTATTGCGCTATCTCTAATAGCACCCGAGATATCAGCAGACATATATTGGATTTTTCACTGACCCTGAGTGTCCGGCACCATGAGACGGTAGTTTTCTCGGCCCCTGGTGGTCCGAGGTCGTTCCCGCTGCACAGATTCATGCGCCTGGGCCCCCTGCAGATAGCTCACTTTGGTTTATTGCGCTATCTCTAATAGCACACGAGATATCACCAGATATATATTGGATTTTCCCCTGACCCTGAGTGTCCGGCCCCATGAGACGGTGGTTTTCTCGGCCCCTGGTGGTCCGATGTCGTTCCCGCTGCACAGGTTCATGCGCCAGGGTCTCCTACAGACAATGCAATTTGATTTATTGCGCTATCTGTCATAGCACCCGAGATATCACCACATATATATTGGATTTTTCACTGACCCTGAGTGTCCAGCCCCATGAGACGGTGGTTTTCTCGGTCCCTGGTGTTCCGAGGTCGTTCCCGCTGCACAGATTCATGCGCCAGGGCCTCCTACAGACAATGCACTTTGATTTATTGCGCTATCTCTAATAGCACCCGAAATATCACCAGATATATATTGGATTTTCCCCTGACCCTGAGTGTCCGGCCCCATGAGACTGTGGTTTTCTCGGCCCCTGGTGGTCCGAGGTCGTTCCCGCTGCACATATTCATGCGCCAGGGCCCCCTGCAGATAATTCACTTTGGTTTAGTGCGCTATCTGTAAGAGCACCCGAGATGTCACCAGATATATGCTGGATTTTTACATGACATTAGGTGACGGATTCCGAATATCTGTAATTTTCTCGGCGCCTGGTGGTCCGAGGTCGTTCCTGCTGCTCAGATTAATACGCTAGGCCCTCCTGCAGATAATTCACTTTGGTTTATTGCGCTATCTCTAATAGCACTCCAGATATCACCAGATATATATTGGATTTTTCCCAGACCCTGACAGTCCGGCCCCATGTGTCGGTGGTTTTCTCGGCCCCTGGTGGTCCGAGGTCGTTCCCGCTGCACAGATCCATGCGCCAGTGCATCCTATAGATAATTCACTTTGGTTTATTGCGCTATCTCTAATAGCACTCGAGATATCACCAGATATATATTGGATTTTCTCCTGACCCTGAGTGTCCGGCCCCATGTGTCGGTGGTTTTCTCGGCCCCTGGTGGTCCGTGGTCGATCCCGCGGCACAGATTTATGCGCCAGGGCCTCCTGCAGACAATGCACTTTGGTTTATTGCGCTACCTCTAATAGAACCCGAGATGTCACCAGATATATATTGGATTTTTCCCTGACCCTGACAATCCGGCCCCATGAGACGGTGATTTTCTCGGCCCCTAGTGGTCCGAGGTCGATCCCGCTGCACAGATTCATGCGCCAGGGCCTCCTGCAGACAATGCACTTTGATTTATTTCGCTATCTCTAATAGCACCCGAGATATCTCCTGATATATATTGTATTTTTCCCTGACCCTGACAGTCCGGCCGCATGAGACGGAGATTTTCTCGGCCCATGCTGGTCCGAGGTCGATCCCGCTGCACAGATTCATGCGCCAGGGCCTCCAAAAGACAATGCACTTTGATTCATTGCGCTATCTTTAATAGCACCCGAGATATCACCAGATAAATATTGGATTTTTCCTTGACCCTGACAGTCCGGCCCCATGTGTCGATGTTTTTCTCGGTCCCTCGTGGTCCGAGGTCGATCCCGCTGCACAGATTTATGCGCCAGGGCATCCTATAGATAATGCACTTTGATTTATTGCGCTATCTCTAATAGCACCCGAGATATCACCAGATATATATTAGATTTTCCCCTGACCCTGACAGTCCGGCCTCATGAGAAAGTGATTTTCTCGGCCCCTGGTGGTCCGAATTCGATCCCGCTGCACAGATTCATGCGCCAGGGCCTCCTACAGACGATGCACTATGATTTATTGCGCTATCTTTAATAGCACCCGAGATATCACCAGATATATATTGGATTTTCCCCTGACCCTGAGTGTCCGGCCCCATGAGACGGTGGTTTTCTCGGCCCCTGGTGGTCCGAGGTCGTTCCCGCTGCACAGATTCATGCGCCAGGGCCTCCTGCAGATAATTCACTTTGGTTTATTGCGCTATCTCTAATAGCACCCGAGATATCACCAGATATATATTGGATTTTCCCCTGACCCTGAGTGTCCGGCCCCATGAGACTGTGGTTTTCTCGGCCCCTGGTGGTCCGAGGTCGTTCCCGCTGCACAGATTCATGCGCCAGGGCCTCCTGCATACAATGCACTTTGATTTATTGCGCTATCTGTAACAGCACCCGAGATATCACCGGATATATATTGGATTTTCCCCTGACCCTGAGTGTCCGGCCCCATGAGACGGAGGTTTTCTCGGCCCCTGGTGGTCCGATGTCGTTCTCGCTGCACAGGTTCATGCGCCAGGGTCTCCTACAGACAATGCACTTTGATTTATTGCGCTATCTGTAATAGCACCCGAGATATCACCACATATATATTGGATTTTTCACTGACCCTGAGTGTCCAGCCCCATGAGACGGTGGTTTTCTCGGTCCCTGGTGTTCCGAGGTCGTTCCCGCTGCACAGATTCATGCGCCAGGGCCTCCTACAGATAATTCACTTTGATTTATTGCGCTATCTGTAATAGCACCCGAGATATCACCGGATATATATTGGATTTTCCCCTGACCCTGACAGTCCGGCCCCATGAGACGGAGATTTTCTGGGCCCCTGGTGGTCCGAGGTCGATCCCGCTGCACAGATTCATGCGCCAGGGCCTCCTATAGATAATTCACTTTGGTTTGTTGCGCTACCTCTAATAGCACCCGTGATATCAAAAGATATATATTGGATTTTTCCTTGACCCTGACAGTCCTGCCCCATGTGTCGATGTTTTTCTCGGTCCCTGGTGGTCCGAGGTCGATCCCGCTGCACAGATTCATGCACCAGGGCATCCTATAGATAATTCACTTTGGTTTATTGCGCTATCTCTAATAGCACCCGAGATATCATCAGATATATATTGGATTTTCCCCTGACCCTGAGTGTCCGGCCCCATGAAACGGTGGTTTTCTCGGCCCCTGGTGGTCCGAGGTCGTTCTCGCTGCACAGATTCATGCGCCAGGGCCTGCTATAGATAATTCACTTTGGTTTATTGCGCTATCTCTAATAGCACCCGAGATGTCACCAGATATATATTGGATTTTTCCCAGACCCTGACAATCCAGCCCCATGAGACGGTGATATTCTCGGCCCCTGGTGGTCCGAGGTCGATCCCGCTGCACAGATTCAGGCGCCAGGGCCCCCTGCAGATAATTCACTTTGGTTTAGTGCGCTATCTGAAAGAGCACCCGAGATGTCACCAGATATATGCTGGATTTTTACATGACATTAGGTGACGGATAGCGAATATCTGTAATTTTCTCGGCGCCTGGTGGTCCGAGGGCGTTCCTGCTGCTCAGATTAATACGCTAGGCCCTCCTGCAGATAATTCACTTTGGTTTATTGCGCTATCTCTAATAGCACTCGAGATATCACCAGATATATATTGGATTTTTCCCAGACCCTGACAGTCCGGCCCCATGTGTCGGTGGTTTTCTCGGCCCCTGGTGGTCCGAGGTCGTTCCCGCTGCTCAGATTAATACGCTAGGCCCTCCTGCAGATAATTCACTTTGGTATATTGCGCTATCTCTAATAGCACCCGTGATATCAAAAGATATATATTGGATTTTTCCTTGACCCTGACAGTCCGGCCCCATGTGTCGATGTTTTTCTCGGTCCCTCGTGGTCCGAGGTCGATCCCGCTGCACAGATTTATGCGCCAGGGCATGCTATAGATAATGCACTTTGATTTATTGCGCTACCTTTAATAGCACCCGAGATATCACCAGATGTATATTGCATTTTTGCCTGACCCTGACAGTCCGGCCTCATGAGAAAGTGATTTTCTCGGCCCCTGGTGGTCCGAATTCGATCCCGCTGCACAGATTCATGCGCCAGTGCCACCTACAGACGATGCACTTTGATTTATTGCGCTCTCTGTAATAGCACCCGAGATATCACCATATACATATTAGATTTTCCCCTGACCCTGAGTGTCCGGCCCCATGAGACGGTGGTTTTCTCGGCCCCTGGTGGTCCGCGGTCGTTCCCGCTGCACAGATTCGTGCGCTAGGGCCTCCTACAGACAATGCACTATGATTTATTGCGCTATCTTTAATAGCACCCGAGATATCACCAGATATATATTGGATTTTCCCCTGACCCTGACAGTCCGGCCCCATGAGACGGAGATTTTCTGGGCCCCTGGTGGTCCGAGGTCGATCCCGCTGCACAGATTCATGCGCCAGGGCCTCCTATAGATAATTCACTTTGGTTTGTTGCGCTACCTCTAATAGCACCCGTGATATCAAAAGATATATATTGGATTTTTCCTTGACCCTGACAGTCCTGCCCCATGTGTCGATGTTTTTCTCGGTCCCTGGTGGTCCGAGGTCGATCCCGCTGCACAGATTCATTCGCATAGGCCTCCTACAGACAATGCACTTTGATTTATTGCGCTATCTGTAATAGCACCCGAGATATCACCAGATATATATTGGATTTTTCCCCGACCCTGAGTGTCCGGCCCCATGAGACGGTGGTTTTCTCGGACCCTGGTGATCCGAGGTCGTTCCCGCTGCACAGATTCATGCGCCAGGGCCAGCTGCAGATAATTCACTTTGGTTTATTGCGCTATCTCTAATAGCACCCGAGATATCACCAGATTTATATTGGATTTTTCCCTGACCCTGAGTGTCCGGCCCCATGAGACGGTGGTTTTCTCGGCCCCTGGTGCTCCGAGGTCTTTCCCGCTGCACATATTCATGCGCCAGGGCCCCCTGCAGATAATTCACTTTGGTTTAGTGCGCTATCTGTAAGAGCACCCGAGATGTCACCAGATATATGCTGGATTTTTACATGACATTAGGTGACGGATTCCGAATATCTGTAATTTTCTCGGCGCCTGGTGGTCCGAGGTCGTTCCTGCTGCTCAGCTTAATACGCTAGGCTCTCCTGCAGATAATTCACTTTGGTTTATTGCGCTATCTCTAATAGCACTCGAGATATCACCAGATATATATTGGATTTTTCCCAGACCCTGACAGTCCGGCCCCATGTGTCGGTGGTTTTCTCGGCCCCTGGTGATCCGAGGTCGTTCCCGCTGCTCAGATTAATACGCTAGGCCCTCCTGCAGATAATTCACTTTGGTATATTGCGCTATCTCTAATAGCACCCGTGATATCAAAAGATATATATTGGATTTTTCCTTGACCCTGACAGTCCGGCCCCATGTGTCGATGTTTTTCTCGGTCCCTGGTGGTCCGAGGTCGATCCCGCTGCACAGATCCATGCGCCAGTGCATCCTATAGATAATTCACTTTGGTTTATTGCGCTATCTCTAATAGCACTCGAGATATCACCAGATATATATTGGATTTTTCCCAGACCCTGACAGTCCGGCCCCATGTGTCGGTGGTTTTCTCGGCCCCTGGTGGTCCGAGGTCGTTCCCGCTGCTCAGATTAATACGCTAGGCCCTCCTGCAGATAATTCACTTTGGTTTGTTGCGCTATCTCTAATAGCACCCGAGATATCACCATATACATATTGGATTTTCCCCTGACCCTGAGTGTCCGGCCCCATGAGACGGTGGTTTTCTCGGCCCCTGGTGGTCCGAGGTCGTTCCCGCTGCACAGATTCAGGCGCCAGGGCCCCCTGCAGATAATTCACTTTGGTTTAGTGCGCTATCTGTAAGAGCACCCGAGATGTCACCAGATATATGCTGGATTTTTACATGACCTTGGGTGACGGATTCCGAATATCCGTAATTTTCTCGGCCCCTGGTGGTCCGAGGTCGTTCCCGTTGCACAGATTCATACGCCAGGGCCTCCTGCAGATAATTCACTTTCGTTTATTGCGATATCTCTAATAGCACCCGAGATATCGCCAGATATATATTGGATTTTCCCCTCACCCTGAGTGTCCGGCCCCATGAGACGGTGGTTTTCTCGGCCCCTGGCGGTCCGAGGTCGTTCCCATGGCACAGATTTATGCGCCAGGGCCTCCTGCAGACATTGCACTTTGATTTATTTCGCTATCTCTAATAGCACCCGAGATATCACCAGATATATATTGGATTTTTCCCTGACCCTGACAGTCCGGCCCCATGAGATGGAGATTTTCTCGGCCCCTGGTGGTCCGAGGTCGATCCCGCGGCACAGATTTATGCGCCAGGGCCTCCTGCAGACAATGCAGTTTGATTTATTTCGCTATCTCTAATAGCACCCGAGATATCACCAGATATACACTCTGTTTGACAAGAGCGTGTCCGGCAAAACTCGAAAACTATTTCGGATATCGGGTTCGAAAAAAATACACAAATTCTTTATGGTGTATACTAAGATGCGTTATTATTAATATGGTGCCCAGTCACCGCCATTATCAATAATTAATTTACATCTTCGAGGCATACTTTCTACTAATGTAATCGCATAATCACGAGATAAGGACCTCCATACCAATCGAATTTGACGAATCAGCTTCTTGATCGTGTTGTGCTTCTTTCCTCTGAGCTTGATCTTCATGATTGCCCAAACATTTTCTATTGGATTTGCATCCGTCGACTGTGAAGGCTAATCTAGTACACCGATGTGATTTTCCTCTTTCCAGGCTGTACAGTGTCGACTTCGATGTTTTGGGTCATTATCCTCTTCCAGTAGCCAATGTTTATTATTTCTTATAAACCACCTCTGGGCAGATGGTAATAAGGCTCTCTGATAGATTTTGACCATTTTGGCAGCGTTTAAATTGTCAGTGAATACGTGCAAAGTACCGAATCTCTGCTTCGAGAAGCAACCCCAAACATGCACCCTTACCGGGTGTTTAACGGTTCGCTGAAGGAGTTTATTGGCGTGGTTACACAAGGTATGGGTTATAAAAGTATGTGCCCAAAAAGAAGTTTCGTCCGAAAAAATTACATTGTCCCAATCACGGTTCAAATTTTCATTCGCCCAAGCGAGTCTTTTTGTGACATGTTTCTCGGATAGTAGCACTTTCTTTATTGTGCTTCTCAATTTCACATTATTTGCCAATAATCGTCTTCTTATCGTATCACATAACAATTTCAAACCCTTTCTACATAAAACTGCCTGTCCACTACGTAACAATAGACGGGGATTCTTCTCCAAATCGCGTAAAATCAATTTATCCTCTTTCTTCGTCGTCTTTGACTTAGTGCCACGATTTGGTAGGTCATCGACATTTTTGACCTCCAAATATCGTTTCACCCACTTACTAACAAATGTCTTCGATTTCTTCATGTATTTAGCAGCCGCTGTGTATGACATTTTTGGTCCTTTAGGATGGGAACACAGAAACACTGCTTCGTAACGTGATGCGTACGCGGCACTCATAATGAAATGCGTCGTTTTACGAATAAGCTCGATCAACACCTGAAGGTTTTTTGTACAAAGCATCTTAGGGAAACATTCAAGTTACCTGCTTGAAGTGGAATTTCTTACCTAAGACATCGCAGGTAAGAGTTTTGCCGTACACGCTCTTGTCAAACAGACTGTATATTGGATTTTTCCCTGACCCTGACAGTCCGGCCGCATGAGACGGAGATTTTCTCGGCCCCTGCTGGTCCGAGGTCGATCCCGCTGCACAGATTCATGCGCCAGGGCCCCCTGCAGATAATTCACTTTGATTTATTGCGCTATCTGTAACAGCACCCGAGATATCATCAGATAGATGCTGGATTTTTACATGACCTTGTGTGACGGATTCCGAATATCTGTAATTTTCTCGGCCCCTGGTGGTCCGAGGTAGTTCCTGCTGCACAGATTCATACGCCAGTGCCTCGTACAGACAATGGACTTTGATTTATTGCGCTACCTCTAATAGCACCCGAGATATCGCTATATATATATTGGATTTTTCCCTGACCCTGACAGTCCGGCCCCATGTGTCGGTGGTTTTCTCGGCCACTGGTGGTCCTAGGTCGTTCCTGCTGCACAGATACATGAGCCAGGGCCCCCTGCAGATAGTTCACTTTGGTTTATTGCGCTATCTCTAATAGCACCCGAGATATCGCCAGATATATATTGGATTTTTCCCTGACCCTGACAGTCCGGCCCCATGTGTCGGTGGTTTTCTCGGCCCCTGGTGGTCCGAGGTCGATCCCGCTGCACAGATTTATGCGCCAGGGCGTCCTATAGATAATGCACTTTGATTTATTGCGCTATCTCTAATAGCACCCGAGATATCACCAGATATATATTGAATTTTTCCCTGACCCTGAGTGTCCGGCCCCATGTGTCGGTGGTTATCTCGGCCCCTGGTTGTCCGAGGTCGTTCCCGCTGCACAGATTCATGCGCCAGGGCCTCCTACAGACAATGCACTTTGATTTATTGCGCTATCTGCAATAGCACCCGAGATATCACCATATATATATTGGATTTTTCCCTGACCCTGACAGTCCGGCCCCATGAGACGGTGATTTTCTCGGCCCCTGGTGGTCCGAGGTCGATCCCGCTGCACAGATTCATGCGCCAGGGCCTCCTACAGACAGTGCACATTGATTTATTGCGCTATCTGTAATAGCACCCGAGATATCACCAGATATATTTTGGATTTTTCCATGACCCTGACAGTCCGGCCCCATGAGACGGTGACTCTCTCGGCCCCTGGTGGTCCGAGGTCGATCCCGCTGCACAGATTCATGCGCCAATGCCTCATACAGACAATGCACTTTGATTTATTCCGCTATCTGTAATAGCTCCCGAGATATCACCAGATATATATTGGATTTTTCCCTGACCCTGACAGGCCGGCCGCATGTGTCGGTGGTTTTCTCGGCCCCTGGTGGTCCGAGGTCGTTCCCGCTGCACAGATTCATGCGCCAGGGCCTCCTATAGATAATTACCTTTGGTTTATTGCCCTAACTCTAATAGCACCCGAGATATCACCATATATATATTGGATTTTTCCCTGACCCTGAGTGTCCGACCCCATGAGACGGTGGTTTTCTCGGCCCCTGGTGGTCCGAGGTCGATTCCGCTGCACAGATTCATGCGCCAAGGCTTCCTGCAGACAATTCACTTTGGTTTATTGCGCTATCTGTAACAGCACCCGAGATATCATCAGATAGATGCTGGATTTTTACATGACCTTGTGTGACGGATTCCGAATATCTGTAATTTTCTCGGCCCCTGGTGGTCCGAGGTAGTTCCTGCTGCACAGATTCATACGCCAGTGCCTCGTACAGACAATGCACTTTGATTTATTGCGCTACCTCTAATAGCACCCGAGATATCACCATATATATATTGGATTTTTCCCTGACCCTGACAATCCGGCCCCATGAGACGGTAGTTTTCTCGGCCCCTGGTGGTCCGAGGTCGTTCCCGCTGCACAGACTCATGCGCCAGGACCTCCTGCAGACAATGCACTTTGGTTTATTGCGCTATCTTTAATAGCACCCGAGATATCACCAGATATATATTGGATTTTTCCATGACCCTGAGTGTCCGGCCCCATGAGACGGTAATTTTCTCGGCGCCTGGTGGTCCGAGGTCGTTCCTGCTGCACAGATTCATTCGCCAGTGCCTCCTACAGACAATGCACTTTGATTTATTCCGCTATCTCTAATAGCACCCGAGATATCACCAGATATATATTGGATTTTTCCCTGACCCTGACAGTCCGGCCCCATGAGACGGTGGTTTTCTCGGCCCCTGGTGGTCCGAGGTCGTTCCCGCTGCACAGACTCATGCGCCAGGACCTCCTGCAGACAATGCACTTTGGTTTATTGCGCTATCTTTAATAGCACCCGAGATATCACCAGATATATATTGGATTTTCCCCTGACCCCGAGTTTCCGGCCCCATGAGACGGTGGTTTTCTAGGCCCCTGGTGGTCCGAGGTCGTTCCCGCTGCCCAGAATCATGCGCCAGGGCCGCCTGCGGATAATTCACTTTGTTTTAGTGCGCTATCTGTAAGAGGACCCGAGATATCACCAGATATATATTGAATTTTTCCCCGACCCTGAGTGTCCGGCCCCATGTCTCGGTGGTTTTCTCGGCCCCTGGTGGTCCGAGGTCGTTCCCGCTGCACAGATTCATGCGCCAGGGCCCCCCGCAGATAATTCACTTTGGTTTAGTGCGCGATCTGTAATAGCACCCGAGATATCACCAGATATATATTGGATTTTTCCCTGACCCTGAGTGTCGAACACCATGAGATGGTAGTTTTCTCGGCCCCTGGTGGTCCCAGGTCGTTCCCGCTGCACAGATTCATGCGCCAGGGCCACCTACAGACAATGCACTTTGATTTATTGCGCTATCTGCAATAGCACCCGAGATATCACCAGATATATATTGGAATTTTCCCTGACCCTGAGTGTCCGACCCCATGAGACGGTGGTTTTCTCGGCCCCTGGTGGTCCGAGGTCGATTCCGCTGCACAGATTCATGCGCCAAGGCTTCCTGCAGACAATTCACTTTGGTTTATTGCGCTATCTGTAACAGCACCCGAGATATCATCAGATAGATGCTGGATTTTTACATGACCTTGTGTGACGGATTCCGAATATCTGTAATTTTCTCGGCCCCTGGTGGTCCGAGGTAGTTCCTGCTGCACAGATTCATACGCCAGTGCCTCGTACACACAATGGACTTTGATTTATTGCGCTACCTCTAATAGCACCCGAGATATCACCATATATATATATTGGATTTTTCCCTGACCCTGACAGTCCGGCCCCATGTGTCGGTGGTTTTCTAGGCCACTGGTGGTCCTATGTCGTTCCCGCTGCACAGATTCATGAGCCAGGGCCCCCTGCAGATAGTTCACTTTGGTTTATTGCGCTATCTCTAATAGCACCCGAGATATCGCCAGATATATATTGGATTTTTCCCTGACCCTGACAGTCCGGCCCCATGTGTCGGTGGTTATCTCGGCCCCTGGTTGTCCGAGGTCGTTCCCGCTGCACAGATTCATGCGCCAGGGCCTCCTACAGACAATGCACTTTGATTTATTGCGCTACCTGCAATAGCACCCGAGATATCACCATATATATATTGGATTTTTCCCTGACCCTGACAGTCCGGCCCCATGAGACGGTGATTTTCTCGGCCCCTGGTGGTCCGAGGTCGATCCCGCTGCACAGATTCATGCGCCAGGGCCTCCTACAGACAGTGCACATTGATTTATTGCGCTATCTGTAATAGCACCCGAGATATCACCAGATATATTTTGGATTTTTCCATGACCCTGAGTCTCCGACACCATGAGACGGTGGTTTCCTCGGCCCCTGCTGGTCCGAGGTCGTTCCCGGTGCACAGATTCATGCGCCAGGGCCCCCTGCAGATAATTCACTTTGATTTTTTGCGCTATCTCTAATAGCACCCGAGATATCACCATATATATATAGGATTTTTCCCTGACCCTGACAGTCCGGCCCCATGAGACGGTGACTTTCTCGGCCCCTGGTGGTCCGAGGTCGATCCCGCTGCACAGATTCATGCGCCAATGCCTCATACAGACAATGCACTTTGATTTATTCCGCTATCTGTAATAGCTCCCGAGATATCACCAGATATATATTGGATTTTTCCCTGACCCTGACAGGCCGGCCGCATGTGTCGGTGGTTTTCTCGGCCCCTGGTGGTCCGAGGTCGTTCCCGCTGCACAGATTCATGCGCCAGGGCCTCCTATAGATAATTACCTTTGGTTTATTGCCCTAACTCTAATCGCACCCGAGATATCATCATATATATATTGGATTTTTCCCTGACCCTGACAGTCCGGCCCCATGAGACTGTGATGTTCTTGGCCCCTGGTGGTCCGAGGTCGATCCCGCTGCACAGATTCATGCGCCAGGGCCCCCTACAGACAATGCACTTTGATTTATTGCGATATCGGTAATAGCTCCCGAGATATCACCAGATATATATTGGATTTTTCCCTGACACTGAGTGTCCGGCCCCATGAGACGGTGGTTTTCTTGGCCCCTGGTGGTCCGAGGTCGATCCCGCTGCACAGTTTCATGCGCCAGGGCCTCCTACAGACAATGCACTTTGGTTTAGTGCGCGATCTGTAATAGCACCCGAGATATCACCAGATAAATATTGCATTTTTCCTTGACCCTGACAGTCCGGCCCCATGTGTCGATGTTTTTCTCGGTCCCTCGTGGTCCGAGGTAGATCCCGCTGCACAGATTTATGCGCCAGGGCATCCTATAGATAATTCACTTTGGTTTATTGCGCTATCTCTAATAGCACCCGAGATATCACCAGATATATATTGGATTTTTCCCTGACCCTGACAGCGCGGCCCCATGTGTCGGTGGTTTTCTCGGCCCCTGGTGGTCCGAGGTCGTTCCCGCTGCACAGATTCATGCGCCAGGGCCCCCTGCAGATAATTCACTTTGGTTTAGTGCGCTATCTGTAAGAGCACCCGAGATATCACCAGATATATATTGAATTTTTCCTCGACCCTGTGTGTCCGGCCCCAATTGTCGGTGGTTTTCTCGGCCCCTGGTGGTCCGAGGTCGATCCCATTGCACAGATTCATGCGCCAAGGCTTCCTGCAGGCAATTCACTTTGGTTTATTGCGCGATCTGTAATAGCACCCGAGATATCAAAAGATATATGCTGGATTTTTACATGACCTTGGGTGACGTATTCCGAATATCTGTAATTTTCTCGACCCCTGGTGGTCCGAGGTAGTTCCTGCTGCACAGATTCATGCGCCAGGGCCTCCTGCAGACAATGCAATTTGATTTATTTCGCTATCTCTAATAGCACCAGAGATATCACCAGATATATAGTGGATTTTTCCTTGACCCTGAGAGTCCGGCCCCATGTGTCGATGGTTTTCTCGGTCCCTCGTGGTCCCAGGTAGATCCCGCTGCACAGATTCATGCGCAAGGGCCCCATGCAGATAATTCACTTTGATTTATTGCGCTATCTGTAATAGCACCCGAGATATCACCAGATATATTTAGGATTTTTCCATGACCCTGTGTCTCCGACACCATGAGACGGTGGTTTCCTCGGCCCCTGCTGGTCCGAGGTCGTTCCCGCTGCACAGATTCACGCGCCAGGGCCTCCTACAGACAATGCACTCTGATTTATTGCGCTATCTCCAATAGCACCCGAGATATCACCAGATAAATATTGCATTTTTCCTTGACCCTGACAGTCCGGCCCCATGTGTCGATGTTTTTCTCGGTCCCTCGTGGTCCGAGGTAGATCCCGCTGCACAGATTTATGCGCCAGGGCATCCTATAGATAATTCACTTTGGTTTATTTCGCTATCCCTAATAGCACCCGAGATATCACCAGATATAAATTGGATTTTTCCCTGAGCCTGAGTGTCCGACCCCATGAGACGGTGGTTTTCTCGGCCCCTGGTGGTCCGAGGTCGATCCCGCTGCACAGATTCATGCGCCAGGGCCTCCTACAGACAATGCACTTTGATTTATTGTGGTATCTGTAATAGCACCCGAGATATCACCATATATATATTGGATTTTCCCCTGACAAGGAGTGTCCGGCCCCATGAGACGGTGGTTTTCTCGGCCCCTGGTGGGTCGAGGTCGATCCCGGTGCACAGATTCATGCGCCAGCGCCCCCTGCAGATAATTCACTTTTATTTATTGCGCTATCTGTAATAGCACCCGAGATATCACCAGATGTATATGGGATTTTTCCCCGACCCTGAGTGTCCGACCCCATGACACGGTGGTTTTCTCGGCCCCTGGTGGTCCTAAGTCGATCCCGCTGCACAGATTCACGCTCCAGGGCCTCCTACAGACAATGCACTTTGATTTATTGCGCTATCTGTAATAGCACACGAGATATCACCAGATATATATCGGATTTTTCCCTGACCCTGTCTGTCCGGCCCCATGAGACGGTGATTTCCTCGGCCCCTGGTGGTCCGAGGTCGATCCAGCTGCACAGATTCATGCGCCAGGGCCTCCTACAGACAATGCACTTTGATTTATTGCGCTATCTTTAATAGCACCCGAGATATCACCAGATATATATTGGATTTTTCCTTGACCCTGACAGTCCGGCCCCATGTGTCGATGGTTTACTCGGTCCCTCGTAGTCCGAGGTCGATCCGGCTGAACAGATTCATGCGCCAAGGCTTCCTGCAGGCAATTCACTTTGGTTTATTGCGCGATCTGTAATAGCACCCGAGATATCAAAAGATATATGCTGGATTTTTACATGACCTTGGGTGACGGATTCCGAATATCTGTAATTTTCTCGGCCCCTGGTGGTCCGTGGTAGTTCCTGCTGCACAGATTCATTCGCCAGTGCCTCCTACAGACAATGCGCTTTGATTTATTGCGCTATCTCTAATAGCACCCGAGATATCACCAGATATATATTGGATTTTTCCCTGAACCTGCCAGTCCGGCCCCATGAGACGGTGATTTTCTCGGCCCCTGGTGGTCCGAGGTCGATCCCGCTGCACAGATTCATGCGCCAGGGCCTCCTACAGACAGTGCACATTGATTTATTGCGCTATCTGTAATAGCACCCGAGATATCACCAGATATATTTTGGATTTTTCCATGACCCTGAGTCTCCGACACCATGAGACGGTGGTTTCCTCGGCCCCTGCTGGTCCGAGGTCGTTTCCGCTGCACAGATTCATGCGCCAGGGCCCCCTGCAGATAATTCACTTTGATTTTTTGCGCTATCTCTAATAGCACCCGAGATATCACCAGATATATATAGGATTTTTCCCTGACCCTGACAGTCCGGCCCCATGAGACGGTGACTTTCTCGGCCCATGGTGGTCCGAGGTCGATCCCGCTGCACAGATTCATGCGCCAGGGCCTCCTGCAGACAATGCACATTGGTTTATTTCGCTATCCCTAATAGCACCCGAGATATCACCAGATATAAATTGGATTTTTCCCTGACCCTGAGTGTCCGACCCCATGAGACGGTGGTTTTCTCGGCCCCTGGTGGTCCGAGGTCGATCCCGCTGCACAGATTCATGAGCCAGGGCCTCCTACAGACAATGGACTTTGATTTATTGTGGTATCTGTAATAGCACCCGAGATATCACCGTATATATATTGGATTTTCCCCTGACAATGAGTGTCCGGCCCCATGAGACGGTGGTTTTCTCGGCCCCTGGTGGGTCGAGGTCGATCCCGGTGCACAGATTCATGCGCCAGGGCCCCATGCAGATAATTCACTTTGATTTATTCCGCTATCTCTAATAGCACCCGAGATATCACCAGATATATATTGGATTTTTCCCTGACCCTGAGTCTCCGACCCCATGAGACGGTGGTTTTCTCGGCCCCTGGTGGTCCGTGATCGTTCCCGCTGCACAGATTCATGCGCCAGGGCCTCCTGCAGACAATGCACGTTGATTTATTTCGCTATCCCTAATAGCACCCGAGATATCACCATATATATATTGGATTTTCCCCTGACAATGAGTGTCCGGCCCCATGTGTCGATGGTCTTCTCGGCCCCTGGTGGTCCCAGGTAGATCCCGCTGCACAGATTCATGCGCCAGGGCTCCCTGCAGATAATTCACTTTGATTTATTGCGCTATCTCTAATAGCACCCGAGATATCACCAGATATATATAGGATTTTTCCCTGACCCTGACAGTCCGGCCCCATGAGACGGTGACTTTCTCGGCCCATGGTGGTCCGAGGTTGATCCCGCTGCACAGATTCATGCGCCAGGGCCTCCTGCAGGCAATGCACATTGGTTTATTTCGCTATCCCTAATAGCACCCGAGATATCACTAGATATAAATTGGATTTTTCCCTGACCCTGAGTGTCCGACCACATGAGACGGTGGTTTTCTCGGCCCCTGGTGGGTCGAGGTCGATCCCGCTACACAGATTCATGCGCCAGCGCCCCCTGCAGATAATTCACTTTGATTTATTGCGCTATCTTTAATAGCATCCGAGATATCACCAGATATATATTGGATTGTTCCTTGACCCTGACAGTCCGGCCCCATGTGTCGATGGTTTACTCGGTCCCTCGTAGTCCGAGGTCGATCCGGCTGAACAGATTCATGCGCCAAGGCTTCCTGCAGGCAATTCACTTTGGTTTATTGCGCGATCTGTAATAGCACCCGAGATATCAGAAGATATATGCTGGATTTTTACATGACCTTGGGTGACGGATTCCGAATATCTGTAATTTTCTCGGCCCCTGGTGGTCCGTGGTAGTTCCTGCTGCACAGATTCATTCGCCAGTGCCTCCTACAGACAATGCGCTTTGATTTATTGCGCTATCTCTAATAGCACCCGAGATATCACCAGATATATATTGGATTTTTCCCTGAACCTGCCAGTCCGGCCCCATGAGACGGTGATTTTCTCGGCCCCTGGTGGTCCGAGGTCGATCCCGCTGCACAGATTCATGCGCCAGGGCCTCCTACAGACAGTGCACATTGATTTATTGCGCTATCTGTAATAGCACCCGAGATATCACCAGATATATTTTGGATTTTTCCATGACCCTGAGTCTCCGACACCATGAGACGGTGGTTTCCTCGGCCCCTGCTGGTCCGAGGTCGTTTCCGCTGCACAGATTCATGCGCCAGGGCCCCCTGCAGATAATTCACTTTGATTTTTTGCGCTATCTCTAATAGCACCCGAGATATCACCAGATATATATAGGATTTTTCCCTGACCCTGACAGTCCGGCCCCATGAGACGGTGACTTTCTCGGCCCATGGTGGTCCGAGGTCGATCCCGCTGCACAGATTCATGCGCCAGGGCCTCCTGCAGACAATGCACATTGGTTTATTTCGCTATCCCTAATAGCACCCGAGATATCACCAGATATAAATTGGATTTTTCCCTGACCCTGAGTGTCCGACCCCATGAGACGGTGGTTTTCTCGGCCCCTGGTGGTCCGAGGTCGATCCCGCTGCACAGATTCATGAGCCAGGGCCTCCTACAGACAATGGACTTTGATTTATTGTGGTATCTGTAATAGCACCCGAGATATCACCGTATATATATTGGATTTTCCCCTGACAATGAGTGTCCGGCCCCATGAGACGGTGGTTTTCTCGGCCCCTGGTGGGTCGAGGTCGATCCCGGTGCACAGATTCATGCGCCAGGGCCCCATGCAGATAATTCACTTTGATTTATTCCGCTATCTCTAATAGCACCCGAGATATCACCAGATATATATTGGATTTTTCCCTGACCCTGAGTCTCCGACCCCATGAGACGGTGGTTTTCTCGGCCCCTGGTGGTCCGTGATCGTTCCCGCTGCACAGATTCATGCGCCAGGGCCTCCTGCAGACAATGCACGTTGATTTATTTCGCTATCCCTAATAGCACCCGAGATATCACCATATATATATTGGATTTTCCCCTGACAATGAGTGTCCGGCCCCATGTGTCGATGGTCTTCTCGGCCCCTGGTGGTCCCAGGTAGATCCCGCTGCACAGATTCATGCGCCAGGGCTCCCTGCAGATAATTCACTTTGATTTATTGCGCTATCTCTAATAGCACCCGAGATATCACCAGATATATATAGGATTTTTCCCTGACCCTGACAGTCCGGCCCCATGAGACGGTGACTTTCTCGGCCCATGGTGGTCCGAGGTTGATCCCGCTGCACAGATTCATGCGCCAGGGCCTCCTGCAGACAATGCACATTGGTTTATTTCGCTATCCCTAATAGCACCCGAGATATCACTAGATATAAATTGGATTTTTCCCTGACCCTGAGTGTCCGACCACATGAGACGGTGGTTTTCTCGGCCCCTGGTGGTCCGAGGTCGATCCCGCTGCACAGATTCATGCGCCAGGGCCTCCTACAGACAATGGACTTTGATTTATTGTGGTATCTGTAATACCACCCGAGATATCACCATATATATATTGGATTTTCCCCTGACAATGAGTGTCCGGCCCCATGAGACGGTGGTTTTCTCGGCCCCTGGTGGGTCGAGGTCGATCCCGGTGCACAGATTCATGCGCCAGCGCCCCCTGCAGATAATTCACCTTGATTTATTGCGCTATCTGTAATAGCACCCGAGATATCACCAGATGTATATGGGATTTTTCCCCGACCCTGAGTGTCCGATCCCATGACACGGTGGTTTTCTCGGCCCCTGGTGGTCCGAGGTCGTTCCCGCTGCACAGATTCATGCGCCAGGGCCCCCTGCAGATAATTCACTTTGATTTTTTGCGCTATCTCTAATAGCACCCGAGATATCACCAGATATATATTGGATTTTTCCTTGACCCTGAGAGTCCGGCCCCATGTGTCGATGGTTTTCTCGGTCCCTCGTGGTCCCAGGTAGATCCCGCTGCACAGATTCATGCGCCAGGGCTTCCTGCAGGCAATTCACTTTGGTTTATTGCGCGATCTGTAATAGCACCCGAGATATCAAAAGATATATGCTGGATTTTTACATGACCTTGGGTGACGGATTCCGAATATCTGTAATTTTCTCGGCCCCTGGTGGTCCGAGGTAGTTCCTGCTGCACAGATTCATTCGCCAGTGCCTCCTACAGACAATGCGCTTTGATTTATTGCGCTATTACTAATAGCACCCGAGATATCACCAGATATATATTGGATTTTTCCCTGACCCTGACAGTCCGGCCCCATGAGACGGTGATTTTCTCGGCCCCTGGTGGTCCGAGGTCGATCCCGCTGCACAGATTCATGCGCCAGGGCCTCCTACAGACAATGCACTTTGATTTATTGTGGTATCTGTAATAGCACCCGAGATATCACCATATATATATTGGATTTTCCCCTGACAATGAGTGTCCGGCCCCATGAGACGGTAGTTTTCTCGGCCCCTGGTGGTCCCAGGTCTTTCCCACTGCACAGATTCATGCGCTAGGGCCTCCTGCAGACAATGCACTTTGATTTATTGCGCTATCTCTAATAGCACCCGAGATATCACCAGATATATATTGGATTTTTCCCTGACCCTAACAGTCCGGCCCCATGAGACGGTGATATTCTCGGCCCCTGGTGGTCCGAGGTCGATCCCGCTGCACAGATTCATGCGCCAGGGCCTCCTGCAGACAATGCACTTTGATTTATTGCGCTATCTTTAATAGCATCCGAGATATCACCAGATATATATTGGATTGTTCCTTGACCCTGACAGTCCGGCCCCATGTGTCGATGGTCTTCTCGGTCCCTCGTGGTCCGAGGTAGACCCCGCTGCAGAGATTCATGCGCCAGGGCCCCATGCAGATAATTCACTTTGATTTATTCCGCTATCTCTAATAGCACCCGAGATATCACCAGATATATATTGGATTTTTCCCTGACCCTGAGTCTCCGACCCCATGAGACGGTGGTTTTCTCGGCCCCTGGTGGTCCGAGGTCGTTCCCGCTGCACAGATTCATGCGCCAGGGCCTCCTGCAGACAATGCACGTTGATTTATTTCGCTATCCCTAATAGCACCCGAGATATCACCATATATATATTGGATTTTCCCCTGACAATGAGTGTCCGGCCCCATGAGACGGTGGTTTTCTCGGCCCCTGGTGGGTCGAGGTCGATCCCGGTGCACAGATTCATGCGCCAGCGCCCCCTGCAGATAATTCACTTTGATTTATTGCGCTATTACTAATAGCACCCGAGATATCACCAGATATATATTGGATTTTTCCCTGACCCTGACAGTCCGGCCCCATGAGACGGTGATTTTCTCGGCCCCTGGTGGTCCGAGGTCGATCCCGCTGCACAGATTCATGCGCCAGGGCCTCCTACAGACAATGCACTTTGATTTATTGTGGTATCTGTAATAGCACCCGAGATATCACCATATATATATTGGATTTTCCCCTGTCAATGAGTGTCCGGCCCCATGAGACGGTAGTTTTCTCGGCCCCTGGTGGTCCCAGGTCGTTCCCACTGCACAGATTCATGCGCTAGGGCCTCCTGCAGACAATGCACTTTGATTTATTGCGCTATCTTTAATAGCATCCGAGATATCACCGGATATATATTGGATTGTTCCTTGACCCTGAGTCTCCGACCCCATGAGACGGTGGTTTTCTCGGCCCCTGGTGGTCCGAGGTGGTTCCCGCTGCACAGATTCATGCGCCAGGGCCTCCTACAGACAATGCACTTTGATTTATTGCGCTATCTGCAATAGCACCCGAGATATCACCAGATATATATTGAATTTTTCCTCGACCCTGTGTGTCCGGCCCCAATTGTCGGTGGTTTTCTCGGCCCCTGGTGGTCCGAGGTCGATTCCGCTGCACAGATTAATGCGCCAAGGCTTCCTGCAGACAATTCACTTTGGTTTATTGCGCTATCTGTAACAGCACCCGAGATATCATCAGATAGATGCTGGATTTTTACATGACCTTGTGTGACGGATTCCGAATATCTGTAATTTTCTCGGCCCCTGGTGGTACGAGGTAGTTCCTGCTGCACAGATTCATACGCCAGTGCCTCGTACAGACAATGGACTTTGATTTATTGCGCTATCTCTAATAGCACCCGAGATATCACCAGATATATATTGGATTTTTCCCTGAACCTGCCAGTCCGGCCCCATGAGACGGTGATTTTCTCGGCCCCTGGTGGTCCGAGGTCGATCCCGCTGCACAGATTCATGCGCCAGGGCCTCCTACAGACAGTGCACATTGATTTATTGCGCTATCTGTAATAGCACCCGAGATATCACCAGATATATTTTGGATTTTTCCATGACCCTGAGTCTCCGACACCATGAGACGGTGGTTTCCTCGGCCCCTGCTGGTCCGAGGTCGTTTCCGCTGCACAGATTCATGCGCCAGGGCCCCCTGCAGATAATTCACTTTGATTTTTTGCGCTATCTCTAATAGCACCCGAGATATCACCAGATATATATAGGATTTTTCCCTGAACCTGCCAGTCCGGCCCCATGAGACGGTGATTTTCTCGGCCCCTGGTGGTCCGAGGTCGATCCCGCTGCACAGATTCATGCGCCAGGGCCTCCTACAGACAGTGCACATTGATTTATTGCGCTATCTGTAATAGCACCCGAGATATCACCAGATATATTTTGGATTTTTCCATGACCCTGAGTCTCCGACACCATGAGACGGTGGTTTCCTCGGCCCCTGCTGGTCCGAGGTCGTTTCCGCTGCACAGATTCATGCGCCAGGGCCCCCTGCAGATAATTCACTTTGATTTTTTGCGCTATCTCTAATAGCACCCGAGATATCACCAGATATATATAGGATTTTTCCCTGACCCTGACAGTCCGGCCCCATGAGACGGTGACTTTCTCGGCCCATGGTGGTCCGAGGTCGATCCCGCTGCACAGATTCATGCGCCAGGGCCTCCTGCAGACAATGCACATTGGTTTATTTCGCTATCCCTAATAGCACCCGAGATATCACCAGATATAAATTGGATTTTTCCCTGACCCTGAGTGTCCGACCCCATGAGACGGTGGTTTTCTCGGCCCCTGGTGGTCCGAGGTCGATCCCGCTGCACAGATTCATGAGCCAGGGCCTCCTACAGACAATGGACTTTGATTTATTGTGGTATCTGTAATAGCACCCGAGATATCACCGTATATATATTGGATTTTCCCCTGACAATGAGTGTCCGGCCCCATGAGACGGTGGTTTTCTCGGCCCCTGGTGGGTCGAGGTCGATCCCGGTGCACAGATTCATGCGCCAGGGCCCCATGCAGATAATTCACTTTGATTTATTCCGCTATCTCTAATAGCACCCGAGATATCACCAGATATATATTGGATTTTTCCCTGACCCTGAGTCTCCGACCCCATGAGACGGTGGTTTTCTCGGCCCCTGGTGGTCCGTGATCGTTCCCGCTGCACAGATTCATGCGCCAGGGCCTCCTGCAGACAATGCACGTTGATTTATTTCGCTATCCCTAATAGCACCCGAGATATCACCATATATATATTGGATTTTCCCCTGACAATGAGTGTCCGGCCCCATGTGTCGATGGTCTTCTCGGCCCCTGGTGGTCCCAGGTAGATCCCGCTGCACAGATTCATGCGCCAGGGCTCCCTGCAGATAATTCACTTTGATTTATTGCGCTATCTCTAATAGCACCCGAGATATCACCAGATATATATAGGATTTTTCCCTGACCCTGACAGTCCGGCCCCATGAGACGGTGACTTTCTCGGCCCATGGTGGTCCGAGGTTGATCCCGCTGCACAGATTCATGCGCCAGGGCCTCCTGCAGACAATGCACATTGGTTTATTTCGCTATCCCTAATAGCACCCGAGATATCACTAGATATAAATTGGATTTTTCCCTGACCCTGAGTGTCCGACCACATGAGACGGTGGTTTTCTCGGCCCCTGGTGGTCCGAGGTCGATCCCGCTGCACAGATTCATGCGCCAGGGCCTCCTACAGACAATGGACTTTGATTTATTGTGGTATCTGTAATACCACCCGAGATATCACCATATATATATTGGATTTTCCCCTGACAATGAGTGTCCGGCCCCATGAGACGGTGGTTTTCTCGGCCCCTGGTGGGTCGAGGTCGGTCCCGGTGCACAGATTCATGCGCCAGCGCCCCCTGCAGATAATTCACCTTGATTTATTGCGCTATCTGTAATAGCACCCGAGATATCACCAGATGTATATGGGATTTTTCCCCGACCCTGAGTGTCCGATCCCATGACACGGTGGTTTTCTCGGCCCCTGGTGGTCCGAGGTCGTTCCCGCTGCACAGATTCATGCGCCAGGGCCCCCTGCAGATAATTCACTTTGATTTTTTGCGCTATCTCTAATAGCACCCGAGATATCACCAGATATATATTGGATTTTTCCTTGACCCTGAGAGTCCGGCCCCATGTGTCGATGGTTTTCTCGGTCCCTCGTGGTCCCAGGTAGATCCCGCTGCACAGATTCATGCGCCAGGGCTTCCTGCAGGCAATTCACTTTGGTTTATTGCGCGATCTGTAATAGCACCCGAGATATCAAAAGATATATGCTGGATTTTTACATGACCTTGGGTGACGGATTCCGAATATCTGTAATTTTCTCGGCCCCTGGTGGTCCGAGGTAGTTCCTGCTGCACAGATTCATTCGCCAGTGCCTCCTACAGACAATGCGCTTTGATTTATTGCGCTATTACTAATAGCACCCGAGATATCACCAGATATATATTGGATTTTTCCCTGACCCTGACAGTCCGGCCCCATGAGACGGTGATTTTCTCGGCCCCTGGTGGTCCGAGGTCGATCCCGCTGCACAGATTCATGCGCCAGGGCCTCCTACAGACAATGCACTTTGATTTATTGTGGTATCTGTAATAGCACCCGAGATATCACCATATATATATTGGATTTTCCCCTGACAATGAGTGTCCGGCCCCATGAGACGGTAGTTTTCTCGGCCCCTGGTGGTCCCAGGTCTTTCCCACTGCACAGATTCATGCGCCAGGGCCTCCTACAGACAATGCACTTTGATTTATTGCGCTATCTGCAATAGCACCCGAGATATCACCAGATATATATTGAATTTTTCCTCGACCCTGTGTGTCCGGCCCCAATTGTCGGTGGTTTTCTCGGCCCCTGGTGGTCCGAGGTCGATTCCGCTGCACAGATTAATGCGCCAAGGCTTCCTGCAGACAATTCACTTTGGTTTATTGCGCTATCTGTAACAGCACCCGAGATATCATCAGATAGATGCTGGATTTTTACATGACCTTGTGTGACGGATTCCGAATATCTGTAATTTTCTCGGCCCCTGGTGGTCCGAGGTAGTTCCTGCTGCACAGATTCATACGCCAGTGCCTCGTACAGACAATGGACTTTGATTTATTGCGCTATCTGCAATAGCACCCGAGATATCACCAGATATATATTGAATTTTTCCTCGACCCTGTGTGTCCGGCCCCAATTGTCGGTGGTTTTCTCGGCCCCTGGTGGTCCGAGGTCGATTCCGCTGCACAGATTCATGCGCCAAGGCTTCCTGCAGACAATTCACTTTGGTTTATTGCGCTATCTGTAACAGCACCCGAGATATCATCAGATAGATGCTGTATTTTTACATGACCTTGTGTGACGGATTCCGAATATCTGTAATTTTCTCGGCCCCTGGTGGTCCGAGGTAGTTCCTGCTGCACAGATTCATACGCCAGTGCCTCGTACAGACAATGGACTTTGATTTATTGCGCTACCTCTAATAGCAACCGAGATATCACCATATATATATATTGGATTTGTCCCTGACCCTGACAGTCCGGCCCCATGTGTCGGTGGTTTTCTCGGCCACTGGTGGTCCTAGGTCGTTCCCGCTGCACAGATTCATGAGCCAGGGCCCCATGCAGATAATTCACTTTGATTTATTGCGCTATCTCTAATAGCACCCGAGATATCACCAGATATATATCGGATTTTTCCCTGACCCTGACATTCCGGCCCCATGAGACGGTGATTTTCTCGGCCCCTGGTGGTCCGAGGTCGTTCCCGCTGCACAGATTCATGCGCCAGGGCCCCCTGCAGATAATTCACTTTGATTTTTTGCGCTATCTCTAATAGCACCCGAGATATCACCAGATATATATCGGATTTTTCCCTGACCCTGACAGTCCGGCCCCATGAGACGGTGACTTTCTCGGCCCATGGTGGTCCGAGGTCGATCCCGCTGCACAGATTCATGCGCCAGGGCCTCCTGCAGACAATGCACATTGGTTTATTTCGCTATCCCTAATAGCACCCGAGATATCACTAGATATAAATTGGATTTTTCCCTGACCCTGAGTGTCCGACCACATGAGACGGTGGTTTTCTCGGCCCCTGGTGGTCCGAGGTCGATCCCGCTGCACAGATTCATGCGCCAGGGCCTCCTACAGACAATGCACTTTGATTTATTGCGCTATCTGCAATAGCACCCGAGATATCACCAGATATATATTGAATTTTTCCTCGACCCTGTGTGTCCGGCCCCAATTGTCGGTGGTTTTCTCGGCCCCTGGTGGTCCGAGGTCGATTCCGCTGCACAGATTCATGCGCCAAGGCTTCCTGCAGACAATTCACTTTGGTTTATTGCGCTATCTGTAACAGCACCCGAGATATCATCAGATAGATGCTGGATTTTTACATGACCTTGTGTGACGGATTCCGAATATCTGTAATTTTCTCGGCCCCTGGTGGTCCGAGGTAGTTCCTGCTGCACAGATTCATACGCCAGTGCCTCGTACAGACAATGGACTTTGATTTATTGCGCTATCTGCAATAGCACCCGAGATATCACCAGATATATATTGAATTTTTCCTCGACCCTGTGTGTCCGGCCCCAATTGTCGGTGGTTTTCTCGGCCCCTGGTGGTCCGAGGTCGATTCCGCTGCACAGATTCATGCGCCAAGGCTTCCTGCAGACAATTCACTTTGGTTTATTGCGCTATCTGTAACAGCACCCGAGATATCATCAGATAGATGCTGTATTTTTACATGACCTTGTGTGACGGATTCCGAATATCTGTAATTTTCTCGGCCCCTGGTGGTCCGAGGTAGTTCCTGCTGCACAGATTCATACGCCAGTGCCTCGTACAGACAATGGACTTTGATTTATTGCGCTACCTCTAATAGCAACCGAGATATCACCATATATATATATTGGATTTGTCCCTGACCCTGACAGTCCGGCCCCATGTGTCGGTGGTTTTCTCGGCCACTGGTGGTCCTAGGTCGTTCCCGCTGCACAGATTCATGAGCCAGGGCCCCATGCAGATAATTCACTTTGATTTATTGCGCTATCTCTAATAGCACCCGAGATATCACCAGATATATATCGGATTTTTCCCTGACCCTGACATTCCGGCCCCATGAGACGGTGATTTTCTCGGCCCCTGGTGGTCCGAGGTCGTTCCCGCTGCACAGATTCATGCGCCAGGGCCCCCTGCAGATAATTCACTTTGATTTTTTGCGCTATCTCTAATAGCACCCGAGATATCACCAGATATATATCGGATTTTTCCCTGACCCTGACAGTCCGGCCCCATGAGACGGTGATTTTCTCGGCCCCTGGTGGTCCGAGGTCGATCCCGCTGCACAGATTCATGCGCCAGGGCCTCCTGCAGACAGTGCACATTGATTTATTGCGCTATCTGTAATAGCACCCGAGATATCACCAGATATATTTTGGATTTTTCCATGACCCTGAGGCTCCGACACCATGAGACGGTGGTTTCCTCGGCCCCTGCTGGTCCGAGGTCGTTCCCGCTGCACAGATTCATGCGCCAGGGCCCCCTGCAGATAATTCACTTTGATTTTTTGCGCTATCTCTAATAGCACCCGAGATATCACCAGATATATATAGGATTTTTCCCTGACCCTGGCAGTCCGGCCCCATGAGACGGTGACTTTCTCGGCCCATGGTGGTCCGAGGTCGATCCCGCTGCACAGATTCATGCGCCAGGGCCTCCTGCAGACAATGCACATTGGTTTATTTCGCTATCCCTAATAGCACCCGAGATATCACCAGATATAAATTGGATTTTTCCCTGACCCTGAGTGTCCGACCCCATGAGACGGTGGTTTTCTCGGCCCCTGGTGGGTCGAGGTCGATCCCGCTGCACAGATTCATGCGCCAAGGCTTCCTGCAGACAATTCACTTTGGTTTATTGCGCTATCTGTAACAGCACCCGAGATATCATCAGATAGATGCTGGATTTTTACATGACCTTGTGTGACGGATTCCGAATATCTGTAATTTTCTCGGCCCCTGGTGGTCCGAGGTAGTTCCTGCTGCACAGATTCATACGCCAGTGCCACGTACAGACAATGGACTTTGATTTATTGCGCTATCTGCAATAGCACCCGAGATATCACCAGATATATATTGAATTTTTCCTCGACCCTGTGTGTCCGGCCCCAATTGTCGGTGGTTTTCCCGGCCCCTGGTGGTCCGAGGTCGATTCCGCTGCACAGATTCATGCGCCAAGGCTTCCTGCAGACAATTCACTTTGGTTTATTGCGCTATCTGTAACAGCACCCGAGATATCATCAGATAGATGCTGTATTTTTACATGACCTTGTGTGACGGATTCCGAATATCTGTAATTTTCTCGGCCCCTGGTGGTCCGAGGTAGTTCCTGCTGCACAGATTCATACGCCAGTGCCTCGTACAGACAATGGACTTTGATTTATTGCGCTACCTCTAATAGCACCCGAGATATCACCATATATATATATTGGATTTGTCCCTGACCCTGACAGTCCGGCCCCATGTGTCGGTGGTTTTCTCGGCCACTGGTGGTCCTAGGTCGTTCCCGCTGCACAGATTCATGAGCCAGGGCCCCATGCAGATAATTCACTTTGATTTATTGCGCTATCTCTAATAGCACCCGAGATATCACCAGATATATATCGGATTTTTCCCTGACCCTGACATTCCGGCCCCATGAGACGGTGATTTTCTCGGCCCCTGGTGGTCCGAGGTCGTTCCCGCTGCACAGATTCATGCGCCAGGGCCCCCTGCAGATAATTCACTTTGATTTTTTGCGCTATCTCTAATAGCACCCGAGATATCACCAGATATATATCGGATTTTTCCCTGACCCTGACAGTCCGGCCCCATGAGACGGTGATTTTCTCGGCCCCTGGTGGTCCGAGGTCGATCCCGCTGCACAGATTCATGCGCCAGGGCCTCCTGCAGACGGTGCACATTGATTTATTGCGCTATCTGTAATAGCACCCGAGATATCACCAGATATATTTTGGATTTTTCCATGACCCTGAGGCTCCGACACCATGAGACGGTGGTTTCCTCGGCCCCTGCTGGTCCGAGGTCGTTCCCGCTGCACAGATTCATGCGCCAGGGCCCCCTGCAGATAATTCACTTTGATTTATTGCGCTATCTCTAATAGCACCCGAGATATCACCAGATATATATAGGATTTTTCCCTGACCCTGACAGTCCGGCCCCATGAGACGGTGACTTTCTCGGCCCATGGTGGTCCGAGGTCGATCCCGCTGCACAGATTCATGCGCCAGGGCCTCCTGCAGACAATGCACATTGGTTTATTTCGCTATCCCTAATAGCACCCGAGATATCACTAGATATAAATTGGATTTTTCCCTGACCCTGAGTGTCCGACCACATGAGACGGTGGTTTTCTCGGCCCCTGGTGGTCCGAGGTCGATCCCGCTGCACAGATTCATGCGCCAGGGCCTCCTACAGACAATGGACTTTGATTTATTGTGGTATCTGTAATACCACCCGAGATATCACCATATATATATTGGATTTTCCCCTGACAATGAGTGTCCGGCCCCATGAGACGGTGGTTTTCTCGGCCCCTGGTGGGTCGAGGTCGATCCCGGTGCACAGATTCATGCGCCAGCGCCCCCTGCAGATAATTCACTTTGATTTATTGCGCTATCTGTAATAGCACCCGAGATATCACCAGATATATATTGGATTTTTCCTTGACCCTGAGAGTCCGGCCCCATGTGTCGATGGTTTTCTCGGTCCCTCGTGGTCCCAGGTAGATCCCGCTGCACAGATTCATGCGCAAGGGCCCCATGCAGATAATTCACTTTGATTTATTGCGCTATCTCTAATAGCACCCGAGATATCACCAGATATATATCGGCTTTTTCCCTGACCCTGACAGTCCGGCCCCATGAGACGGTGATTTTCTCGGCCCCTGGTGGTCCGAGGTCGATCCCGCTGCACAGATTCATGCGCCAGGGCCTCCTACAGACAGTGCACATTCATTTATTGCGCTATCTGTAATAGCACCCGAGATATCACCAGATATATTTTGGATTTTTCCATGACCCTGAGTGTCCGACCCCATGAGACGGTGGTTTTCTCGGCCCCTGGTGGGTCGAGGTCGATCCCGCTGCACAGATTCATGCGCCAGGGCCTCCTACAGACAATGCACTTTGATTTATTGTGGTATCTGTAATAGCACCCGAGATATCACCATATATATATTGGATTTTCCCCTGACAATGAGTGTCCGGCCCCATGAGACGGTAGTTTTCTCGGCCCCTGGTGGTCCCAGGTCGTTCCCACTGCACAGATTCATGCGCTAGGGCCTCCTGCAGACAATGCACTTTGATTTATTGCGCTATCTCTAATAGCACCCGAGATATCACCAGATATATATCGGCTTTTTCCCTGACCCTGACAGTCCGGCCCCATGAGACGGTGATTTTCTCGGCCCCTGGTGGTCCGAGGTCGATCCCGCTGCACAGATTCATGCGCCAGGGCCTCCTACAGACAGTGCACATTCATTTATTGCGCTATCTGTAATAGCACCCGAGATATCACCAGATATATTTTGGATTTTTCCATGACCCTGAGTCTCCGACACCATGAGACGGTGGTTTCCTCGGCCCCTGCTGGTCCGAGGTCGTTCCCGCTGCACAGATTCATGCGCCAGGGCCCCCTGCAGATAATTCACTTTGATTTTTTGCGCTATCTCTAATAGCACCCGAGATATCACCAGATATATATAGGATTTTTCCCTGACCCTGGCAGTCCGGCCCCATGAGACGGTGACTTTCTCGGCCCATGGTGGTCCGAGGTCGATCCCGCTGCACAGATTCATGCGCCAGGGCCTCCTGCAGACAATGCACATTGGTTTATTTCGCTATCCCTAATAGCACCCGAGATATCACCAGATATAAATTGGATTTTTCCCTGACCCTGAGTGTCCGACCCCATGAGACGGTGGTTTTCTCGGCCCCTGGTGGGTCGAGGTCGATCCCGCTGCACAGATTCATGCGCCAGGGCCTCCTACAGACAATGCACTTTGATTTATTGTGGTATCTGTAATAGCACCCGAGATATCACCATATATATATTGGATTTTCCCCTGACAATGAGTGTCCGGCCCCATGAGACGGTAGTTTTCTCGGCCCCTGGTGGTCCCAGGTCGTTCCCACTGCACAGATTCATGCGCTAGGGCCTCCTGCAGACAATGCACTTTGATTTATTGCGCTATCTCTAATAGCACCCGAGATATCACCAGATATATATTGGATTTTTCCCTGACCCTAACAGTCCGGCCCCATGAGACGGTGATATTCTCGGCCCCTGGTGGTCCGAGGTCGATCCCGCTGCACAGATTCATGCGCCAGGGCCTCCTGCAGACAATGCACTTTGATTTATTGCGCTATCTTTAATAGCATCCGAGATATCACCAGATATATATTGGATTGTTCCTTGACCCTGACAGTCCGGCCCCATGTGTCGATGGTCTTCTCGGTCCCTCGTGGTCCGAGGTAGACCCCGCTGCAGAGATTCATGCGCCAGGGCCCCATGCAGATAATTCACTTTGATTTATTCCGCTATCTCTAATAGCACCCGAGATATCACCAGATATATATTGGATTTTTCCCTGACCCTGAGTCTCCGAACCCATGAGACGGTGGTTTTCTCGGCCCCTGGTGGTCCGAGGTCGTTCCCGCTGCACAGATTCATGCGCCAGGGCCTCCTGCAGACAATGCACGTTGATTTATTTCGCTATCCCTAATAGCACCCGAGATATCACCATATATATATTGGATTTTCCCCTGACAATGAGTGTCCGGCCCCATGAGACGGTGGTTTTCTCGGCCCCTGGTGGGTCGAGGTCGATCCCGGTGCACAGATTCATGCGCCAGCGCCCCCTGCAGATAATTCACTTTGATTTATTGCGCTATTGCTAATAGCACCCGAGATATCACCAGATATATATTGGATTTTTCCCTGACCCTGACAGTCCGGCCCCATGAGACGGTGATTTTCTCGGCCCCTGGTGGTCCGAGGTCGATCCCGCTGCACAGATTCATGCGCCAGGGCCTCCTACAGACAATGCACTTTGATTTATTGTGGTATCTGTAATAGCACCCGAGATATCACCATATATATATTGGATTTTCCCCTGACAATGAGTGTCCGGCCCCATGAGACGGTAGTTTTCTCGGCCCCTGGTGGTCCCAGGTCGTTCCCACTGCACAGATTCATGCGCTAGGGCCTCCTGCAGACAATGCACTTTGATTTATTGCGCTATCTCTAATAGCACCCGAGATATCACCAGATATATATTGGATTTTTCCCTGACCCTAACAGTCCGGCCCCATGAGACGGTGATATTCTCGGCCCCTGGTGGTCCGAGGTCGATCCCGCTGCACAGATTCATGCGCCAGGGCCTCCTGCAGACAATGCACTTTGATTTATTGCGCTATCTTTAATAGCATCCGAGATATCACCAGATATATATTGGATTGTTCCTTGACCCTGACAGTCCGGCCCCATGTGTCGATGGTCTTCTCGGTCCCTCGTGGTCCGAGGTAGACCCCGCTGCAGAGATTCATGCGCCAGGGCCCCATGCAGATAATTCACTTTGATTTATTCCGCTATCTCTAATAGCACCCGAGATATCACCAGATATATATTGGATTTTTCCCTGACCCTGAGTCTCCGACCCCATGAGACGGTGGTTTTCTCGGCCCCTGGTGGTCCGAGGTCGTTCCCGCTGCACAGATTCATGCGCCAGGGCCTCCTGCAGACAATGCACGTTGATTTATTTCGCTATCCCTAATAGCACCCGAGATATCACCATATATATATTGGATTTTCCCCTGACAATGAGTGTCCGGCCCCATGAGACGGTGGTTTTCTCGGCCCCTGGTGGGTCGAGGTCGATCCCGGTGCACAGATTCATGCGCCAGCGCCCCCTGCAGATAATTCACTTTGATTTATTGCGCTATTACTAATAGCACCCGAGATATCACCAGATATATATTGGATTTTTCCCTGACCCTGACAGTCCGGCCCCATGAGACGGTGATTTTCTCGGCCCCTGGTGGTCCGAGGTCGATCCCGCTGCACAGATTCATGCGCCAGGGCCTCCTACAGACAATGCACTTTGATTTATTGTGGTATCTGTAATAGCACCCGAGATATCACCATATATATATTGGATTTTCCCCTGTCAATGAGTGTCCGGCCCCATGAGACGGTAGTTTTCTCGGCCCCTGGTGGTCCCAGGTCGTTCCCACTGCACAGATTCATGCGCTAGGGCCTCCTGCAGACAATGCACTTTGATATATTGCGCTATCTCTAATAGCACCCGAGATATCACCAGATATATATTGGATTTTTCCCTGACCCTAACAGTCCGGCCCCATGAGACGGTGATATTCTCGGCCCCTGGTGGTCCGATGTCGATCCCGCTGCACAGATTCATGCGCCAGTGCCTCCTGCAGACAATGCACTTTGATTTATTGCGCTATCTTTAATAGCATCCGAGATATCACCAGATATATATTGGATTGTTCCTTGACCCTGAGTCTCCGACCCCATGAGACGGTGGTTTTCTCGGCCCCTGGTGGTCCGAGGTCGTTCCCGCTGCACAGATTCATGCGCCAGGGCCTCCTACAGACAATGCACTTTGATTTATTGCGCTATCTGCAATAGCACCCGAGATATCACCAGATATATATTGAATTTTTCCTCGACCCTGTGTGTCCGGCCCCAATTGTCGGTGGTTTTCTCGGCCCCTGGTGGTCCGAGGTCGATTCCGCTGCACAGATTCATGCGCCAAGGCTTCCTGCAGACAATTCACTTTGGTTTATTGCGCTATCTGTAACAGCACCCAAGATATCATCAGATAGATGCTGGATTTTTACATGACCTTGTGTGACGGATTCCGAATATCTGTAATTTTCTCGGCCCCTGGTGGTCCGAGGTAGTTCCTGCTGCACAGATTCATACGCCAGTGCCTCGTACAGACAATGGACTTTGATTTATTGCGCTATCTGCAATAGCACCCGAGATATCACCAGATATATATTGAATTTTTCCTCGACCCTGTGTGTCCGGCCCCAATTGTCGGTGGTTTTCTCGGCCCCTGGTGGTCCGAGGTCGATTCCGCTGCACAGATTCATGCGCCAAGGCTTCCTGCAGACAATTCACTTTGGTTTATTGCGCTATCTGTAACAGCACCCGAGATATCATCAGATAGATGCTGGATTTTTACATGACCTTGTGTGACGGATTCCGAATATCTGTAATTTTCTCGGCCCCTGGTGGTCCGAGGTAGTTCCTGCTGCACAGATTCATACGCCAGTGCCTCGTACAGACAATGGGCTTTGATTTATTGCGCTACCTCTAATAGCACCCGAGATATCACCATATATATATATTGGATTTGTCCCTGACCCTGACAGTCCGGCCCCATGTGTCGGTGGTTTTCTCGGCCACTGGTGGTCCTAGGTCGTTCCCGCTGCACAGATTCATGAGCCAGGGCCCCATGCAGATAATTCACTTTGATTTATTGCGCTATCTCTAATAGCACCCTAGATATCACCAGATATATATCGGATTTTTCCCTGACCCTAACAGTCCGGCCCCATGAGACGGTGATATTCTCGGCCCCTGGTGGTCCGAGGTCGATCCCGCTGCACAGATTCATGCGCCAGGGCCTCCTGCAGACAATGCACTTTGATTTATTGCGCTAGCTTTAATAGCATCTGAGATATCACCAGATATATATTGGATTGTTCCTTGACCCTGACAGTCCGGCCCCATGTGTCGATGGTCTTCTCGGTCCCTCGTGGTCCGAGGTAGACCCCGCTGCAGAGATTCATGCGCCAGGGCCCCATGCAGATAATTCACTTTGATTTATTCCGCTATCTCTAATAGCACCCGAGATATCACCAGATATATATTGGATTTTTCCCTGACCCTGAGTCTCCGAACCCATGAGACGGTGGTTTTCTCGGCCCCTGGTGGTCCGAGGTCGTTCCCGCTGCACAGATTCATGCGCCAGGGCCTCCTGCAGACAATGCACGTTGATTTATTTCGCTATCCCTAATAGCACCCGAGATATCACCATATATATATTGGATTTTCCCCTGACAATGAGTGTCCGGCCCCATGAGACGGTGGTTTTCTCGGCCCCTGGTGGGTCGAGGTCGATCCCGGTGCACAGATTCATGCGCCAGCGCCCCCTGCAGATAATTCACTTTGATTTATTGCGCTATTGCTAATAGCACCCGAGATATCACCAGATATATATTGGATTTTTCCCTGACCCTGACAGTCCGGCCCCATGAGACGGTGATTTTCTCGGCCCCTGGTGGTCCGAGGTCGATCCCGCTGCACAGATTCATGCGCCAGGGCCTCCTACAGACAATGCACTTTGATTTATTGTGGTATCTGTAATAGCACCCGAGATATCTCCATATATATATTGGATTTTCCCCTGACAATGAGTGTCCGGCCCCATGAGACGGTAGTTTTCTCGGCCCCTGGTGGTCCCAGGTCGTTCCCACTGCACAGATTCATGCGCTAGGGCCTCCTGCAGACAATGCACTTTGATTTATTGCGCTATCTCTAATAGCACCCGAGATATCACCAGATATATATTGGATTTTTCCCTGACCCTAACAGTCCGGCCCCATGAGACGGTGATATTCTCGGCCCCTGGTGGTCCGAGGTCGATCCCGCTGCACAGATTCATGCGCCAGGGCCTCCTGCAGACAATGCACTTTGATTTATTGCGCTATCTTTAATAGCATCCGAGATATCACCAGATATATATTGGATTGTTCCTTGACCCTGACAGTCCGGCCCCATGTGTCGATGGTCTTCTCGGTCCCTCGTGGTCCGAGGTAGACCCCGCTGCAGAGATTCATGCGCCAGGGCCCCATGCAGATAATTCACTTTGATTTATTCCGCTATCTCTAATAGCACCCGAGATATCACCAGATATATATTGGATTTTTCCCTGACCCTGAGTCTCCGACCCCATGAGACGGTGGTTTTCTCGGCCCCTGGTGGTCCGAGGTCGTTCCCGCTGCACAGATTCATGCGCCAGGGCCTCCTGCAGACAATGCACGTTGATTTATTTCGCTATCCCTAATAGCACCCGAGATATCACCATATATATATTTGATTTTCCCCTGACAATGAGTGTCCGGCCCCATGAGACGGTGGTTTTCTCGGCCCCTGGTGGGTCGAGGTCGATCCCGGTGCACAGATTCATGCGCCAGCGCCCCCTGCAGATAATTCACTTTGATTTATTGCGCTATTACTAATAGCACCCGAGATATCACCAGATATATATTGGATTTTTCCCTGACCCTGAGTCTCCGAACCCATGAGACGGTGGTTTTCTCGGCCCCTGGTGGTCCGAGGTCGTTCCCGCTGCACAGATTCATGCGCCAGGGCCTCCTGCAGACAATGCACGTTGATTTATTTCGCTATCCCTAATAGCACCCGAGATATCACCATATATATATTGGATTTTCCCCTGACAATGAGTGTCCGGCCCCATGAGACGGTGGTTTTCTCGGCCCCTGGTGGTCCGAGGTCGTTCCCGCTGCACAGATTCATGCGCCAGGGCCTACTACAGACAATGCACTTTGATTTATTGCGCTATCTGCAATAGCACCCGAGATATCACCAGATATATATTGAATTTTTCCTCGACCCTGTGTGTCCGGCCCCAATTGTCGGTGGTTTTCTCGGCCCCTGGTGGTCCGAGGTCGATTCCGCTGCACAGATTCATGCGCCAAGGCTTCCTGCAGACAATTCACTTTGGTTTATTGCGCTATCTGTAACAGCACCCAAGATATCATCAGATAGATGCTGGATTTTTACATGACCTTGTGTGACGGATTCCGAATATCTGTAATTTTCTCGGCCCCTGGTGGTCCGAGGTAGTTCCTGCTGCACAGATTCATACGCCAGTGCCTCGTACAGACAATGGACTTTGATTTATTGCGCTATCTGCAATAGCACCCGAGATATCACCAGATATATATTGAATTTTTCCTCGACCCTGTGTGTCCGGCCCCAATTGTCGGTGGTTTTCTCGGCCCCTGGTGGTCCGAGGTCGATTCCGCTGCACAGATTCATGCGCCAAGGCTTCCTGCAGACAATTCACTTTGGTTTATTGCGCTATCTGTAACAGCACCCGAGATATCATCAGATAGATGCTGTATTTTTACATGACCTTGTGTGACGGATTCCGAATATCTGTAATTTTCTCGGCCCCTGGTGGTCCGAGGTAGTTCCTGCTGCACAGATTCATACGCCAGTGCCTCGTACAGACAATGGGCTTTGATTTATTGCGCTACCTCTAATAGCACCCGAGATATCACCATATATATATATTGGATTTGTCCCTGACCCTGACAGTCCGGCCCCATGTGTCGGTGATTTTCTCGGCCCCTGGTGGTCCGAGGTCGATCCCATTGCACAGATTCATGCGCCAGGGCCTCCTACAGACAATGCACTTTGATTTATTGCGCTATCAGCAATAGCACCCGAGATATCACCAGATATATATTGGATTTTTCGCTGACCCTGACAACCCGGCCCCATGAGACGGTGATTTTCTCAGCCCTTGGTGGTCCGAGGTCGTTCCCGCTGCACAGATTCATGCGCCAGGGCCCCCTGCAGATAATTCACTTTGGTTTAGTGCGCTATCTGTAAGAGCACCCGAGATATCACCAGATATATATTGAATTTTTCCTCGACCCTGTGTGTCCGGCCCCAATTGTCGGTGGTTTTCTCGGCCCCTGGTGGTCCCAGGTCGATCCCACTGCACAGATTCATGCGCCAGGGCCTCCTACAGACAATGCACTTTGATTTATTGCGCTATCTGTAATAGCACCCGAGATATCACCAGATTTATATTGGATTTTTCCCTGACCCTGAGTGTCCGACCCCATGAGACTGCTGTTTTCTCGGACCCTGGTGGTCCGAGGTCGTTCCCGCTGCACAGATTCATGCGCCAGGGCCTCCTGCAGACAATGCACTTTGATTTATTTCTCTATCCCTAATAGCACCCGAGATATCACCAGATATATATTGGATTTTTCCCTGACCCAGAGTGTCCGACCCCATGAGACGGTGGTTTTCTCGGCCCCTGGTGGTCCGAGGTCGATCCCGCTGCACAGATTCATGCGCCAGGGCCTCCTACAGACAATGCACGTTGATTTATTTCGCTATCCCTAATAGCACCCGAGATATCACCAGATATATATTGCACCTTTCCCTGACCCTGATAGTCCGGCCTCATGAGAAAGTGATTTTCTCGGCCCCTGGTGGTCCGAATTCGATCCCGCTGCACAGATTCATGCGCCATGGCCTCATACAGACAATGCACTTTGCTTTATTGCGCTATCTGTAATAGCACCCGAGATATCACCAGATATATATTGGATTTTCCCCTGACACTGAGTGTCCGGCCCCATGAGACGGTAGTTTTCTCGGCCCCTGGTGGTCCGAGGTCGTTCCCGCGGCACAGATTTATGCGCTAGGGCCTCCTGCAAACAATGCACTTTGATTTATTTCGCTATCTCTAATAGCTCCCGAGATATCACCAGATATATATTGGATTTACCCCTGACCCTGACAGTCCGGCCCCATGAGACGGAGCTTTTCTCGGCCCCTGGTGGTCCGAGGTCGATGCCGCTGCACAGATTCATGCGCCAGGGCCTCCTACAGACAATGGACTTTGTTTTATTGCGCTACCTCTAATAGCACCCGAGATATCACCATATATATATTGGATTTTTCCCTGACCCTGAGAGTCCGGCCCCGTGAGACGGTGGTTTTCTCGGCCCCTGCTGGTCCGAGGTCAATCCCGCTGCACAGATTCATGCGCCAGGGCCTCCTACAGACAATGCACTTTGATTTATTGCGCTATCTCTAATAGCACCCGAGATATCACCAGTTAAATATTGGATTTTTCCTTGACCCTGACAGTCCGGCCCCATGTGTCGATGATTTTCTCGGTCCCTCGTGGTCCGAGGTCGATCCCGCTGCACAGATTCATGCGCCAGGGCCCCCTGCAGATAATTCACTTTGGTTTAGTGCGCTATCTGTAAGAGCACACGAGATATCACCAGATATATATTGGATTTTTCCCTGACCCTGACAGCGCGGCCCCATGTGTCGGTGGTTTTCTCGGCCCCTGGTGGTCCGAGGTCGTTCCCGCTGCACAGATTCATGCGCCAGGGCCCCCTGCAGATAATTCACTTTGGTTTAGTGCGCTATCTGTAAGAGCACCCGAGATATCACCAGATATATATTGAATTTTTCCTCGACCCTGTGTGTCCGGCCCCAATTGTCGGTGGTTTTCTCGGCCCCTGGTGGTCCGAAGTCGATCCCATTGCACAGATTCATGCGCCAGGGCCTCCTACAGACAATGCACTTTGATTTATTGCGCTATCAGCAATAGCACCCGAGATATCACCAGATATATATTGGATTTTTCGCTGACCCTGACAACCCGGCCCCATGAGACGGTGATTTTCTCAGCCCTTGGTGGTCCGAGGTCGTTCCCGCTGCACAGATTCATGCGCCAGGGCCCCCTGCAGATAATTCACTTTGGTTTAGTGCGCTATCTGTAAGAGCACCCGAGATATCACCAGATATATATTGAATTTTTCCTCGACCCTGTGTGTCCGGCCCCAATTGTCGGTGGTTTTCTCGGCCCCTGGTGGTCCGAGGTCGATCCCATTGCACAGATTCATGCGCCAGGGCCTCCTTCAGACAATGCACTTTGATTTATTGCGCTATCAGCAATAGCACCCGAGATATCACCAGATATATATTGGATTTTTCCCTGACCCTGACAACCCGGCCCCATGAGACGGTGATTTTCTCAGCCCTTGGTGGTCCGAGGTCGTTCCCGCTGCACAGATTCATGGGCTAGGGCCTCCTACAGACAATGCACTTTGATTTATTGCGCTATCTGCAATAGCACCCGAGATATCACCAGATATATATTGAATTTTTCCTCGACCCTGTGTGTCCGGCCCCAATTGTCGGTGGTTTTCTCGGCCCCTGGTGGTCCGATGTCGATTCCGCTGCACAGATTCATGCGCCAAGGCTTCCTGCAGACAATTCACTTTGGTTTATTGCGCTATCTGTAACAGCACCCGAGATATCATCAGATAGATGCTGGATTTTTACATGACCTTGTGTGACGGATTCCGAATATCTGTAATTTTCTCGGCCCCTGGTGGTCTGAGGTAGTTCCTGCTGCACAGATTCATACGCCAGTGCCTCGTTCAGACAATGGACTTTGATTTATTGCGCTACCTCTAATAGCACCCGAGATATCACCATATATATATTGGATTTTTCCCTGACCCTGACAATCCGGCCCCATGTGTCGGTGGTTTTCTCGGCCCCTGGTGGTCCGAGGTCGATCCCGCTGCACAGATTTATACGCCAGGGCATCCTATAGATAATGCACTTTGATTTATTGCGCTATCCCTAATAGCACCCGAGATATCACCAGATATATATTGAATTTTTCCCTGAACCTGAGTGTCCGACCCCATGAGACGGTGGTTTTCTCGGCCCCTGGTGGTCCTAGGTCGATCCCGCTGCACAGATTCATGCGCCAGGGCCTCCTACAGACAATGCACTTTGATTTATTGCGCTATCTGTAATAGCACCCGAGATATCACCAGATGTATATGGGATTTTTCCCCGACCCTGAGTGTCCGACCCCATGACACGGTGGTTTTCTCGGCCCCTGGTGGTCCTAGGTCGATCCCGCTGCACACATTCACGCTCCAGGGCCTCCTACAGACAATGCACTTTAATTTATTGCGCTATCTGTAATAGCACACGAGATATCACCAGATATATATTGAATTTTTCCCTGACCCTGTCTGTCCGGCCCCATGAGACGGTGATTTCCTCGGCCCCTGGTGGTCCCAGGTCGTTCCCACTGCACAGATTCATGCGCCAGGGCCTCCTGCAGACATTGCACGTTGATTTATTTCGCTATCCCTAATAGCACCCGAGATATCACCAGATATATATTGCACCTTTCCCTGACCCTGATAGTCCAGCCTCATGAGAAAGTGATTTTCTCGGCCCCTGGTGGTCCGAATTCGATCCCGCTGCACAGATTCATGCGCCATGGCCTCATACAGACAATGCACTTTGCTTTATTGCGCTATCTGTAATAGCATCCGAGATATCACCAGATATATATTGGATTTACCCCTGACCCTGACAGTCCGGCCCCATGAGACGGAGCTTTTCTCGGCCCCTGGTGGTCCGAGGTCGATGCCGCTGCACAGATTCATGCGCCAGGGCCTCCTACAGACAATTGACTTTGTTTTATTGCGCTACCTCTAATAGCACCCGAGATATCACCATATATATATTGGATTTTTCCCTGACCCTGACAGTCCGGCCCCGTGAGACGGTGGTTTTCTCGGCCCCTGCTGGTCCGAGGTCAATCCCGCTGAACAGATTCATGCGCCAGGGCCTCCTACAGACAATGCAATTTGATTTATTGCGCTATCTCTAATAGCACCCGAGATATCACCAGATAAATATTGGATTTTTCCCTGACCCTGACAACCCGGCCCCATGAGACGGTGATTTTCTCAGCCCTTGGTGGTCCGAGGTCGTTCCCGCTGCACAGATTCATGGGCTAGGGCTTCCTACAGACAATGCACTTTGATTTATTGCGCTATCTGCAATAGCACCCGAGATATCACCAGATATATATTGAATTTTTCCTCGACCCTGTGTGTCCGGCCCCAATTGTCGGTGGTTTTCTCGGCCCCTGGTGGTCCGAGGTCGATTCCGCTGCTCAGATTCATGCGCCAAGGCTTCCTGCAGACAATTCACTTTGGTTTATTGCGCTATCTGTAACAGCACCCGAGATATCATCAGATAGATGCTGGATTTTTACATGACCTTGTGTGACGGATTCCGAATATCTGTAATTTTCTCGGCCCCTGGTGGTCCGAGGTAGTTCCTGCTGCACAGATTCATACGCCAGTGCCTCGTTCAGACAATGGACTTTGATTTATTGCGCTACCTCTAATAGCACCCGAGATATCACCATATATATATTGGATTTTTCCCTGACCCTGACAATCCGGCCCCATGTGTGGGTGGTTTTCTCGGCCCCTGGTGGTCCCAGGTCGATCCCGCTGCACAGATTTATGCGCCAGGGCATCCTATAGATAATGCACTTTGATTTATTGCGCTATCTCTAATAGCACCCGAGATATCACCAGATATATATTGAATTTTTCCCTGACCCTGAGTGTCCGACCCCATGAGACGGTGGTTTTCTCGGCCCCTGGTGGTCCGAGGTCGATCCCGCTGCACAGATTCATGCGCCAGGGCCTCCTACAGACAATGCACTTTGATTTATTGCGCTATCTGTAATAGCACCCGAGATATCACCAGATTTATATTGGATTTTTCCCTGACCCTGAGTGTCCGACCCCATGAGACTGCTGTTTTCTCGGCCCCTGGTGGTCCGAGGTCGTTCCCGCTGCACAGATTCATGCGCCAGGGCCTCCTGCAGACAATGCACTTTGATTTATTTCTCTATCCCTAATAGCACCCGAGATATCACCAGATATATATTGGATTTTTCCCTGACCCAGAGTGTCCGACCCCATGAGACGGTGGTTTTCTCGGCCCCTGGTGGTCCGAGGTCGATCCCGCTGCACAGATTCATGCGCCAGGGCCTCCTACAGACAATGCACTTTGATTTATTGCGCTATCTGTAATAGCACACGAGATATCAGCAGATATATGCTGGATTATCACATGACCTTGGGTGACGGATTCCGAATATCTGTAATTTTCTCGGCCCCAGGTGGTCCGAGGTCGTTCCTGCTGCACAGATTCATTCGCCAGTGCCTCCTACAGGCAATGCACTTTGATTTATTGCGCTATCTCTAATAGCACCCGAGATATCACCAGATATATATTGGATTTTTCCCTGCCCCTTAGTGTCCGGCCCCATGAGTCGGTTGTTTTCTCGGCCCCTGGTGGTCCCAGGTCGTTTCCGCTGCACAGATTCATGCGCCAGGGCCTCCTGCAGATAATTCACTTTGGTTTATTGCGCTATCTCTAATAGCACCCGAGATATTACCAGATATATATTGGATTTTCCCCTGACCAAGAGTGTCCGGCCCCATGAGACTGTGGTTTTCTCGGCCTCTGGTGGTCCGAGGTCGTTCCCGCTGCACAGATTCATGCGCCAGGGACTCCTACAGACAATGCACTTTGGTTTATTGCGCTATCTGTAATAGCACACGAGATATCACCAGATATATGCTGGATTATCACATGACCTTGGGTGACGGATTCCGAATATCTGTAATTTTCTCGGCCCCTGGTGGTCCGAGGTCGTTCCCGCTGCACAGATTCATGCGCCAGTGCCTCCTACAGACAATGGACTTTGATTTATTGCGCTATCTGTAATAGCACCTGAGATATCACCAGATATATATTGAATTTTCCCCTGACCCTGAGTGTCCGGCCCCATGAGACGGTTGTTTTCTCGGCCTCTGGTGGTCCGACGTCGTTCCCGCTGCACAGATGCATGCGCCAGGGCCTCCTGCAGATAATTCACTTTGGTTTATTGCGCTATCTCTAATAGCACCCGAGATATCACCAGATATATATTGGCTTTTCCCCTGACCCTGAGTGTCCGGCCCAATGAGACGGTGGGTTTCTCGGCCCCTGTTGATCCGAGGTTGTTCCCGCAGCACAGATGCATGCGCCAGGGCCTCCTGCAGATCTCTCACTTTGGTTTATTGCGCTATCTCTAATGGCACCCGAGATATCACCTGATATATATTGGATTTTCCCCTGACCCTGAGTGTCCGGCCCCATGAGACGGTGGTTTTCTCGGACCCTGGTGGTCCGAGGTCGTTCCCGCTGCACAGATTCATGCGCCAGGGCCTCCTATAGATAATTCACTTTGGTTTATTGTGCTATCTCTAATAGCACCCGAGATATCACCAGATATATATTGGATTTTTCCCTGACCCTAACAGTCCGGCCCCATGAGACGGTGATTTTCTCGCCCCCTGGTGGTCCGAGGTCGATCCCGCTGCACAGATTCATGCGCCAGGGCCTCCTGCAGACAATGCACTTTGATTTATTGCGCTATCTTTAATAGCACCCGAGATATCACCAGATATATATTGGATTTTACCTTGACCCTGACAGTCCGGCCCCATGTGTCGATGGTTTTCTCGGTCCCTCGTGGTCCGAGGTCGATCCTGCTGCACAGATTCTTTCGCCAGTGCCTCCTACAGGCAATGCACTTTGATTTATTGCGCTATCTGTAATAGCACCCAAGATATCACCATATATATATTGGATTTTTCCCTGACCCTGAGTGTCCGGCCCCATGAGACGGTGATTTTCTCGGCCCCTGGTGGTCCGAGGTCGATCCCGCTGCACAGATTCATGCGCCAGGGCCTCCTACAGACAATGCACTTTGATTTATTGCGCTATCTGTAATAGCACCCGAGATATCTCCAGATTTATATTGGATTTTTCCCTGACCCTGAGTGTCCGACCCCATGAGACGGTGGTGTTCTCGGCCACTGGTGGTCCGAGGTCGATCCCGCTGCACAGATTCGTGCGCCAGGGCCTCCTACAGACAATGCACTTTGATTTATTGCGCTGTCTGTAATAGCACCCGAAATATCACCGGATATTTATTGGATTTTTCCCTGACCTTGAGTGTCCGACCCCATGAGACGGTCGTTTTCTCGGAACCTGGTGGTCCGAGGTCGTTCCCGCTGCACAGATTCATGCGCCAGGGCCTCCTATAGATAATTCACTTTGATTTATTGCGCTATCTTTAATAGCACCCGAGATATCACCAGATATATATTGGATTTTACCTTGACCCTGACAGTCCGGCCCCATGTGTCGATGGTTTTCTCGGTCCCTCGTGGTCCGAGGTCGATCCTGCTGCACAGATTCTTTCGCCAGTGCCTCCTACAGGCAATGCACTTTGATTTATTGCGCTATCTCTAATAGCACCCGAGATATCACCAGATATATATTGGATTTTTCCCTGCCCCTTAGTATCCGGCCCCATGAGTCGGTGGTTTTCTCGGCCCCTGGTGGTCCCAGGTCGTTTCCGCTGCACAGATTCATGCGCCAGGGACTCCTACAGACAATCCACATTGATTTATTGCGCTATCTGTAATAGCACCCGAGATATCACCAGATATATATTGGATTTTTCCCTGACCCTGAGTGTCCGGCCCCATGAGACGGTGGTTTTCTCTGCCCCTGGTGATCCGGGGTCGTTCCCGCTGCACAGATTCATGCGCCAGGGCCTCCTGCAGATAATTCACTTTGGTTTATTGCGCTATCTCTAATAGCACCCGAGATATCACCAGATATATATTGGATTTTCCTCTGACCCTGAGTGTCCGGCCCCATGAGACGGTGGTCTTCTCGGCCCCTGGTGGTCCGAGGTCGTTCCTGCTGCCCAGATTCATGCGCCAGGGCCTCCTACAGACAATGCACTTTGGTTTATTGCGCTATCTGTAATAGCACACGAGATATCACCAGATATATGCTGGATTATCACATGACCTTGGGTGACGGATTCCGAATATCTGTAATTTTCTCGGCCCCAGGTGGTCCGAGGTCGTTCCTGCTGCACAGATTCATTCGCCAGTGCCTCCTACAGGCAATGCACTTTGATTTATTGCGCTATCTCTAATAGCACCCGAGATATCACCAGATATATATTGGATTTTTCCCTGCCCCTTAGTGTCCGGCCCCATGAGTCGGTTGTTTTCTCGGCCCCTGGTGGTCCCAGGTCGTTTCCGCTGCACAGATTCATGCGCCAGGGCCTCCTGCAGATAATTCACTTTGGTTTATTGCGCTATCTCTAATAGCACCCGAGATATTACCAGATATATATTGGATTTTCCCCTGACCAAGAGTGTCCGGCCCCATGAGACTGTGGTTTTCTCGGCCTCTGGTGGTCCGAGGTCGTTCCCGCTGCACAGATTCATGCGCCAGGGACTCCTACAGACAATGCACTTTGGTTTATTGCGCTATCTGTAATAGCACACGAGATATCACCAGATATATGCAGGATTATCACATGACCTTGGGTGACGGATTCCGAATATCTGTAATTTTCTCGGCCCCTGGTGGTCCGAGGTCGTTCCCGCTGCACAGATTCATGCGCCAGTGCCTCCTACAGACAATGGACTTTGATTTATTGCGCTATCTGTAATAGCACCTGAGATATCACCAGATATATATTGAATTTTCCCCTGACCCTGAGTGTCCGGCCCCATGAGACGGTGGTTTTCTCGGACCCTGGTGGTCCGAGGTCGTTCCCGCTGCACAGATTCATGCGCCAGGGCCTCCTGCAGATAATTCACTTTGGTTTATTGCTCTATCTCTAATAGCACCCGAGATATCACCAGATATATATTGGCTTTTCCCCTGACCCTGAGTGTCCGGCCCAATGAGACGGTGGGTTTCTCGGCCCCTGTTGATCCGAGGTTGTTCCCGCAGCACAGATGCATGCGCCAGGGCCTCCTGCAGATAACTCACTTTGGCTTATTGCGCTATCTCTAATGGCACCCGAGATATCACCTGATATATATTGGATTTTCCCCTGACCCTGAGTGTCCGGCCCCATGAGACGGTGGTTTTCTCGGACCCTGGTGGTCCGAGGTCGTTCCCGCTGCACAGATTCATGTGCCAGGGCCTCCTATAGATAATTCACTTTGGTTTATTGTGCTATCTCTAATAGCACCCCAGATATCACCAGATATATATTGGATTTTTCCCTGACCCTAACAGTCCGGCCCCATGAGACGGTGATTTTCTCGCCCCCTGGTGGTCCGAGGTCGATCCCGCTGCACAGATTCATGCGCCAGGGCCTCCTGCAGACAATGCACTTTGATTTATTGCGCTATCTTTAATAGCACCCGAGATATCACCAGATATATATTGGATTTTACCTTGACCCTGACAGTCCGGCCCCATGTGTCGATGGTTTTCTCGGTCCCTCGTGGTCCGAGGTCGATCCTGCTGCACAGATTCTTTCGCCAGTGCCTCCTACAGGCAATGCACTTTGATTTATTGCGCTATCTGTAATAGCACCCAAGATATCACCATATATATATTGGATTTTTCCCTGACCCTGAGTGTCCGGCCCCATGAGACGGTGATTTTCTCGGCCCCTGGTGGTCCGAGGTCGATCCCGCTGCACAGATTCATGCGCCAGGGCCTCCTACAGACAATGCACTTTGATTTATTGCGCTATCTGTAATAGCACCCGAGATATCACCAGATTTATATTGGATTTTTCCCTGACCCTGAGTGTCCGACCCCATGAGACGGTGGTGTTCTCGGCCACTGGTGGTCCGAGGTCGATCCCGCTGCACAGATTCGTGCGCCAGGGCCTCCTACAGACAATGCAATTTGATTTATTGCGCTATCTGTAATAGCACCCGAGATATCACCAGATGTATATGGGATTTTTCGCCGACCCTGAGTGTCCGACCCCATGAGACGGTTGTTTTCCCGGCCCCTGGTGGTCCTAGGTCGATCCCGCTGCACAGATTCACGCTCCAGGGCCTCCTACAGACAATGCACTTTGATTTATTGCGCTATCTGTAATAGCACCCGAGATATCACCAGATATATATTTGATTTTCCCCTGACCCTGAGTGTCCGGCCCCAGGAGACGGTAGTTTTCTCGGCCCCTGGTGGTCCGAAGTCGTTCCCGCTGCACAGATTCATGCGCCAGGGCCTCCTACAGACAATGCACTTTGATTTATTGCGCTGTCTGTAATAGCACCCGAAATATCACCGGATATATATTGGATTTTTCCCTGACCCTGAGTGTCCGGCCCCATGAGACGGTTGTTTTCTCGGCCCCTGGTGGTCCGACGTCGTTCCCGCTGCACAGATACATGCGCCAGGGCCTCCTGCAGATAATTCACTTTGGTTTATTGCGCTATCTCTAATAGCACCCGAGATATCACCAGATATATATTGGCTTTTCCCCTGACCCTGAGTGTCCGGCCCAATGAGACGGTGGGTTTCTCGGCCCCTGTTGATCCGAGGTTGTTCCCGCAGCACAGATGCATGCGCCAGGGCCTCCTGCAGATAACTCACTTTGGTTTATTGCGCTATCTCTAATGGCACCCGAGATATCACCTGATATATATTGGATTTTCCCCTGACCCTGAGTGTCCGGCCCCATGAGACGGTGGTTTTCTCGGACCCTGGTGGTCCGAGGTCGTTCCCGCTGCACAGATTCATGCGCCAGGGCCTCCTATAGATAAATCACTTTGGTTTATTGTGCTATCTCTAATAGCACCCGAGATATCACCAGATATATATTGGATTTTTCCCTGACCCTAACAGTCCGGCCCCATGAGACGGTGATTTTCTCGCCCCCTGGTGGTCCGAGGTCGATCCCGCTGCACAGATTCATGCGCCAGGGCCTCCTGCAGACAATGCACTTTGATTTATTGCGCTATCATTAATAGCACCCGAGATATCACCAGATATATATTGGATTTTACCTTGACCCTGACAGTCCGGCCCCATGTGTCGATGGTTTTCTCGGTCCCTCGTGGTCCGAGGTCGATCCTGCTGCACAGATTCTTTCGCCGGTGCCTCCTACAGGCAATGCACTTTGATTTATTGCGCTATCTGTAATAGCACCCAAGATATCACCATATATATATTGGATTTTTCCCTGACCCTGAGTGTCCGGCCCCATGAGACGGTGATTTTCTCGGCCCCTGGTGGTCCGAGGTCGATCCCGCTGCACAGATTCATGCGCCAGGGCCTCCTACAGACAATGCACTTTGATTTATTGCGCTATCTGTAATAGCACCCGAGATATCACCAGATTTATATTGGATTTTTCCCTGACCCTGAGTGTCCGACCCCATGAGACGGTGGTGTTCTCGGCCACTGGTGGTCCGAGGTCGATCCCGCTGCACAGATTCGTGCGCCAGGGCCTCCTACAGACAATGCAATTTGATTTATTGCGCTATCTGTAATAGCACCCGAGATATCACCAGATGTATATGGGATTTTTCGCCGACCCTGAGTGTCCGACCCCATGAGACGGTTGTTTTCCCGGCCCCTGGCGGTCCTAGGTCGATCCCGCTGCACAGATTCACGCTCCAGGGCCTCCTACAGACAATGCACTTTGATTTATTGCGCTATCTGTAATAGCACCCGAGATATCACCAGATATATATTTGATTTTCCCCTGACCCTGAGTGTCCGGCCCCAGGAGACGGTAGTTTTCTCGGCCCCTGGTGGTCCGAAGTCGTTCCCGCTGCACAGATTCATGCGCCAGGGCCTCCTACAGACAATGCACTTTGATTTATTGCGCTGTCTGTAATAGCACCCGAAATATCACCGGATATATATTGGATTTTTCCCTGACCTTGAGTGTCCGACCCCATGAGACGGTCGTTTTCTCGGTCCCTGGTGGTCCGAGGTCGTTCCTGCTGCCCAGATTCATGCGCCAGGGCCTCCTACAGACAATGCACTTTGGTTTATTGCGCTATCTGTAATAGCACCCGAGATATCACCAGATATATGCTGGATTATCACATGACCTTGGGTGACGGATTCCGAATATCTGTAATTTTCTCGGCCCCTGGTGGTCCGAGGTCGTTCCTGCTGCACAGATTCATTCGCCAGTGCCTCCTACAGGCAATGCACTTTAATTTATTGCGCTATCTCTAATAGCACCCGAGATATCACCAGATATATATTGGATTTTTCCCTGCCCCTTAGTATCCGGCCCCATGAGTCGGTGGTTTTCTCGGTCCCTGGTGGTCCGAGGTCCTACCCGCTGCACAGATTCATGCGCAATGGTCTCATACGGACAATGCACTTTGATTTATTGCGCTATCTATAATAGCACCCGAGATATCACCAGATATATTCTGGATTTTTACATGACCATGGGTGTCCGGCCTCATGTGTCGGTGGTTTTCTCGGCCCCTGGTGGTCCGACGTCGTTCCCGCTGCACAGATTCATGCGCAAGGGCCTCGTGCAGATAATTCACTGTGATTTATCGCGCTATCTGTAATAGCACCCGAGATATCACCAGATATATAATGGATTTTTCCCTGACCCTGACAGTCCGGCCCCATGAAACGGTGGTTTTCTCGGCTCCTGGTGGACCGAGGTCGTTCCTGCTGCACAGATTCATGCGCCAGGGCCTCCTACAGATAATTCACTTTGGTTTATTGCGCTATCTCTAATAGCACCCGAGATATCACCAGATATATATTGGATTTTTCCCAGACCCTGAGCGTCCGGCCCCATGAGACGGTGATTTTCTCGGCCCCTGGTGGTCCGAGGTCGATCCCGCTGCACAGATTCATGCGCCAGGGCCTCCTACAGACAATGCACTTTGATTTATTGCGCTATCTGTAATAGCACCCAAGATATCACCATATATATATTGGATTTTTCCCTGACCCTGAGTGTCCGGCCCCATGAGACGGTGATTTTCTCGGCCCCTGGTGGTCCGAGGTCGATCCCGCTGCACAGATTCATGCGCCAGGGCCTCCTACAGACAATGCACTTTGATTTATTGCGCTATCTGTAATAGCACCCGAGATATCACCAGATTTATATTGGATTTTTCCCTGACCCTGAGTGTCCGACCCCATGAGACGGTGGTGTTCTCGGCCACTGGTGGTCCGAGGTCGATCCCGCTGCACAGATTCGTGCGCCAGGGCCTCCTACAGACAATGCAATTTGATTTATTGCGCTATCTGTAATAGCACCCGAGATATCACCAGATGTATATGGGATTTTTCGCCGACCCTGAGTGTCCGACCCCATGAGACGGTTGTTTTCCCGGCCCCTGGTGGTCCTAGGTCGATCCCGCTGCACAGATTCACGCTCCAGGGCCTCCTACAGACAATGCACTTTGATTTATTGCGCTATCTGTAATAGCACCCGAGATATCACCAGATATATATTGGATTTTCCCCTGACCCTGAGTGTCCGGCCCCAGGAGACGGTAGTTTTCTCGGCCCCTGGTGGTCCGAAGTCGTTCCCGCTGCACAGATTCATGCGCCAGGGCCTCCTACAGACAATGCACTTTGATTTATTGCGCTGTCTGTAATAGCACCCGAAATATCACCGGATATATATTGGATTTTTCCCTGACCTTGAGTGTCCGACCCCATGAGACGGTCGTTTTCTCGGAACCTGGTGGTCCGAGGTCGTTCCCGCTGCACAGATTCATGCGCCAGGGCCTCCTATAGATAATTCACTTTGATTTATTGCGCTATCTTTAATAGCACCCGAGATATCACCAGATATATATTGGATTTTACCTTGACCCTGACAGTCCGGCCCCATGTGTCGATGGTTTTCTCGGTCCCTCGTGGTCCGAGGTCGATCCTGCTGCACAGATTCTTTCGCCAGTGCCTCCTACAGGCAATGCACTTTGATTTATTGCGCTATCTCTAATAGCACCCGAGATATCACCAGATATATATTGGATTTTTCCCTGCCCCTTAATATCCGGCCCCATGAGTCGGTGGTTTTCTCGGCCCCTGGTGGTCCCAGGTCGTTTCCGCTGCACAGATTCATGCGCCAGGGACTCCTACAGACAATCCACATTGATTTATTGCGCTATCTGTAATAGCACACGAGATATCACCAGATATATGCTGGATTATCACATGACCTTGGGTGACGGATTCCGAATATCTGTAATTTTCTCGGCCCCAGGTGGTCCGAGGTCGTTCCTGCTGCACAGATTCATTCGCCAGTGCCTCCTACAGGCAATGCACTTTGATTTATTGCGCTATCTCTAATAGCACCCGAGATATCACCAGATATATATTGGATTTTTCCCTGCCCCTTAGTATCCGGCCCCATGAGTCGGTTGTTTTCTCGGCCCCTGGTGGTCCCAGGTCGTTTCCGCTGCACAGATTCATGCGCCAGGGACTCCTACAGACAATGCACTTTGGTTTATTGCGCTATCTGTAATAGCACACGAGATATCACCAGATATATGCTGGATTATCACATGACCTTGGGTGACGGATTCCGAATATCTGTAATTTTCTCGGCCCCTGGTGGTCCGAGGTCGTTCCCGCTGCACAGATTCATGCGCCAGTGCCTCCTACAGACAATGGACTTTGATTTATTGCGCTATCTGTAATAGCACCTGAGATATCACCAGATATATATAGAATTTTCCCCTGACCCTGAGTGTCCGGCCCCATGAGACGGTTGTTTTCTCGGCCCCTGGTGGTCCGACGTCGTTCCCGCTGCACAGATGCATGCGCCAGGGCCTCCTGCAGATAATTCACTTTGGTTTATTGCGCTATCTCTAATAGCACCCGAGATATCACCAGATATATATTGGCTTTTCCCCTGACCCTGAGTGTCCGGCCCCATGTGTCGATGTTTTCCTCGGTCCCTCGTGGTCCGAGGTCGATCCCGCTGCACAGATTCATGCGCCAGGGCCCCCTGCAGATAATTCAGTTTGGTTTATTGCGCTATCTCTAATGGCACCCGAGATATCACCTGATATATATTGGATTTTCCCCTGACCCTAACAGTCCGGCCCCATGAGACGGTGATTTTCTCGCCCCCTGGTGGTCTGAGGTCGATCCCGCTGCACAGATTCATGCGCCAGGGCCTCCTGCAGACAATGCACTTTGATTTATTGCGCTATCTTTAATAGCACCCCAGATATCACCAGATATATATTGGCTGTTCCCCTGACCCTGAGTGTCCGGCCCCATGTGTCGATGTTTTTCTCGGTCCCTCGTGGTCCGAGGTCGATCCCGCTGCACAGATTCATGCGCCAGGGCCCCCTGCAGATAATTCACTTTGGTTTATTGCGCTATCTCTAATGGCACCCGAGATATCACCTGATATATATTGGATTTTCCCCTGACCCTGAGTGTCCGGCCCCATGAGACGGTGGTTTTCTCGGACCCTGGTGGTCCGAGGTCGTTCCCGCTGCACAGATTCATGCGCCAGGGCCTCCTATAGATAATTCACTTTGGTTTATTGTGCTATCTCTAATAGCACCCGAGATATCACCAGATATATATTGGATTTTTCCCTGACCCTAACAGTCCGGCCCCATGAGACGGTGATTTTCTCGCCCCCTGGTGGTCCGAGGTCGATCCCGCTGCACAGATTCATGCGCCAGGGCCTCCTGCAGACAATGCACTTTGATTTATTGCGCTATCTTTAATAGCACCCGAGATATCACCAGATATATATTGGATTTTACCTTGACCCTGACAGTCCGGCCCCATGTGTCGATGGTTTTCTCGGTCCCTCGTGGTCCGAGGTCGATCCTGCTGCACAGATTCTTTCGCCAGTGCCTCCTACAGGCAATGCACTTTGATTTATTGCGCTATCTGTAATAGCACCCGAGATATTACCAGATATATATTGGATTTTCCCCTGACCAAGAGTGTCCGGCCCCATGAGACTGTGGTTTTCTCGGCCTCTGGTGGTCCGAGGTCGTTCCCGCTGCACAGATTCATGCGCCAGGGACTCCTACAGACAATGCACTTTGGTTTATTGCGCTATCTGTAATAGCACACGAGATATCACCAGATATATGCTGGATTATCACATGACCTTGGGTGACGGATTCCGAATATCTGTAATTTTCTCGGCCCCTGGTGGTCCGAGGTCGTTCCCGCTGCACAGATTCATGCGCCAGTGCCTCCTACAGACAATGGACTTTGATTTATTGCGCTATCTGTAATAGCACCTGAGATATCACCAGATATATATAGAATTTTCCCCTGACCCTGAGTGTCCGGCCCCATGAGACGGTTGTTTTCTCGGCCCCTGGTGGTCCGACGTCGTTCCCGCTGCACAGATGCATGCGCCAGGGCCTCCTGCAGATAATTCACTTTGGTTTATTGCGCTATCTCTAATAGCACCCGAGATATCACCAGATATATATTGGCTTTTCCCCTGACCCTGAGTGTCCGGCCCCATGTGTCGATGTTTTTCTCGGTCCCTCGTGGTCCGAGGTCGATCCCGCTGCACAGATTCATGCGCCAGGGCCCCCTGCAGATAATTCACTTTGGTTTATTGCGCTATCTCTAATGGCACCCGAGATATCACCTGATATATATTGGATTTTCCCCTGACCCTGAGTGTCCGGCCCCATGAGACGGTGGTATTCTCGGACCCTGGTGGTCCGAGGTCGTTCCCGCTGCACAGATTCATGCGCCAGGGCCTCCTACAGGCAATGCACTTTGATTTATTGCGCTATCTGTAATAGCACCCAAGATATCACCATATATATATTGGATTTTTCCCTGACCCTGAGTGTCCGGCCCCATGAGACGGTGATTTTCTCGGCCCCTGGTGGTCCGAGGTCGATCCCGCTGCACAGATTCATGCGCCAGGGCCTCCTACAGACAATGCACTTTGATTTATTGCGCTATCTGTAATAGCACCCGAGATATCACCAGATTTATATTGGATTTTTCCCTGACCCTGAGTGTCCGACCCCATGAGACGGTGGTGTTCTCGGCCACTGGTGGTCCGAGGTCGATCCCGCTGCACAGATTCGTGCGCCAGGGCCTCCTACAGACAATGCAATTTGATTTATTGCGCTATCTGTAATAGCACCCGAGATATCACCAGATGTATATGGGATTTTTCGCCGACCCTGAGTGTCCGACCCCATGAGACGGTTGTTTTCCCGGCCCCTGGTGGTCCTAGGTCGATCCCGCTGCACAGATTCACGCTCCAGGGCCTCCTACAGACAATGCACTTTGATTTATTGCGCTATCTGTAATAGCACCCGAGATATCACCAGATATATATTTGATTTTCCCCTGACCCTGAGTGTCCGGCCCCAGGAGACGGTAGTTTTCTCGGCCCCTGGTGGTCCGAAGTCGTTCCCGCTGCACAGATTCATGCGCCAGGGCCTCCTACAGACAATGCACTTTGATTTATTGCGCTGTCTGTAATAGCACCCGAAATATCACCGGATATATATTGGATTTTTCCCTGACCCTGAGTGTCCGGCCCCATGAGACGGTTGTTTTCTCGGCCCCTGGTGGTCCGACGTCGTTCCCGCTGCACAGATACATGCGCCAGGGCCTCCTGCAGATAATTCACTTTGGTTTATTGCGCTATCTCTAATAGCACCCGAGATATCACCAGATATATATTGGCTTTTCCCCTGACCCTGAGTGTCCGGCCCAATGAGACGGTGGGTTTCTCGGCCCCTGTTGATCCGAGGTTGTTCCCGCAGCACAGATGCATGCGCCAGGGCCTCCTGCAGATAACTCACTTTGGTTTATTGCGCTATCTCTAATGGCACCCGAGATATCACCTGATATATATTGGATTTTCCCCTGACCCTGAGTGTCCGGCCCCATGAGACGGTGGTTTTCTCGGACCCTGGTGGTCCGAGGTCGTTCCCGCTGCACAGATTCATGCGCCAGGGCCTCCTATAGATAAATCACTTTGGTTTATTGTGCTATCTCTAATAGCACCCGAGATATCACCAGATATATATTGGATTTTTCCCTGACCCTAACAGTCCGGCCCCATGAGACGGTGATTTTCTCGCCCCCTGGTGGTCCGAGGTCGATCCCGCTGCACAGATTCATGCGCCAGGGCCTCCTGCAGACAATGCACTTTGATTTATTGCGCTATCTTTAATAGCACCCGAGATATCACCAGATATATATTGGATTTTACCTTGACCCTGACAGTCCGGCCCCATGTGTCGATGGTTTTCTCGGTCCCTCGTGGTCCGAGGTCGATCCTGCTGCACAGATTCTTTCGCCAGTGCCTCCTACAGGCAATGCACTTTGATTTATTGCGCTATCTGTAATAGCACCCGAGATATCACCAGATTTATATTGGATTTTTCCCTGACCCTGAGTGTCCGACCCCATGAGACGGTGGTGTTCTCGGCCACTGGTGGTCCGAGGTCGATCCCGCTGCACAGATTCGTGCGCCAGGGCCTCCTACAGACAATGCAATTTGATTTATTGCGCTATCTGTAATAGCACCCGAGATATCACCAGATGTATATGGGATTTTTCGCCGACCCTGAGTGTCCGACCCCATGAGACGGTTGTTTTCCCGGCCCCTGGTGGTCCTAGGTCGATCCCGCTGCACAGATTCACGCTCCAGGGCCTCCTACAGACAATGCACTTTGATTTATTGCGCTATCTGTAATAGCACCCGAGATATCACCAGATATATATTTGATTTTCCCCTGACCCTGAGTGTCCGGCCCCAGGAGACGGTAGTTTTCTCGGCCCCTGGTGGTCCGAAGTCGTTCCCGCTGCACAGATTCATGCGCCAGGGCCTCCTACAGACAATGCACTTTGATTTATTGCGCTGTCTGTAATAGCACCCGAAATATCACCGGATATATATTGGATTTTTCCCTGACCCTGAGTGTCCGGCCCCATGAGACGGTTGTTTTCTCGGCCCCTGGTGGTCCGACGTCGTTCCCGCTGCACAGATACATGCGCCAGGGCCTCCTGCAGATAATTCACTTTGGTTTATTGCGCTATCTCTAATAGCACCCGAGATATCACCAGATATATATTGGCTTTTCCCCTGACCCTGAGTGTCCGGCCCAATGAGACGGTGGGTTTCTCGGCCCCTGTTGATCCGAGGTTGTTCCCGCAGCACAGATGCATGCGCCAGGGCCTCCTGCAGATAACTCACTTTGGTTTATTGCGCTATCTCTAATGGCACCCGAGATATCACCTGATATATATTGGATTTTCCCCTGACCCTGAGTGTCCGGCCCCATGAGACGGTGGTTTTCTCGGACCCTGGTGGTCCGAGGTCGTTCCCGCTGCACAGATTCATGCGCCAGGGCCTCCTATAGATAAATCACTTTGGTTTATTGTGCTATCTCTAATAGCACCCGAGATATCACCAGATATATATTGGATTTTTCCCTGACCCTAACAGTCCGGCCCCATGAGACGGTGATTTTCTCGCCCCCTGGTGGTCCGAGGTCGATCCCGCTGCACAGATTCATGCGCCAGGGCCTCCTGCAGACAATGCACTTTGATTTATTGCGCTATCTTTAATAGCACCCGAGATATCACCAGATATATATTGGATTTTACCTTGACCCTGACAGTCCGGCCCCATGTGTCGATGGTTTTCTCGGTCCCTCGTGGTCCGAGGTCGATCCTGCTGCACAGATTCTTTCGCCAGTGCCTCCTACAGGCAATGCACTTTGATTTATTGCGCTATCTGTAATAGCACCCAAGATATCACCATATATATATTGGATTTTTCCCTGACCCTGAGTGTCCGGCCCCATGAGACGGTGATTTTCTCGGCCCCTGGTGGTCCGAGGTCGATCCCGCTGCACAGATTCATGCGCCAGGGCCTCCTACAGACAATGCACTTTGATTTATTGCGCTATCTGTAATAGCACCCGAGATATCACCAGATTTATATTGGATTTTTCCCTGACCCTGAGTGTCCGACCCCATGAGACGGTGGTGTTCTCGGCCACTGGTGGTCCGAGGTCGATCCCGCTGCACAGATTCGTGCGCCAGGGCCTCCTACAGACAATGCAATTTGATTTATTGCGCTATCTGTAATAGCACCCGAGATATCACCAGATGTATATGGGATTTTTCGCCGACCCTGAGTGTCCGACCCCATGAGACGGTTGTTTTCCCGGCCCCTGGCGGTCCTAGGTCGATCCCGCTGCACAGATTCACGCTCCAGGGCCTCCTACAGACAATGCACTTTGATTTATTGCGCTATCTGTAATAGCACCCGAGATATCACCAGATATATATTTGATTTTCCCCTGACCCTGAGTGTCCGGCCCCAGGAGACGGTAGTTTTCTCGGCCCCTGGTGGTCCGAAGTCGTTCCCGCTGCACAGATTCATGCGCCAGGGCCTCCTACAGACAATGCACTTTGATTTATTGCGCTGTCTGTAATAGCACCCGAAATATCACCGGATATATATTGGATTTTTCCCTGACCTTGAGTGTCCGACCCCATGAGACGGTCGTTTTCTCGGTCCCTGGTGGTCCGAGGTCGTTCCTGCTGCCCAGATTCATGCGCCAGGGCCTCCTACAGACAATGCACTTTGGTTTATTGCGCTATCTGTAATAGCACCCGAGATATCACCAGATATATGCTGGATTATCACATGACCTTGGGTGACGGATTCCGAATATCTGTAATTTTCTCGGCCCCTGGTGGTCCGAGGTCGTTCCTGCTGCACAGATTCATTCGCCAGTGCCTCCTACAGGCAATGCACTTTAATTTATTGCGCTATCTCTAATAGCACCCGAGATATCACCAGATATATATTGGATTTTTCCCTGCCCCTTAGTATCCGGCCCCATGAGTCGGTGGTTTTCTCGGTCCCTGGTGGTCCGAGGTCCTACCCGCTGCACAGATTCATGCGCAATGGTCTCATACGGACAATGCACTTTGATTTATTGCGCTATCTATAATAGCACCCGAGATATCACCAGATATATTCTGGATTTTTACATGACCATGGGTGTCCGGCCTCATGTGTCGGTGGTTTTCTCGGCCCCTGGTGGTCCGACGTCGTTCCCGCTGCACAGATTCATGCGCAAGGGCCTCGTGCAGATAATTCACTGTGATTTATCGCGCTATCTGTAATAGCACCCGAGATATCACCAGATATATAATGGATTTTTCCCTGACCCTGACAGTCCGGCCCCATGAAACGGTGGTTTTCTCGGCTCCTGGTGGACCGAGGTCGTTCCTGCTGCACAGATTCATGCGCCAGGGCCTCCTACAGATAATTCACTTTGGTTTATTGCGCTATCTCTAATAGCACCCGAGATATCACCAGATATATATTGGATTTTTCCCAGACCCTGAGCGTCCGGCCCCATGAGACGGTGATTTTCTCGGCCCCTGGTGGTCCGAGGTCGATCCCGCTGCACAGATTCATGCGCCAGGGCCTCCTACAGACAATGCACTTTGATTTATTGCGCTATCTGTAATAGCACCCAAGATATCACCATATATATATTGGATTTTTCCCTGACCCTGAGTGTCCGGCCCCATGAGACGGTGATTTTCTCGGCCCCTGGTGGTCCGAGGTCGATCCCGCTGCACAGATTCATGCGCCAGGGCCTCCTACAGACAATGCACTTTGATTTATTGCGCTATCTGTAATAGCACCCGAGATATCACCAGATTTATATTGGATTTTTCCCTGACCCTGAGTGTCCGACCCCATGAGACGGTGGTGTTCTCGGCCACTGGTGGTCCGAGGTCGATCCCGCTGCACAGATTCGTGCGCCAGGGCCTCCTACAGACAATGCAATTTGATTTATTGCGCTATCTGTAATAGCACCCGAGATATCACCAGATGTATATGGGATTTTTCGCCGACCCTGAGTGTCCGACCCCATGAGACGGTTGTTTTCCCGGCCCCTGGTGGTCCTAGGTCGATCCCGCTGCACAGATTCACGCTCCAGGGCCTCCTACAGACAATGCACTTTGATTTATTGCGCTATCTGTAATAGCACCCGAGATATCACCAGATATATATTGGATTTTCCCCTGACCCTGAGTGTCCGGCCCCAGGAGACGGTAGTTTTCTCGGCCCCTGGTGGTCCGAAGTCGTTCCCGCTGCACAGATTCATGCGCCAGGGCCTCCTACAGACAATGCACTTTGATTTATTGCGCTGTCTGTAATAGCACCCGAAATATCACCGGATATATATTGGATTTTTCCCTGACCTTGAGTGTCCGACCCCATGAGACGGTCGTTTTCTCGGAACCTGGTGGTCCGAGGTCGTTCCCGCTGCACAGATTCATGCGCCAGGGCCTCCTATAGATAATTCACTTTGATTTATTGCGCTATCTTTAATAGCACCCGAGATATCACCAGATATATATTGGATTTTACCTTGACCCTGACAGTCCGGCCCCATGTGTCGATGGTTTTCTCGGTCCCTCGTGGTCCGAGGTCGATCCTGCTGCACAGATTCTTTCGCCAGTGCCTCCTACAGGCAATGCACTTTGATTTATTGCGCTATCTCTAATAGCACCCGAGATATCACCAGATATATATTGGATTTTTCCCTGCCCCTTAATATCCGGCCCCATGAGTCGGTGGTTTTCTCGGCCCCTGGTGGTCCCAGGTCGTTTCCGCTGCACAGATTCATGCGCCAGGGACTCCTACAGACAATCCACATTGATTTATTGCGCTATCTGTAATAGCACACGAGATATCACCAGATATATGCTGGATTATCACATGACCTTGGGTGACGGATTCCGAATATCTGTAATTTTCTCGGCCCCAGGTGGTCCGAGGTCGTTCCTGCTGCACAGATTCATTCGCCAGTGCCTCCTACAGGCAATGCACTTTGATTTATTGCGCTATCTCTAATAGCACCCGAGATATCACCAGATATATATTGGATTTTTCCCTGCCCCTTAGTATCCGGCCCCATGAGTCGGTTGTTTTCTCGGCCCCTGGTGGTCCCAGGTCGTTTCCGCTGCACAGATTCATGCGCCAGGGACTCCTACAGACAATGCACTTTGGTTTATTGCGCTATCTGTAATAGCACACGAGATATCACCAGATATATGCTGGATTATCACATGACCTTGGGTGACGGATTCCGAATATCTGTAATTTTCTCGGCCCCTGGTGGTCCGAGGTCGTTCCCGCTGCACAGATTCATGCGCCAGTGCCTCCTACAGACAATGGACTTTGATTTATTGCGCTATCTGTAATAGCACCTGAGATATCACCAGATATATATAGAATTTTCCCCTGACCCTGAGTGTCCGGCCCCATGAGACGGTTGTTTTCTCGGCCCCTGGTGGTCCGACGTCGTTCCCGCTGCACAGATGCATGCGCCAGGGCCTCCTGCAGATAATTCACTTTGGTTTATTGCGCTATCTCTAATAGCACCCGAGATATCACCAGATATATATTGGCTTTTCCCCTGACCCTGAGTGTCCGGCCCCATGTGTCGATGTTTTTCTCGGTCCCTCGTGGTCCGAGGTCGATCCCGCTGCACAGATTCATGCGCCAGGGCCCCCTGCAGATAATTCAGTTTGGTTTATTGCGCTATCTCTAATGGCACCCGAGATATCACCTGATATATATTGGATTTTCCCCTGACCCTAACAGTCCGGCCCCATGAGACGGTGATTTTCTCGCCCCCTGGTGGTCTGAGGTCGATCCCGCTGCACAGATTCATGCGCCAGGGCCTCCTGCAGACAATGCACTTTGATTTATTGCGCTATCTTTAATAGCACCCGAGATATCACCAGATATATATTGGCTGTTCCCCTGACCCTGAGTGTCCGGCCCCATGTGTCGATGTTTTTCTCGGTCCCTCGTGGTCCGAGGTCGATCCCGCTGCACAGATTCATGCGCCAGGGCCCCCTGCAGATAATTCACTTTGGTTTATTGCGCTATCTCTAATGGCACCCGAGATATCACCTGATATATATTGGATTTTCCCCTGACCCTGAGTGTCCGGCCCCATGAGACGGTGGTTTTCTCGGACCCTGGTGGTCCGAGGTCGTTCCCGCTGCACAGATTCATGCGCCAGGGCCTCCTATAGATAATTCACTTTGGTTTATTGTGCTATCTCTAATAGCACCCGAGATATCACCAGATATATATTGGATTTTTCCCTGACCCTAACAGTCCGGCCCCATGTGTCGATGGTTTTCTCGGTCCCTCGTGGTCCGAGGTCGATCCTGCTGCACAGATTCTTTCGCCAGTGCCTCCTACAGGCAATGCACTTTGATTTATTGCGCTATCTGTAATAGCACCCGAGATATTACCAGATATATATTGGATTTTCCCCTGACCAAGAGTGTCCGGCCCCATGAGACTGTGGTTTTCTCGGCCTCTGGTGGTCCGAGGTCGTTCCCGCTGCACAGATTCATGCGCCAGGGACTCCTACAGACAATGCACTTTGGTTTATTGCGCTATCTGTAATAGCACACGAGATATCACCAGATATATGCTGGATTATCACATGACCTTGGGTGACGGATTCCGAATATCTGTAATTTTCTCGGCCCCTGGTGGTCCGAGGTCGTTCCCGCTGCACAGATTCATGCGCCAGTGCCTCCTACAGACAATGGACTTTGATTTATTGCGCTATCTGTAATAGCACCTGAGATATCGCCAGATATATATAGAATTTTCCCCTGACCCTGAGTGTCCGGCCCCATGAGACGGTTGTTTTCTCGGCCCCTGGTGGTCCGACGTCGTTCCCGCTGCACAGATGCATGCGCCAGGGCCTCCTGCAGATAATTCACTTTGGTTTATTGCGCTATCTCTAATAGCACCCGAGATATCACCAGATATATATTGGCTTTTCCCCTGACCCTGAGTGTCCGGCCCCATGTGTCGATGTTTTTCTCGGTCCCTCGTGGTCCGAGGTCGATCCCGCTGCACAGATTCATGCGCCAGGGCCCCCTGCAGATAATTCACTTTGGTTTATTGCGCTATCTCTAATGGCACCCGAGATATCACCTGATATATATTGGATTTTCCCCTGACCCTGAGTGTCCGGCCCCATGAGACGGTGGTATTCTCGGACCCTGGTGGTCCGAGGTCGTTCCCGCTGCACAGATTCATGCGCCAGGGCCTCCTATAGATAATTCACTTTGGTTTATTGTGCTATCTCTAATAGCACCCGAGATATCACCAGATATATATTGGATTTTTCCCTGACCCTAACAGTCCGGCCCCATGAGACGGTGATTTTCTCGCCCCCTGGTGGTCCGAGGTCGATCCCGCTGCACAGATTCATGCGCCAGGGCCTCCTGCAGACAATGCACTTTGATTTATTGCGCTATCTTTAATAGCACCCGAGATATCACCAGATATATATTGGCTTTTCCCCTGACCCTGAGTGTCCGGCCCCATGTGTCGATGTTTTTCTCGGTCCCTCGTGGTCCGAGGTCGATCCCGCTGCACAGATTCATGCGCCAGGGCCCCCTGCAGATAATTCACTTTGGTTTATTGCGCTATCTCTAATGGCACCCGAGATATCACCTGATATATATTGGATTTTCCCCTGACCCTGAGTGTCCGGCCCCAGGAGACGGTTGTTTTCTCGGCCCCTGGTGGTCCGAAGTCGTTCCCGCTGCACAGATTCATGCGCCACGGCCTCCTACAGACAATGCACTTTGATTTATTGCGCTATCTCTAATAGCACCCGAGATATCACCAGATATATATTGGATTTTTCCCTGCCCCTTAGTATCCGGCCCCATGTGTCGGTGGTTTTCTCGGCCCCTGGTGGTCCCAGGTCGTTTCCGCTGCTCAGATTCATGCGCCAGGGACTCCTACAGACAATCCACATTGATTTATTGCGCTATCTGTAATAGCACCCGAGATATCACCAGATATATATTGGATTTTTCCCTGAACCTGAGTGTCCGGCCCCATGAGACGGTGGTTTTCTCTGCCCCTGGTGATCCGGGGTCGTTCCCGCTGCACAGATTCATGCGCCAGGGCCTCCTGCAGATAATTCACTTTGGTTTATTGCGCTATCTCTAATAGCACCCGAGATATCACCAGATATATATTGGATTTTTCCCTGCCCCTTAGTATCCGGCCCCATGAGTCGGTGGTTTTCTCGGCCCCTGGTGGTCCCAGGTCGTTTCCCCTGCACAGCTTCATGCGCCAGGGCCTCCTGCAGACAATGCACTTTGATTTATTGCGCTATCTCTAATAGCAGCCGAGATATCACCAGATATATAATGGATTTTACACTGACCCTTAGTATCCGGCCCCATGAGTCGGTGGTTTTCTCGGTCCCTCGTGGACCGAGGTCGTTCCCGCTGCACAGATTCATGCGCAAGGGTTTCATACGGACAATGCACTTTGATTTATTGCGCTATCTCTAATAGCACCCGAGATATCACCAGATATATATTGGATTTTACCTTGACCTTGACAGTCCGGCCCCATGTGTCGGTGATTTTCGGGGTCCCTGGTGGTCCGAGGTAGGTCCCGCTGCACATATTCATGCGACAGGGCCTCCTGCAGACAATGAACTTTGATTTATTGCGCTATCTATAATAGCACCCGAGATATAACCAGATGTATTCTGTATTTTTACATGACCTTGGGTGTCCGGCCTCATGTGTCGGTGGTTTTCTCGGCCCCTGGTGGTCCCACGTCGTTCCCGCGGCACAGGTTCATGTGCAAGGGCCTCCTGCAGATAATTCACTTTGATTTATCGCGCTATCTCTAATAGGACCCGAGATATCACCAGATATATACTGGATTTTTGCATGACCTTGGGTGTCCGGCCTCATGTGTCGGTGGTTTTCTCGGCCCCTGGTTGTCCGAGGTCGTTGCCGCTTCACAGATTCATGCGCCATGGCCTCCTGCAGATAATTCACTTTGGTTTATTGCGGTATCTGTAATAGCACCCGAGATATCACCAGATATATATTGGATTTTCCCCTGACCCTGAGTGTCCGGCCCCATGAGACGGTGGTCTTCTCGGCCCCTGGTGGTCCGAGGTCGTTCCTGCTGCCCAGATTCATGCGCCAGGGCCCCCTACCGACAATGCACTTTGGTTTATTGCGCTATCTGTAATAGCACCCGAGATATCACCAGATATATGCTGCATTGTCACATGACCTTGGGTGACGGATTCCGAATATCTGTAATTTTCTCGGCCCCTGGTGGTCCGAGGTAGATCCCGCTGCACAGATTCATGCGACAGGGCCTCCTGCAGACAATGCACTTTGATTTATTGCGCTATCTATAATAGCACCCGAGATATCACCAGATATATAATGGATTTTTCCCTGACCCTGAGTGTCCGGCCCCATGAGGCGGTGGTTTTCTCGGCCCCTGGTGGTCCGAGGTCGTTCCCGCTGCACAGATGCATGCGCCAGAGCCTCTTGCAGACAATTCACTTTGGTTCATTGCGCTATCTCTAATAGCACCCGAGATATCACCAGATATATATTGGATTTTTCCCTGCCCCTTAGTATCCGGCCCCATGAGTCGGTGGTTTTCTCGGCCCCTGGTGGTCCCAGGTCGTTTCCGCTGCACAGCTTCATGCGCCAGGGCCTCCTGCAGACAATGCACTTTGATTTATTGCGCTATCTATAATAGCACCCGGGATATAACCAGATATATTCTGGATTTTTACATGACCTTGGGTGTCCGGCCTCATGTGTCGGTGGTTTTCTCGGCCCCTGGTGGTCCCACGTTGTTCCCGCGGCACAGATTCATGCGCAAGGGCCTCCTGCAGATAATTCACTTTGATTTATCGCGCTATCTCTAATAGCACCCGAGATATCACCAGATATATGCTGGATTATCACATGACCTTGGGTGACGGATTCCGAATATCTGTAATTTTCTCGGCCCCTGGTGGTCCGAGGTCGTTCCTGCTGCACAGATTCATTCGCCAGTGCCTCCTACAGGCAATGCCATTTGATTTACTGCGCTATCTCTAATAGCACCCGAGATATCACCAGATATATATTGGATTTTTCCCTGCCCCTTAGTATCCGGCCCCATGAGTCGGTGGTTTTCTCGGTCCCTGGTGGTCCGAGGTCGTTCCTGCTGCCCAGATTCATGCGCCAGGGCCTCCTACAGACAATGCACTTTGGTTTATTGCGCTATCTGTAATAGCACCCGAGATATCACCAGATATATGCTGGATTATCACATGACCTTGGGTGACGGATTCCGAATATCTGTAATTTTCTCGGCTCCTGGTGGTCCGAGGTCGTTCCTGCTGCACAGATTCATTCGCCAGTGCCTCCTACAGGCAATGCACTTTAATTTATTGCGCTATCTATAATAGCACCCGAGATATCACCAGATATATTCGGGATTTTTACATGACCTTGGGTGTCCGGCCTCATGTGTCGGTGGTTTTCTCGGCCCCTGGTGGTCCGACGTCGTTCCCGCTGCACAGATTCATGCGCAAGGGCCTCGTGCAGATAATTCACTGTGATTTATCGCGCTATCTGTAATAGCACCCGAGATATCACCAGATATATAATGGATTTTTCCCTGACCCTGACAGTCCGGCCCCATGAAACGGTGGTTTTCTCGGCTCCTGGTGGACCGAGGTCGTTGCCGCAGCACAGATTCATGCGCCAGGGCCTCCCGCAGACAATGCACTTGGATTTATCGCGCTACCTCTAATAGCACCCGAGATATCACCAGATATATATTGGATTTTTCCCCGACCCTGAGCGTCCGGCCCCATGAGACGGTGGTTTTCTGTGCCCCTCGTGGTCCGAGGTCGTTCCCGCTGCACAGATGCATGCGCCAGGGCCTCTTGCAGACAATTCACTTTGGTTTATTGCGCTATCTCTAATAGCACCCGAGATATCACCAGATATATAATGGATTTTTCCCCGACCCTGATTGTCCGGCCCCATGAGACGGTGGTTTCCTCGGCCCCTGGTGGTCCGAGGTCGTTGCCGCTGCACAGATTCATTCGCCAGTGCCTCCTACAGACAATGCACTTTGAGTTATTGCGCTATCTCTAATAGCACCCGAGATATCACCAGATATATATTGGATTTTTCCCCGACCCTGAGTGTCCGGCCCCATGAGACGGTGCGTTTCTCGGACCCTGGTGGTCCGAGGTCGTTGCCGCTGCACAGATTGATGCGCCAGGGCCCACTGCAGATAATTCAGTTTGGTTTAGTGCGGTATCTGTAAGAGCACCCGAGACATCACCAGATATATATTGGATTTTTCCCTCACCCTGAGTGTCCGGCCCCATGTGTCGGTGATTTTCGGGGTCCCTGGTGGTCCGAGGTAGATCCCGCTGCACAGATTCATGCGACAGGGCCTCCTGCAGACAATGCACTTTGATTTATTGCGCTATCTATAATAGCACCCGAGATATAACCAGATATATTCTGGATTTTTACATGACCTTGGGTGTCCGGCCTCATGTGTCGGTGGTTTTCTCGGCCCCTGGTGGTCCCACGTCGTTTCCGCGGCAGAGATTCATGCGCAAGGGCCTCCTGCAGATAATTCACTTTGATTTATCGCGTTATCTCTAATAGCACCCGAGATATCACCAGATATATACTGGATTTTTGCATGACCTTGGGTGTCCGGCCTCATGTGTCGGTGGTTTTCTCGGCCCCTGGTTGTCCGAGGTCGTTCCTGCTGCCCAGATTCATGCGCCAGGGCCTAGTACAGACAATGCACTTTGGTTTATTGCGCTATCTCTAATAGCACCCGAGATATCACCAGATATATATTGGATTTTTCCCTGCCCCTTAGTATCCGGCCCCATGAGTCGGTGGTTTTCTCGGTCCCTGGTGGTCCGAGGTCGTACCCGCTGCACAGATTCATGCGCAAGGGTCTCATACGGACAATGCACTTTGATTTATTGCGCTATCTCTAATAGCACCCGAGATATCACCAGATATATATTGGATTTTTCCCTGCCCCTTAGTATCCGGCCCCATGAGTCGGTGGTTTTCTCGGCCCCTGGTGGTCCGAGGTCGTTGCCGCTGCACAGATTCATTCGCCAGTGCCTCCTACAGACAATGCACTTTGAGTTATTGCGCTATCTCTAATAGCACCCGAGATATCACCAGATATATGCTGGATTATCACATGACCTTGGGTGACGGATTCCGAATATCTGTAATTTTCTCGGCCCCTGGAGGTCCGAGGTCGTTCCTGCTGCACAGATTCATGCGACAGGGCCTCCTGCAGACAATGCACTTTGATTTATTGCGCTATCTATAATAGCACCCGAGATATCACCAGATATATTCTGGATTTTTACATGACCTTGGGTGTCCGGCCTCATGTGTCGGTGGTTTTCTCGGCCCCTGGCGGTCCGACGTCGTTCCCGCTGCACAGATTCATGCGCAAGGGCCTCGTGCAGATAATTCACTGTGATTTATCGCGCTATCTGTAATAGCACCCGAGATATCACCAGATATATAATGGATTTTTCCCTGACCCTGACAGTCCGGCCACATGAAACGGTGGTTTTCTGTGCCCCTCGTGGTCCGAGGTCGTTCCCGCGGCACAGATGCATGCGCCAGGGCCTCTTGCAGACAATTCACTTTGGTTTATTGCGCTATCTCTAATAGCACCCGAGATATCATCAGATATATACTGGATTTTTCCCCGACCCTGAGTGTCCGGCCCCATGGGACGGTGGTTTTCTCGGCTCCTGGTGGTCCGAGGTCGTTCCCGCTGCACAGATTCATGCGCCAGGGCCTCCTACAGACAATGGACTTTGATTTATTGCGCTATCTGTAATAGCACCCGAGATATCACCAGATATATGTATTGGATTTTTCCATGACCCTGAGTGTCCGGCCCCATGAGACGGTGGTTTCCTCGGGCCCTGGTGGTGCGAGGTCGTTCCCGCTGCACAGATTCATGCGCCTGGGCCTCTTACAGACAATGCACTTTGATTTATTGCGCTATCTGTAATAGCACCCGAGATATCACCAGATATATATTGGATTTTTCCATGACCCTGAGTGTCCGGCCCCATGAGACTGCGGTTTTCTCGGCCCATGGTGGTCCGAGGTCGTTCCCGCTGCACAGATTCATGCGCCAGAGCCTCCTACAGACAATGCACTTTGATTCATTGCGCTATCGGTAATAGCACCCGAGATATCACCAGATATATATTGGATTTTTACATGACCCTGCGTGTCCGGCTCCATTTGACGGTGGTTTTCTCGGCCCCTGGTGGTCCGAGGTCGTTCCCGCTGCACAGATTCATGCCCCAGGGCCTCCTGCAGATAATTCACATTGGTTTATTGCGCTATCCCTAATAGCACCCGAGATATCACCAGATATATATTGGATTTTCCCCTGACCCTGAGTGTCCGGCCCCGTGAGACTGCGGGTTTCTCGGCCCCTGGTGGTCCGAGGTCGTTCCCGCTGCACAGATGCATGCGCCAGGGCCTCCTGCAGATAACTCACTTTGGTTTATTGCGCTATCTCTAATGGCACTCGAGATATCACCAGATATATATTGGATTTTCCCCTGACCCTGAGTGTCCGGCCCCGTGAGACTGCGGTTTTCTCGGCCCCTGGTGGTCCGAGGTCGTTCCCGCTGCACAGATTCATGCGCCAGGGCCTCCTACAGACAATGGACTTTGATTTATTGCGCTATCTGTAATAGCACCTGAGATATCACCAGATATATATTGGATTTTTCCCTGATCCTGAGTGTCCGGCCCAATGAGACGGTGGGTTTCTCGGCCCCTGGTGGTCCGAGGTTGTTCCCGCAGCACAGATGCATGCGCCAGGGCCTCCTGCAGATAACTCGCTTTGGTTTATTGCGCTATCTCTAATGGCACCCGAGATATCACCTGATATATATTGGATTTTTCCCTGAACCTGAATGTCCGGCCCCATGAGACGGTGGTTTTCTAGGCCCCTGGTGGTCCGAGGTCGTTCCTGCTGTACAGATTCATGCGCCAGGGCCTCCTGCAGATAATTCACTTTCGTTTATTGCGCTATCTCTAATAGCACCCGAGATATCACCAGATATACATTGGCTTTTCCCCTGACCCTGAGTGTCCGGCCCCCTGAGACGGTGGTTTTCTCGGCCCCTGGTGGTCCGAGGTCGTTCCCACTGGCCAGATTCATGCCCCAGGGCCTCCTACAGACAATGCACTTTGATTTATTGCGCTATCTGTAATAGCACCCGAGATATCACCAGATATATATTGGATTTTTCCCTGAACCTGAATGTCCGGCCCCATGAGACGGTGGTTTTCTAGGCCCCTGGTGGTCCGAGGTCGTTCCTGCTGTACAGATTCATGCGCCAGGGCCTCCTGCAGATAATTCACTTTCGTTTATTGCGCTATCTCTAATAGCACCCGAGATATCACCAGATATATATTGGCTTTTCCCCTGACCCTGAGTGTCCGGCCCCCTGAGACGGTGGTTTTCTCGGCCCCTGGTGGTCCGAGGTCGTTCCCGCTGGCCAGATTCATGCGCCAGGGCCTCCTCCAGATAATGCACTTTGATTTATTGGGCTATCTCTAATAGCACCCGAGATATCACCAGATATACTATATATTGGATTTTTCCCTGACCCTGAGTGTCCGGCCCAATGAGACGGTGGGTTTCTCGACCCCTGGTGGTCCGAGGTTGTTCCCGCAGCACAGATGCATGCGCCAGGGCCTCCTGCAGATAACTCGCTTTGGTTTATTGCGCTATCTCTAATGGCACCCGAGATATCACCTGATATATATTGGATTTTTCCCTGAACCTGAATGTCCGGCCCCATGAGACGGTGGTTTTCTAGGCCCCTGGTGGTCCGAGGTCGTTCCTGCTGTACAGATTCATGCGCCAGGGCCTCCTGCAGATAATTCACTTTCGTTTATTGCGCTATCTCTAATAGCACCCGAGATATCACCAGATATACATTGGCTTTTCCCCTGACCCTGAGTGTCCGGCCCCCTGAGACGGTGGTTTTCTCGGCCCCTGGTGGTCCGAGGTCGTTCCCACTGGCCAGATTCATGCCCCAGGGCCTCCTACAGACAATGCACTTTGATTTATTGCGCTATCTGTAATAGCACCCGAGATATCACCAGATATATATTGGATTTTTCCCTGAACCTGAATGTCCGGCCCCATGAGACGGTGGTTTTCTAGGCCCCTGGTGGTCCGAGGTCGTTCCTGCTGTACAGATTCATGCGCCAGGGCCTCCTGCAGATAATTCACTTTCGTTTATTGCGCTATCTCTAATAGCACCCGAGATATCACCAGATATATATTGGCTTTTCCCCTGACCCTGAGTGTCCGGCCCCCTGAGACGGTGGTTTTCTCGGCCCCTGGTGGTCCGAGGTCGTTCCCGCTGGCCAGATTCATGCGCCAGGGCCTCCTCCAGATAATGCACTTTGATTTATTGGGCTATCTCTAATAGCACCCGAGATATCACCAGATATACTATATATTGGATTTTTCCCTGACCCTGAGTGTCCGGCCCAATGAGACGGTGGGTTTCTCGGCCCCTGGTGGTCCGAGGTTGTTCCCGCAGCACAGATTCATGCGCCAGGGCCTCCTGCAGATAACTCGCTTTGGTTTATTGCGCTATCTCTAATGGCACCCGAGATATAACCTGATATATATTGGATTTTCCCCTGACCCTGAGTGTCCGGCCCCATGAGACGGTGGTTTTCTCGGCCCCTGGTGGTCTGAGGTCGTTTCCGCTGCACAGATGCATGCGCCAGGGCCTCCTGCAGATAATTCACTTTGGTTTATTGCGCTATCTGTAATAGCACCCAAGATATCACCAGATATATATTGGATTTTTCCCTGACCCTGAGTGTCCGGCCCCATGAGACGGTGGTTTTCTCGGCCCCTGGTGATCCGAGGTCCTTCCCGCTGCACAGATTCATGCGCCAGGGCCTCCTGCAGATAATTCACTTTGGTTTATTGCGCTATCTCTAATAGCACCCGAGATATCACCAGATATATATTGGCTTTTCCCCTGACCCTGAGTGTCCGGCCCCCAGAGACGGCGGTTTTCTCGGCCCCTGGTGGTCCGAGGTCGTTCCCGCTGGCCAGATTCATGCCCCAGGGCCTCCTACAGACAATGCACTTTGATTTATTGCGCTATCTGTAATAGCACCCGAGATATCACCAGATATATATTGGATTTTTCCCTGAACCTGAATGTCCGGCCCCATGAGACGGTGTTTTTCTCGGCCCATGGTGGTCCGAGGTCGTTCCCGCTGCACAGATTCATGCGGCAGGGCCTCCTACAGACAATGCACTTTGATTCATTGCGCTATCGGTAATAGCACCCGAGATATCACCAGATATATATTGGATTTTTACATGACCCTGAGTGTCCGGCTCCATTTGACGGTGGTTTTCTCGGCCCCTGGTGGTCCGAGGTCGTTCCCGCTGCACAGATTCATGCGCCAGGGCCTCCTACAGACAATGGACTTTGATTTATTGCGCTATCTGTAATAGCACCTGAGATATCACCAGATATATATTGAATTTTCCCCTGACCCTGAGTGTCCGGCCCCATGAGACGGTTGTTTTCTCGGCCCCTGGTGGTCCGACGTCGTTCCCGCTGCACAGATGCATGCCCCAGGGCCTCCTGCAGATAATTCACTTTGGTTTATTGCGCTATCTCTAATAGCAGCCGAGATATCACCAGATATATATTGGCTTTTCCCCTGACCCTGAGTGTCCGGCCCAATGAGACGGTGGGTTTCTCGGCCCCTGGTGGTCCGAGGTTGTTCCCGCAGCACAGATGCATGCGCCAGGGCCTCCTGCAGATAACTCACTTTGGTTTATTGCGCTATCTCTAATGGCACCCGAGATATCACCTGATATATATTGGATTTTCCCCTGACCCTGAGTGTCCGGCCCCATGAGACGGTGGTTTTCTCGGCCCCTGGTGGTCCGAGGTCGTTCCCGCTGGACAGATGCATGCGCCAGGGCCTCCTGCAGATAATTCACTTTGGTTTATTGCGCTATCTGTAATAGCACCCAAGATATCACCAGATATATATTGGATTTTTCCCTGACCCTGAGTGTCCGGCCCCATGAGACGGTGGTTTTCTCGGCCCCTGGTGATCCGAGGTCCTTCCCGCTGCACAGATTCATGCGCCAGGGCCTCCTGCAGATAATTCACATTGGTTTATTGCGCTATCTCTAATAGCACCCGAGATATCACCAGATATATATTGGCTTTTCCCCTGACCCTGAGTGTCCGGCCCCCTGAGACGGTGGTTTTCTCGGCCCCTGGTGGTCCGAGGTCGTTCCCACTGGCCAGATTCATTCCCCAGGGCCTCCTACAGACAATTCACTTTGATTTATTGCGCTATCTGTAATAACACCCGAGATATCACCAGATACATATTGGATTTTTCCCTGAACCTGAATGTCCGGCCCCATGAGACGGTGGTTTTCTCGGCCCCTGGTGGTCCGAGGTCGTTCCTGCTGTACAGATTCATGCGACAGGGCCTCCTGCAGATAATTCACTTTCGTTTATTGCGCTATCTCTAATAGCACCCGAGATATCACCAGATATATATTGGATTTTCCCCTGACCCTCAGTGTCCGGCCCCATGAGACGGTTATTTTCTCGGCCCCTGGTGGTCCGACGTCGTTCCCGCTGCACAGATGCATGCGCCAGGGCCTCCTGCAGCTAATTCACTTTGGTTTATTGCGCTGTCTCTAATAGCACCCGAGATATCACCAGATATATATTGGCTTTTCCCCTGACCCTGAGTGTCCGGCCCCCTGAGACGGTGGTTTTCTCGGCCCCTGGTGGTCCGAGGTCGTTCCCCCTGGCCAGATTTATGCCCCAGGGCCTCCTACAGACAATGCACTTTGATTTATTGCGCTATCTCTAATAGCACGCGAGATATCACCAGATATATATTGGATTTTTCCCCGACTATGACTGTCCGGCCCCATGAGACGGTGGTTTTCTCGGTCCCTGGTGATCCGAGGTCGTTCGCGCTACACAGATGCATGCGCCAGGGAGTCCTGCAGGTAATTCACTTTGGTTTATTGCGCTATCTCTAATAGCACCCGAGATATCACCAGATATATATTGGATTTTCCCCTGACCCTGAGTGTCCGGCCCCGTGAGACTGCGGTTTTCTCGGCCCCTGGTGGTCCGAGGTCGTTCCCGCTGCACAGATTTATGCGCCAGGGCCTCCTCCAGATAATTCACTTTGGTTTATTGCATTATCTGTAATAGCACCCGAGATTTCACCAGATATATATTGGATTTTTCCCTGACCCTGAGTGTCCGGCCCAATGAGACGGTGGGTTTCTCGGCCCCTGGTGGTCCGAGGTTGTTCCCGCAGCACAGATGCATGCGCCAGGGCCTCCTGCAGATAACTCACTTTGGTTTATTGCGCTATCTCTAATGGCACCCGAGATATCACCTGATATATATTGGATTTTCCCCTGACCCTGAGTGTCCGGCCCCATGAGACGGTGGTTTTCTCGGCCCCTGGTGGTCCGAGGTCGTTCCCGCTGCACAGATTCATGCGCCAGGGCCTCCTACAGACAATGGACTTTGATTTATTGCGCTATCTGTAATAGCACCCGAGATATCACCAGATATATATATTGGATTTTTCCATGACCCTGAGTGTCCGGCCCCATGGGACGGTGGTTTTCTCGGCCCCTGGTGGTCCGAGGTCGTTCCCGCTGGCCAGATTCATGCGCCAGGGCCTCCTCCAGACAATGCACTTTGATTTATTACGCTATCTCTAATAGCACCCGAGATATCACCAGATATATATTGGATTTTTCCCTGACCCTGAGTGTCCGGCCCCATGAGACGGTGGTTATCTCGGCCCCTGGCGGTCCGAGGTCGTTCCCGCTGCACAGATTCATGCGGCAGGGCGTGCTACAGACAATGCACTTTGATTTATTGGGCTATCTGTAATAGCACCCGAGATATCACCAGATATATATATTGGATTTTTCCATGACCCTGAGTGTCCGGCCCCATGAGACGGTGGTTTTCTCGGTCCCTGGTGATCCGAGGTCCTTCCCGCTGCACAGATTCATGCGCCAGGGCCTCCTGCAGATAATTCACTTTGGTTTATTGCGCTATCTCTAATAGCACCCGGGATATCACCAGATACATATTGGATTTTCCCCTGACCCTGAGTGTCCGGCCCCGTGGGACTGCGGTTTTCTCGGCCCCTGGTGGTCCGAGGTCGTTCCCGCTGCACAGATGCATGCGCCAGGGCCTCCTGCAGATAACTCACTTTGGTTTATTGCGCTATCTCTAATGGCACCCGAGATATCACCAGATATATATTGGATTTTCCCCTGACCCCGAGTGTCCGGCCCCGTGAGACTGCGGTTTTCTCGGCCCCTGGTGGTCCGATGTCGTTCCCGCTGCACAGATTCATGCGCCAGGGCCTTCTACAGACAATGCACTTTGATTTATTGGGCTATCTGTAATAGCACCCGAGATATCACCAGATATATATTGGATTTTTCCCTGACCCTGAGTGTCCGGCCCAATGAGACGGTGGGTTTCTCGGCCCCTGGTGGTCCGAGGTTGTACCCGCAGCACAGATGCATGCGCCAGGGCCTCCTGCAGATAACTCGCTTTGGTTTATTGCGCTATCTCTAATGGCACCCGAGATATCATCTGATATATATTGGATTTTCCCCTGACCCTGAGTGTCCGGCCCCATGAGACGGTGGTTTTCTCGGCCCCTGGTGGTCCGAGGTCGTTCCCGCTGCACAGATTCATGCGCCAGGGCCTCCTACAGACAATGGACTTTGATTTATTGCGCTATCTGTAATAGCACCCAAGATATCACCAGATATATATTGGATTTTTCCCTGACCCTGAGTGTCCGGCCCCATGAGACGGTGGTTTTCTCGGCCCCTGGTGATCCGAGGTCCTTCCCGCTGCACAGATTCATGCGCCAGGGCCTCCTGCAGATAATTCACTTTGGTTTATTGCGCTATCTCTAATAGCACCCGAGATATCACCAGATATATATTGGCTTTTCCCCTGACCCTGAGTGTCCGGCCCCGTGAGACTGCGGTTTTCTCGGCCCCTGGTGGTCCGAGGTCGTTCCCGCTGCACAGATGCATGCGCCAGGGCCTCCTGCAGATAACTCACTTTGGTTTATTGCGCTATCTGTAATAGCACCCGAGATATCACCAGATATATATTGGATTTTTCCCTGACCCTGAGTGTCCGGCCCAATGAGACGGTGGGTTTCTCGGCCCCTGGTGGTCCGAGGTTGTTCCCGCAGCACAGATGCATGCGCCAGGGGCTCCTGCAGATAACTCACTTTGGTTTATTGCGCTATCTCTAATGGCACCCGAGATATCACCTGATATATATTGGATTTTCCCCTGACCCTGAGTGTCCGGCCCCATGAGACGGTGGTTTTCTCGGCCCCTGGTGGTCTGAGGTCGTTCCCGCTGCACAGATGCATGCGCCAGGGCCTCCTGCAGATAATTCACTTTGGTTTATTGCGCTATCTGTAATAGCACCCAAGATATCACCAGATATATATTGGATTTTTCCCTGACCCTGAGTGTCCGGCCCCATGAGACGGTGGTTTTCTCGGCCCCTGGTGATCCGAGTTCCTTCCCGCTGCACAGATTCATGCGCCAGGGCCTCCTGCAGATAATTCACTTTGGTTTATTGCGCTATCTCTAATAGCACCCGAGATATCACCAGATATATATTGGATATTCCCCTGACCCTGAGTGTGCGGCCCCGTGAGACTGCGGTTTTCTCGGCCCCTGGTGGTCCGAGGTCGTTCCCGCTGCACAGATTCATGCGCCAGGGCCTCCTACAGACAATGGACTTTGATTGATTGCGCTATCTGTAATAGCACCCGAGATCTCAACAGATATATATTGGATTTTTCCATGACCCTGAGTGTCCGGCCCCATGAGACGGTGGTTTTCTCGGCCCCTGGTGGTCCGAGGTCGTTCAAGCTGCACAGATTCATGCGCCAGGGCCTCCTCCAGATAATTCACTTTGGTTTATTGCGCTATCTGTAATAGCACCCGAGATATCACCAGATATATATTGGATTTTTCCCTGACCCTGAGTGTCCGGCCCAATGAGACGGTGGGTTTCTCGGCCCCTGGTGGTCCGAGGTTGTTCCCGCTGCACAGCTGCATGCGCCAGGGCCTCCTGCAGATAACTCACTATGGTTTATTGCGCTATCTCTAATGGCACCCGAGATATCACCTGATATATATTGGATTTTCCCCTGACCCTGAGTGTCCGGCCCCATGAGACGGTGGTTTTCTTGGCCCCTGGTGGTCTGAGGTCGTTCCCGCTGCACAGATGCATGCGCCAGGGCCTCCTGCAGATAATTCACTTTGGTTTATTGCGCTATCTGTAATAGCACCCAAGATATCACCAGATATATATTGGATTTTTCCCTGACCCTGAGTGTCCGGCCCCATGAGACGGTGGTTTTCTCGGCCCCTGGTGATCCGAGTTCCTTCCCGCTGCACAGATTCATGCGCCAGGGCCTCCTGCAGATAATTCACTTTGGTTTATTGCGCTATCTCTAATAGCACCCGAGATATCACCAGATATATATTGGATATTCCCCTGACCCTGAGTGTGCGGCCCCGTGAGACTGCGGTTTTCTCGGCCCCTGGTGGTCCGAGGTCGTTCCCGCTGCACAGATTCATGCGCCAGGGCCTCCTACAGACAATGGACTTTGATTGATTGCGCTATCTGTAATAGCACCCGAGATATCAACAGATATATATTGGATTTTTCCATGACCCTGAGTGTCCGGCCCCATGAGACGGTGGTTTTCTCGGCCCCTGGTGGTCCGAGGTCGTTCAATCTGCACAGATTCATGCGCCAGGGCCTCCTCCAGATAATTCACTTTGGTTTATTGCGCTATCTGTAATAGCACCCGAGATATCACCAGATATATATTGGATTTTTCCCTGACCCTGAGTGTCCGGCCCAATGAGACGGTGGGTTTCTCGGCCCCTGGTGGTCCGAGGTTGTTCCCGCTGCACAGCTGCATGCGCCAGGGCCTCCTGCAGATAACTCACTATGGTTTATTGCGCTATCTCTAATAGCACCCGAGATATCACAAGACATATATTGGATTTTCCCCTGACACTGAGTGTCCGGCCCCATGGGACGGTGGTTTTCTCGGCCCCTGGCGGTCCGAGGTCGTTCCCGCTGCACAGATTCATGCGGCAGGGCGTGCTACAGACAATGCACTTTGATTTATTGGGCTATCTGTAATAGCACCCGAGATAACACCAGATATATATTGGCTTTTACCCTGACCCTGAGTGTCCGGCCCCCTGAGACGGTGGTTTTCTCGGCCCCTGGTGGTCCGAGGTCGTTCCCACTGGCCAGATTCATGCCCCAGGGCCTCCTACAGACAATGCACTTTGATTTATTGCGCTATCTGTAATAGCACCGGAGATATCACCAGATATATATTGGATTTTTCCCTGAACCTGAATGTCCGGCCCCATGAGACGGTGGTTTTCTCGGCCCCTGGTGGTCCGAGGTCGTTCCTGCTGTACAGATTCATGCGCCAGGGCCTCCTGCAGATAATTCACTTTCGTTTATTGCGCTATCTCTAATAGCACCCGAGATATCACCAGATATATATTGGATTTTCCCCTGACCCTCAGTGTCCGGCCCCATGAGACGGTTATTTTCTCGGCCCCTGGTGGTCCGACGTCGTTCCCGCTGCACAGATGCATGCGCCGGGGCCTCCTGCAGCTAATTCACTTTGGTTTATTGCGCTATCTCTAATAGCACCCGAGATATCACCAGATATATATTGGCTTTTCCCCTGACCCTGAGTGTCCGGCCCCCTGAGACGGTGGTTTTCTCGGCCCCTGGTGGTCCGAGGTCGTTCCCGCTGGCCAGATTCATGCCCCAGGGCCTCCTACAGACAATGGACTTTGATTTATTGCGCTATTTGTAATAGCACCCGAGATATCACCAGATATATATTGGATTTTTCCATGAACCTGAATGGCCGGCCCCATGAGACGGTGGTTTTCTCGGCCCCTGGCGGTCCGAGGTCGTTCCCGCTGTACAGATTCATGCGCCAGGGCTTCCTGCAGATAATTCACTTTGATTTATTGCGCTATCTCTAATAGCACCCGAGATATCACCAGATATATATTGGATTTTCCCCTGACCCTGAGTATCCGGCCCCGTGAGACTGCGGTTTTCTCGGCCCCTGGTGGTCCGAGGTCGTTCCCGCTGCACAGATTCATGCGCCAGGGCCTCCTCCAGATAATTCACTTTGGTTTATTGCATTATCTGTAATAGCACCCGAGATTTCACCGGATATATATTGGATTTTTCCCTGACCCTGAGTGTCCGGCCCCATGAGACGGTCGTTTTCTCGGCCCCTGGTGGTCCGAGGTTGTCCCCGCAGCACAGATGCATGCGCCAGGGCCTCCTGCAGATAACTCACTTTGGTTTATTGCGCTATCTCTAATGGCACCCGAGATATCACCAGATATATACTGGATTTTTGCATGACCTTGGGTGTCCGGCCTCATGTGTCGGTGGTTTTCTCGGCCCCTGGTTGTCCGAGGTCGTTGCCGCTGCACAGATTCATGCGCCATGGCCCCCTACAGACAATGCACTTTGGTTTATTGCGCTATCTGTAATAGCACCCGAGATATCACCAGATATATGCTGGATTATCACATGACCTTGGGTGACGGATTCCGAATATCTGTAATTTTCTCGGCCCATGATGGTCCGAGGTCGTTCCTGCTGCACAGCTTCATGCGCCAGGGCCTCCTGCAGACAATGCACTTTGATTTATTGCGCTATCTCTAATAGCAGCCGAGATATCACCAGATATATATTGGATTTTACCCTGACCCATAGTATCCGGCCCCATGAGTCGGTGGTTTTCTCGGCCCCTGCTGGTCCGAGGTCGTTCCTGCTGCCCAGATGCATGCGCCAGGGCCTCCTACAGACAATGCACTTTGGTTTATTGCGCTATCTGTAATAGCACCCGAGATATCACCAGATATATGCTGGATTATCACATGACCTTGGGTGACGGATTCCGAATATCTGTAATTTTCTCGGCCCCTGGTGGTCCGAGGTCGTTCTTGCTGCACAGATTCATTCGCCAGTGCCTCCTACAGGCGATGCACTTTGATTTATTGCGCTATCTCTAATAGCACCCGAGATATCACCAGATATATATTGGATTTTACCCTGACCTTGACAGTCCGGCCCCATGTGTCGGTGATTTTCTGGGTCCCTGGTGGTCCGAGGTAGATCCCGCTGCACAGATTCATGCGACAGGGCCTCCTGCAGACAATGCACTTTGATTTATTGCGCTATCTCTAATAGCACCCGAGATATCACCAGATATATATTGGATTTTTCCCTGCCCCTTAGTATCCGGCCCCATGAGTCGGTGGTTTTCCCTGCCCCTGGTGGTCCCAGGTCGTTTCCGCTGCACAGCTTCATGCGCCAGGGCCTCCTGCAGACAATGGACTTTGATTGATTGCGCTATCTCTAATAGCACCCGAGATATTACCAGATATATATTGGATTTTACCCTGACCCTTAGTATCCGGCCCCATGAGTCGGTGGTTTTCTCGGCCCCTGCTGGTCCGAGGTCGTTCCTGCTGCCCAGATGCATGCGCCAGGGCCTCCTACAGACAATGCACTTTGGTTTATTGCGCTATCTGTAATAGCACCCGAGATATCACCAGATATATGCTGGATTATCACATGACCTTGGGTGACGGATTCCGAATATCTGTAATTTTCTCGGCCCCTGGTGGTCCGAGGTCGTTCTTGCTGCACAGATTCATTCGCCAGTGCCTCCTACAGGCGATGCACTTTGATTTATTGCGCTATCTCTAATAGCACCCGAGATATCACCAGATATATATTGGATTTTACCCTGACCTTGACAGTCCGGCCCCATGTGTCGGTGATTTTCTGGGTCCCTGGTGGTCCGAGGTAGATCCCGCTGCACAGATTCATGCGACAGGGCCTCCTGCAGACAATGCACTTTGATTTATTGCGCTATCTATAATAGCACCCGAGATATCACCAGATATATAATGGATTTTTCCCTGACCCTGAGTGTCCGGCCCCATGAGGCGGTGGTTTTCTCGGCCCCTGGTTGTCCGAGGTCGTTCCCGCTGCACAGATGCATGCGCCAGGGCCTCTTGCAGACAATTCACTTTGGTTTATTGCGCTATCTCTAATAGCACCCGAGATATCACCAGATATATATTGGATTTTTCCCTGCCCCTTAGTATCCGGCCCCATGAGTCGGTGGTTTTCTCGGCCCCTGGTGGTCCCAGGTCGTTTCCGCTGCACAGCTTCATGCGCCAGGGCCTCCTGCAGACAATGGACTTTGATTGATTGCGCTATCTGTAATAGCACCCGAGATATCAACAGATATATATTGGATTTTCCCCTGACACTGAGTGTCCGGCCCCATGGGACGGTGGTTTTCTCGGCCCCTGGCCGTCCGAGGTCGTTCCCGCTGCACAGATTCATGCGGCAGGGCGTGCTACAGACAATGCACTTTGATTTATTGGGCTATCTCTAATAGCACCCGAGATATCACCAGATATATATTGGATTTTCCCCTGACCCTGAGTATCCGGCCCCGTGAGACTGCGGTTTTCTCGGCCCCTGGTGGTCCGAGGTCGTTCCCGCTGCACAGATTCATGCGCCAGGGCCTCCTCCAGATAATTCACTTTGGTTTATTGCATTATCTGTAATAGCACCCGAGATTTCACCGGATATATATTGGATTTTTCCCTGACCCTGAGTGTCCGGCCCCATGAGACGGTCGTTTTCTCGGCCCCTGGTGGTCCGAGGTTGTTCCCGCAGCACAGATGCATGCGCCAGGGCCTCCTGCAGATAACTCACTTTGGTTTATTGCGCTATCTCTAATGGCACCCGAGATATCACCAGATATATACTGTATTTTTGCATGACCTTGGGTGTCCGGCCTCATGTGTCTGTGGTTTTCTCGGCCCCTGGTTGTCCGAGGTCGTTGCCGCTGCACAGATTCATGCGCCAGGGCCTCCTGCAGATAATGCACTTTGATTTACTTCGCTATCTATAATAGCACCCGGGATATAACCAGATATATTCTGGATTTTTACATGACCTTGGGTGTCCGGCCTCATGTGTCGGTGGTTTTCTCGGCCCCTGGTGGTCCCACGTCGTTTCCGCGGCACAGATTCATGCGCAAGGGCCTCCTGCAGATAATTCTCTTTGATTTATCGCGTTATCTCTAATAGCACCCGAGATATCACCAGATATATACTGGATTTTTGCATGACCTTGGGTGTCCGGCCTCATGTGTCGGTGGTTTTCTCGGCCCCTGGTTATCCGAGGTCGTTGCCGCTGCACAGATTCATGCGCAAGGGTCTCATACGGACAATGCACTTTGATTTATTGCGCTATCTGTAATAGCACCCGAGATATCACCAGATATATGCTGGATTATCACATGACCTTGGGTGACGGATTCCGAATATCTGTAATTTTCTCGGCCCCTGGTGGTCCGAGGTCGTTCGTGCTGCACAGATTCATTCGCCAGTGCCTCATGCAGGCAATGCACTTTGATTTATTGCGCTATCTATAATAGCACCCGGGATATAACCAGATATATTCTGGATTTTTACATGACCTTGGGTGTCCGGCCTCATGTGTCGGTGGTTTTCTCGGCCCCTGGTGGTCCCACGTCGTTCCCGCGGCACAGATTCATGCGCAAGGGCCTCCTGCAGATAATCCACTTTGATTTATCGCGCTATCGGTAATAGCACCCGAGATATCACCAGATATATATTGGATTTTTCCCTGACCCTGACTGTCCGGCCCCATGTGACGGTGGTTTTCTCGGCCCCTGGTGGTCCGAGGTCCTTCCCGTTGCACAGATTCATGCGCCAGGGCCTCCTACAGACAATGCACTTTGATTTATTGCGCTATCTGTAATAGCACCCGAGATATCACCAGATATATATTGGATTTTTCCCTGACCCTGAGTGCCCGGCCCCATGAGACGGTGGTTTTCTCGGCCCCTGGTGGTCCGAGGTCGTTCCCGCTGGCCAGATTCATGCCCCAGGGCCTCCTACAGACAATGGACTGTGATTGTTTGCGCTATCTGTAATAGCACCCGAGATATCACCAGATATATATTGGATTTTTCCATGACCCCGAGTGTCCGGCCCCATGAGACGGTGGTTTTCTCGGCCCCTGGTGGTCCGAGGTCTTTCCCGCTAGCCAGATTCATGCGCCAGGGCCTCCTACAGACAATGCACTTTGATTTATTGCGCTATCTCTACTAGCACCCGAGATATCACCAGATATATATTGGATTTTTCCCTGACCCTGAGTGTCCGGCCCCATGAGACGGTGGTTTTCTCGGCCCCTGGTGGTCCGAGGACGTTCCCGCTGCCCAGTTTCATGCGCCAGGGCCTCCTACAGACAATTCACTTTGATTTGTTCCGCTATCTGTAATAGCACCCGACATATCACCACATATACATTGGATTTTTCCCTGACCCTGACTGTCCGGCCACATGTGACGGTGGTTTTCTCGGCTCCTGGTGGTCCGAGGTCCTTCCCGCTGCACAGATTCATGCGCCAGGGCCTCCTACAGACAATGGACTGTGATTGTTTGCGCTATCTGTAATAGCACCCGAGATATCACCAGATATATATTGGATTTTTCCATGACCCTGAGTGTCCGGCCCCATGAGACGGTGGTTTCCTCGGCCCCCGGTGGTGCGAGGTCGTTCCCGCTGCACAGGTTCCTGCGACAGGGCCTCCTACAGACAATGCACTTTGATTTATTGCGCTACCTGTAATAGCACCCAAGATATCACCAGATATATATTGGATTTTTCCCTGTCCCTGAGTGTCCGGCCCCATGAGACGGTGGTTTTCTCGGCCCCTGGTGGTGCGAGGACGTTTCCGCTGCACAGATTCATGCGCCAGGGCCTCCTGCAGATAATTCACATTGGTTTATTGCGCTATCTCTAATAGCACCCGAGATATCACCAGATATATATTGAATTTTCCCTGACCCTGAGTGTCCGGCCCCATGACACGGTGGTTTTCTCGGCCTCTGGTGGTCCGAGGTCGTTCCCGCTGGCCAGATTCATGCGCCAGGGCCTCCTACAGACAATGCACTTTGATTTATTGCGCTATCTGTAATAGCACCCGAGATATCACCACATATACATTGGATTTTTCCCTGGCCCTGACTGTCCGTCCCCATGTGACGGTGGTTTTCTCGGCCCCTGGTGGTCCGAGGTCCTTCCCGCTGCACAGATACATGCGCCAGGGCCTCCTACAGACAATGCACTTTGATTTATTGGGCTATCTCTAATAGCACCGGAGATATCATCAGATACATCCTGGGTATTTACATGACCTTGGGTGTCCGGCGCCATGTGTCGGTGGTTTTCTCGGCCCCTGGTGGTCCGAGGACGTTCCCGCTGCCCAGTTTCATGCGCCAGGGCCTCCTACAGACAATTCACTTTGATTTGTTCCGCTATCTGTAATAGCACCCGAGATATCACCTCATATACATTGGATTTTTCCCTGACCCTGACTGTCCGGCCCCATGTGACGGTGGTTTTCTCGGCCCCTGGTAGTCCGAGGTCCTTCCCGCTGCACAGATTCATGCGCCAGTGCCTCCTACAGACAATGCACTTTGATTTATTGGGCTATCTCTAATAGCACCGGAGATATCATCAGATACATCCTGGGTATTTACATGACCTTGGGTGTCCGGCGCCATGTGTCGGTGGTTTTCTCGGCCCCTGGTGGTCCGAGGACGTTCCCGCTGCCCAGTTTCATGCGCCAGGGCCTCCTACAGACAATGCACTTTGATTTATTGGGCTATCTGTAATAGCACCCGAGATATCACCAGATATATATTGGATTTTTCCCTGACACTGAGTGTCCGGCCCAATGTGACTGTGGTTTTCTCGGCCCCTGGTGGTCCGAGGTCCTTACCGCTGCACAGATTCATGCGCCAGGGCCTCCTACAGACAATGCACTTTGATTTATTGCGCTATCTGTAATAGCACCCGAGAAAGCTCCATATATATGCTGGATTTTTACATGACTTTGGGTGACGGATACCGAAAATCTGTAATTTTCTCCGCCCCTGGTGGTCCGATGTCGTTCCCGCTGGCCAGATTCATGCGCCAGGGCCTCATACAGACAATGCACTTTGATTTATTGCGCTATTTGTAATAGCACCCGAGATATCACCAGATATATATTGGATTTTTCCATGACCCCGAGTGTCCGGCCCCATGAGACGGTGGTTTTCTCGGCCCCTGGTGGTCCGAGGTCTTTCCCGCTGGCCAGATTCATGCGCCAGGGCCTCCTACAGACAATGCACTTTGATTTATTGCGCTATCTCTACTAGCACCCGAGATATCACCAGATATATATTGGATTTTTCCCTGACCCTGAGTGTCCGGCCCCATGAGACGGTGGTTTTCTCGGCCCCTGGTGGTCCGAGGACGTTCCCGCTGCCCAGTTTCATGCGCCAGGGCCTCCTACAGACAATTCACTTTGATTTGTTCCGCTATCTGTAATAGCACCCGAGATATCACCACATATACATTGGATTTTTCCCTGACCCTGACTGTCCGGCCACATGTGACGGTGGTTTTCTCGGCTCCTGGTGGTGGGAGGTCCTTCCCGCTGCACAGATTCATGCGCCAGGGCCTCCTACAGACAATGGACTGTGATTGTTTGCGCTATCTGTAATAGCACCCGAGATATCACCAGATATATATTGGATTTTTCCATGACCCTGAGTGTCCGGCCCCATGAGACGGTGGTTTCCTCGGCCCCTGGTGGTGCGAGGTCGTTCCCGCTGCACAGGTTCCTGCGACAGGGCCTCCTACAGACAATGCACTTTGATTTATTGCGCTACCTGTAATAGCACCCAAGATATCACCAGATATATATTGGAGTTTTCCCTGTCCCTGAGTGTCCGGCCCCATGAGACGGTGGTTTTCTCGGCCCCTGGTGGTGCGAGGACGTTTCCGCTGCACAGATTCATGCGCCAGGGCCTCCTGCAGATAATTCACATTGGTTTATTGCGCTATCTCTAATAGCACCCGAGATATCACCAGATATAAATTGAATTTTCCCTGACCCTGAGTGTCCGGCCCCATGACACGGTGGTTTTCTCGGCCTCTGGTGGTCCGAGGTCGTTCCCGCTGGCCAGATTCATGCGCCAGGGCCTCCTACAGACAATGCACTTTGATTTATTGCGCTATCTGTAATAGCACCCGAGATATCACCACATATACATTGGATTTTTCCCTGACCCTGACTGTCCGTCCCCATGTGACGGTGGTTTTCTCGGCCCCTGGTGGTCCGAGGTCCTTCCCGCTGCACAGATACATGCGCCAGGGCCTCCTACAGACAATGCACTTTGATTTATTGGGCTATCTCTAATAGCACCGGAGATATCATCAGATACATCCTGGGTATTTACATGACCTTGGGTGTCCGGCGCCATGTGTCGGTGGTTTTCTCGGCCCCTGGTGGTCCGAGGACGTTCCCGCTGCCCAGTTTCATGCGCCAGGGCCTCCTACAGACAATTCACTTTGATTTGTTCCGCTATCTGTAATAGCACCCGAGATATCACCTCATATACATTGGATTTTTCCCTGACCCTGACTGTCCGGCCCCATGTGACGGTGGTTTTCTCGGCCCCTGGTGGTCCGAGGTCCTTCCCGCTGCACAGATTCATGCGCCAGTGCCTCCTACAGACAATGCACTTTGATTTATTGGGCTATCTCTAATAGCACCGGAGATATCATCAGATACATCCTGGGTATTTACATGACCTTGGGTGTCCGGCGCCATGTGTCGGTGGTTTTCTCGGCCCCTGGTGGTCCGAGGACGTTCCCGCTGCCCAGTTTCATGCGCCAGGGCCTCCTACAGACAATGCACTTTGATTTATTGGGCTATCTGTAATAGCACCCGAGATATCGCCAGATATATATTGGATTTTTCCCTGACACTGAGTGTCCGGCCCAATGTGACTGTGGTTTTCTCGGCCCCTGGTGGTCCGAGGTCCTTACCGCTGCCCAGATTCATGCGCCAGGGCCTCCTACAGACAATGCACTTTGATTTATTGCGCTATCTGTAATAGCACCCGAGAAAGCTCCATATATATGCTGGATTTTTACATGACTTTGGGTGACGGATACCGAAAATCTGTAATTTTCTCCGCCCCTGGTGGTCCGATGTCGTTCCCGCTGGCCAGATTCATGCGCCAGGGCCTCATACAGACAATGCACTTTGATTTATTGCGCTATCTGTAATAGCACCCGAGATACCACCAGATATATATTGGATTTTTCCCAGACCCTGAGTGTCCGGCCCCATGTGACGGTGGTTTTCTCGGCCCCTGGTGGTCCGAGGTCGTTCCCGCTGCCCAGATTCATGCGCCAGGGCCTCCTACAGACAATGCACTTTGGGTTATTGCGCTATCTGTAATAGCACCCGAGATATCACCAGATATATGCTGGATTTTTACATGACCTTGGGTGACGGATTCCGAATATCTGTAATTTTCTCGGCCACTGGTGGTCCGAGGTCGTTCCTGCGGCACAGATTCATTCGCCAGTGCCTCCTACGGACAATGCACTTTGATTTATTGCGCTATCTCTAATAGCACCCGAGATATCACCAGATGTATATTGAATTTTCCCCTGAACCTGAGTGTCCGGCCCCATTAGACTGTGGTTTTCCCGGCCCCTGGTGGTCCGCGGTCGTTCCCGCTGCACAGATTCATGCGGCAGGGCCTCCTACAGACAATGCAGATTTGATTTGTTGGGCTATCTGTAATAGAACCCGAGATATCACCAGATATATATTGGATTTTCCCCGACCCTGAGTGTCCGGCCCCATGAGACTGTGGTTTTCTCGGCCCCTGGTGGTCCGAGGTCCTTACCGCTGCCCAGATTCATGCGCCAGGGCCTCCTACAGACAATGCACTTTGATTTATTGCGCTATCTGTAATAGCACCCGAGAAAGCTCCATATATATGCTGGATTTTTACATGACTTTGGGTGACGGATACCGAAAATCTGTAATTTTCTCCGCCCCTGGTGGTCCGATGTCGTTCCCGCTGGCCAGATTCATGCGCCAGGGTCTCATACAGACAATGCACTTTGATTTATTGCGCTATCTGTAATAGCACCCGAGATATCACCAGATATATATTGGATTTTTCCCTGACCCTGAGTGTCCGGCCCCATGAGACGGTGGTTTTCTCGGCCCCTGGTGGTCCGAGGTCGTTCCCGCTGCACAGATTCATGCGCCAGGGCCTCCTGCAGATAATTCACTTTGGTTTAATGCGCTATCTCTAATGGCACCCGAGATATCACCAGATATATATTGGATTTTTCCCTGTCCCTGAGTGTCCTGCCCCATGAGACGGTGGTTTTCTCGGCCCCTTGTGGTCCGAGGTCGTTCCCGCTGCACAGATGCATGCGCCAGGGCCTCCTTCAGATAATTCACTTTGGTTTATTGCGCTATCTCTAATAGCACCCGAGATATCACCAGATATATATTGGATTTTCCCCTGACCCTGAGTGTCCGGCCCCATGAGACTGTGGTTTTCTCGGCCCCTGGTGGTCCGAGGTCGTTCCCGCTGTCCAGATTCATGCGCCAGGGCCTCCTACAGACAATGCACTTTGATTTATTGCGCTATCTGTAATAGCACCCGAGATATCACCAGATATATATTGGATTTTCCCCTGACCCTGAGTGTCCGGGCCCATGAGACTGTGTTTTTCTCGGCCCCTGGTGGTCCGTGGTCGTTCCCGCTGGCCAGATTCATGCGCCAGGGCCTCCTACAGACAATGCACTTTGATTTATTGCGCTATCTCTAATAGCACCCGAGATATCACCAGATATATATTGGATTTTTCCCTGACCCTGAGTGTCCGGCCCCATGAGACGGTGGTTTTCTTGCCGCCTGGTGGCCCGAGGTCGTTCCCGCTGCACAGATGCATGCGCCAGGGCCTCCTGCAGATAATTCACTTTGGTTTATTGCGCTATCTCTAATAGCACCCGAGATATCACCAGATATATATTGGATTCTCCCTGACCCTGAGTGTCCGGCCCCGTGAGTCGGTGGTTTTCTCGGCCCCTGGCGGTCCGAGGTCGTTCCCGCTGCCCAGATTCATGCGCCAGGGCCTCCTACAGACAATGCACTTTGGTTTATTACGCTATCTCTAATATCACCCGAGATATCACCAGATATTTGCTGGATTTTTACATGACCTTGGGTGACGGATTCCGAATATCTGTAATTTTCTCGGCCACTGGTGGTCCGAGATCGTTCCTGCGGCACAGATTCATTCGCCAGTGCCTCCTACAGACAATGCACTTTGATTTATTGCGCTATCTGTAATAGCACCCGAGATATCACCAGATATATATTGGATTTTTCCCTGACCCTGAGTGTCCGGCCCCATGAGACGTTGGTTTACTCGGCCCCTGGTGGTCCGAGATCGTTCCCGCTGCACAGATGAATGCGCCAGGGCCTCCTGCAGATAATTCACTTTGGTTTATTGCGCTATCTCTAATAGCACCCGAGATATCACCAGATATATATTGGTTTTTCCCCTGACCCTGAGTGTCAGGACCCATGAGACGGTGGTTTTCTCGGCCCCTGGTGGTCCGAGGTCGTTCGAGCTGCACAGATTCATGCGCCAGGGCCTCCTACAGACAATGCACTTTGATTTATTGGGCTATCTCTAATAGCACCGGAGATATCATCAGATACATCCTGGGTATTTACATGACCTTGGGTGTCCGGCGCCATGTGTCGGTGGTTTTCTCGGCCCCTGGTGGTCCGAGGACGTTCCCGCTGCCCAGTTTCATGCGCCAGGGCCTCCTACAGACAATGCACTTTGATTTATTGGGCTATCTGTAATAGCACCCGAGATATCACCAGATATATATTGGATTTTTCCCTGACCCTGAGTGTCCGGCCCAATGTGACTGTGGTTTTCTCGGCCCCTGGTGGTCCGAGGTCCTTACCGCTGCCCAGATTCATGCGCCAGGGCCTCCTACAGACAATGCACTTTGATTTATTGCGCTATCTGTAATAGCAACCGAGAAAGCTCCATATATATGCTGGATTTTTACATGACTTTGGGTGACGGATACCGAAAATCTGTAATTTTCTCCGCCCCTGGTGGTCCGATATCGTTCCCGCTGGCCAGATTCATGCGCCAGGGCCTCATACAGACAATGCACTTTGATTTATTGCGCTATCTGTAATAGCACCCGAGATACCACCAGATATATATTGGATTTTTCCCAGACCCTGAGTGTCCGGCCCCATGTGACGGTGGTTTTCTCGGCCCCTGGTGGTCCGAGGTCGTTCCCGCTGCACAGATTCATGCGCCAGGGCCTCCTGCAGATAATTCACTTTGGTTTAATGCGCTATCTCTAATAGCACCCGAGATATCACCAGATATATATTGGATTTTCCCCTGACCCTGAGTGTCCGGCCCCATGAGACGGTGGTTTTCTCGGCCCCTGGAGGTCGGAGGTCGTTCCTGCTGGCCAGATTCATTCGCCTGGGCCTCCTACAGACAATGCACTTTGATTTATTGCGCTATCTGTAATAGCACCCGAGATATCACCAGATATATATTGGATTTTCCCCTGACCCTGAGTGTCCGGACCCATGAGACGGTGGTTTTCTCGGCCCCTGGTGGTCCGAGGTCGTTCCCGCTGGCCAAATTCATGCGCCTGGGCCTCCTACAGACAATGCACTTTGGTTTATTGCGCTATCTCTAATAGCACCCGAGATATCACCAGATATATATTGGATTTTCCCCTGACCCTGAGTGTCCGGACCCATGAGACGGTGGTTTTCTCGGCCTCTGGTGGCCCGAGGTCGTTCCCGCTGCACAGATTCATTCGCCAGGGCCTCCTGCAGACAATGCACCTTGATTTATCGCGCTATCTCTAATAGCACCCGAGATATCACCAGATATATATTGGATTTTTCCCTGACCCTGAGTGTCCGGCCGCGTGAGACGGTGGTTTTCTCGGCCCCTGGTGGTTCGATGTCGCTCCCGCTGCACAGATGCATGCGCCAGGGCCTCCTGCAGATAATGCACTTTGATTTATTGCGCTATCTGTAATAGCAACCGAGAAAGCTCCATATATATGCTGGATTTTTACATGACTTTGGGTGACGGATACCGAAAATCTGTAATTTTCTCCGCCCCTGGTGGTCCGATATCGTTCCCGCTGGCCAGATTCATGCGCCAGGGCCTCATACAGACAATGCACTTTGATTTATTGCGCTATCTGTAATAGCACCCGAGATACCACCAGATATATATTGGATTTTTCCCAGACCCTGAGTGTCCGGCCCCATGTGACGGTGGTTTTCTCGGCCCCTGGTGGTCCGAGGTCGTTCCCGCTGCACAGATTCATGCGCCAGGGCCTCCTGCAGATAATTCACTTTGGTTTAATGCGCTATCTCTAATAGCACCCGAGATATCACCAGATATATATTGGATTTTCCCCTGACCCTGAGTGTCCGGCCCCATGAGACGGTGGTTTTCTCGGCCCCTGGAGGTCGGAGGTCGTTCCTGCTGGCCAGATTCATTCGCCTGGGCCTCCTACAGACAATGCACTTTGATTTATTGCGCTATCTGTAATAGCACCCGAGATATCACCAGATATATATTGGATTTTCCCCTGACCCTGAGTGTCCGGACCCATGAGACGGTGGTTTTCTCGGCCCCTGGTGGTCCGAGGTCGTTCCCGCTGGCCAAATTCATGCGCCTGGGCCTCCTACAGACAATGCACTTTGGTTTATTGCGCTATCTCTAATAGCACCCGAGATATCACCAGATATATATTGGATTTTCCCCTGACCCTGAGTGTCCGGACCCATGAGACGGTGGTTTTCTCGGCCTCTGGTGGCCCGAGGTCGTTCCCGCTGCACAGATTCATTCGCCTGGGCCTCCTATAGACAATGCACTTTGATTTATTGCGCTATCTGTAATAGCACCCGAGATATCACCAGATATATATTGGATTTTCCCCTGACCCTGAGTGTCCGGACCCATGAGACGGTGGTTTTCTCGGCCCCTGGTGGTCCGAGGTCGTTCCCGCTGCCCAGATTCATGCGCCAGGGCCTCCTACAGACAGTGCACTTTGGTTTATTGCGCTATCTGTAATAGCACCCGAGATATCACCAGATATATATTGGATTTTTCCCTGACCCTGAGTGTCCGGCTCCATGAGACGGTGATTTTCTCGTCCCCTGGTGGTCCGACGTCGTTCCCGCTGCCCAGATTCATGCGCCAGGGCCTCCTACAGACAATGCACTTTGGTTTATTGCGCTATCTGTAATAGCACCCGAGATATCACCAGATGTATATTGAATTTTCCCCTGAACCTGAGTGTCCGGCCCCATTAGACTGTGGTTTTCCCGGCCCCTGGTGGTCGGAGGTCGTTCCTGCTGGCCAGATTCATTCGCCTGCGCCTCCTACAGACAATGCACTTTGATTTATTGCGCTATCTGTAATAGCACCCGAGATATAACCAGATATGTGCTGGATTTTTACATGACCTTGGGTGACGGATTCCGAATATCTGTAATTTTCTCGGCCCCTGGTGGTCCGAGGTCGTTCCCGCTGCACAGATTCATTCGCCTGGGCCTCCTACAGACAATGCACTTTGGTTTATTGCGCATATCTGTAATAGCACCCGAGATATCACCAGATATATATTGGATTTTTCCCTGACCCTGAGTGTCCGGCTCCATGAGACGGTGATTTTCTCGGTCCCTGGTGGTCCGAGGTCGTTCCCGCTGCCCAGATTCATGCGCCAGGGCCTCCTACAGACAATGCACTTTGGGTTATTGCGCTATCTGTAATAGCACCCGAGATATCACCAGATATATGCTGGATTTTTACATGACCTTGGGTGACGGATTCCGAATATCTGTAATTTTCTCGGCCACTGGTGGTCCGAGGTCGTTCCTGCGGCACAGATTCATTCGCCAGTGCCTTCTACGGACAATGCACTTTGATTTATTGCGCTATCTCTAATAGCACCCGAGATATCACCAGATGTATATTGAATTTTCCCCTGAACCTGAGTGTCCGGCCCCATTAGACTGTGGTTTTCCCGGCCCCTGGTGGTCCGCGGTCGTTCCCGCTGCACAGATTCATGCGGCAGGGCCTCCTACAGACAATGCACTTTGATTTGTTGGGCTATCTGTAATAGAACCCGAGATATCACCAGATATATATTGGATTTTCCCCTGACCCTGAGTGTCCGGCCCCATGAGACTGTGGTTTTCTCGGCCCCTGGTGGTCCGAGGTCCTTACCGCTGCCCAGATTCATGCGCCAGGGCCTCCTACAGACAATGCACTTTGATTTATTGCGCTATCTGTAATAGCACCCGAGAAAGCTCCATATATATGCTGGATTTTTACATGACTTTGGGTGACGGATACCGAAAATCTGTAATTTTCTCCGCCCCTGGTGGTCCGATGTCGTTCCCGCTGGCCAGATTCATGCGCCAGGGTCTCATACAGACAATGCACTTTGATTTATTGCGCTATCTGTAATAGCACCCGAGATATCACCAGATATATATTGGATTTTTCCCTGACCCTGAGTGTCCGGCCCCATGAGACGGTGGTTTTCTCGGCCCCTGGTGGTCCGAGGTCGTTCCCGCTGCACAGATTCATGCGCCAGGGCCTCCTGCAGATAATTCACTTTGGTTTAATGCGCTATCTCTAATGGCACCCGAGATATCACCAGATATATATTGGATTTTTCCCTGTCCCTGAGTGTCCTGCCCCATGAGACGGTGGTTTTCTCGGCCCCTTGTGGTCCGAGGTCGTTCCCGCTGCACAGATGCATGCGCCAGGGCCTCCTTCAGATAATTCACTTTGGTTTATTGCGCTATCTGTAATAGCACCCGAGATATCACCAGATATATATTGGATTTTCCCCTGACCCTGAGTGTCCGGGCCCATGAGACTGTGTTTTTCTCGGCCCCTGGTGGTCCGTGGTCGTTCCCGCTGGCCAGATTCATGCGCCAGGGCCTCCTACAGACAATGCACTTTGATTTATTGCGCTATCTCTAATAGCACCCGAGATATCACCAGATATATATTGGATTTTTCCCTGACCCTGAGTGTCCGGCCCCATGAGACGGTGGTTTTCTTGGCGCCTGGTGGCCCGAGGTCGTTCCCGCTGCACAGATGCATGCGCCAGGGCCTCCTGCAGATAATTCACTTTGGTTTATTGCGCTATCTCTAATAGCACCCGAGATATCACCAGATATATATTGGATTCTCCCTGACCCTGAGTGTCCGGCCCCGTGAGTCGGTGGTTTTCTCGGCCCCTGGCGGTCCGAGGTCGTTCCCGCTGCCCAGATTCATGCGCCAGGGCCTCCTACAGACAATGCACTTTGGTTTATTACGCTATCTCTAATATCACCCGAGATATCACCAGATATTTGCTGGATTTTTACATGACCTTTGGTGACGGATTCCGAATATCTGTAATTTTCTCGGCCACTGGTGGTCCGAGATCGTTCCTGCGGCACAGATTCATTCGCCAGTGCCTCCTACAGACAATGCACTTTGATTTATTGCGCTATCTGTAATAGCACCCGAGATATCACCAGATATATATTGGATTTTTCCCTGACCCTGAGTGTCCGGCCCCATGAGACGTTGGTTTACTCGGCCCCTGGTGGTCCGAGGTCGTTCCCGCTGCACAGATGAATGCGCCAGGGCCTCCTGCAGATAATTCACTTTGGTTTATTGCGCTATCTCTAATAGCACCCGAGATATCACCAGATATATATTGGTTTTTCCCCTGACCCTGAGTGTCAGGACCCATGAGACGGTGGTTTTCTCGGCCCCTGGTGGTCCGAGGTCGTTCGAGCTGCACAGATTCATGCGCCAGGGCCTCCTACAGACAATGCACTTTGATTTATTGCGCTATCTGTAATAGCACCCGAGATATCACCAGATATATATTGGATTTTCCCCTGACCCTGAGTGTCCGGACCCATGAGACGGTGGTTTTCTCGGCCACTGGTGGTCCGAGGTCGTTCCTGCGGCACAGATTCATTCGCAAGGGCCTCCTACAGACAATGCACTTTGGTTTATTGCGCTATCTGTAATAGCACCAGAGATATAACCAGATATATATTGGATTTTCCCCTGACCCTGAGTGTCCGGACCCATGAGACGGTGGTTTTCTCGGCCCCTGGTGGTCCGAGGTCGTTCCCGCTGCACAGATGCATGCACCAGGGCCTCCCGCAGATAATTCACTTTGGTTTATTGCGCTATCTCTAATAGCACCCGAGATATCACCAGATATATATTGGATTTTCCCCTGACCCTGAGTGTCCGGACCCATGAGACGGTGGTTTTCTCGGCCTCTGGTGGTCCGAGGTCGTTCCCGCTGCACAGATTCATTCGCCTGGGCCTCCTACAGACAATGCACTTTGATTTATTGCGCTATCTGTAATAGCACCCGAGATATCACCAGATATATATTGGATTTTCCCCTGACCCAGAGTATCCGGACCCATGAGACGGTGGTTTTCTCGGCCCCTGGTGGTCCGAGGTCGTTCCCGCTGCCCAGATTCATGCGCCAGGGCCTCCTACAGACAATGCACTTTGGTTTATTGCGCTATCTGTAATAGAACCCGAGATATCACCAGATATATATTGGGTTTTCCCCTGACCCTGAGTGTCCGGACCCATGAGACGGTGGTTTTCTCGGCCACTGGTGGTCCGAGGTCGTTCCTGCGGCACAGATTCATTCGCAAGGGCCTCCTACAGACAATGCACTTTGGTTCATTGCGCTATCTGTAATAGCACCAGAGATATGACCAGATATATATTGGATTTTCCCCTGACCCTGAGTGTCCGGACCAATGAGACGGTGGTTTTCTCGGCCCCTGGTGGTCCGAGGTCGTTCCCGCTGCACAGATGCATGCACCAGGGCCTCCTGCAGATAATTCACTTTGGTTTATTGCGCTATCTCTAATAGCACACGAGATATCACCAGATATATATTGGATTTTCCCCTGACCCTGAGTGTCCGGACCCATGAGACGGTGGTTTTCTCGGCCTCTGGTGGTCCGAGGTCGTTCCCGCTGCACAGATTCATTCGCCTGGGCCTCCTACAGACAATGCATTTTGATTTATTGCGCTATCTGTAATAGCACCCGAGATATCACCAGATATATATTGGATTTTCCCCTGACCCTGAGTGTCCGGACCCATGAGACGGTGGTTTTCTCGGCCCCTGGTGGTCCGAGGTCGTTCCCGCTGCCCAGATTCATGCGCCAGGGCCTCCTACAGACAGTGCACTTTGGTTTATTGCGCTATCTGTAATAGCACCCGAGATATCACCAGATATATATTGGATTTTTCCCTGACCCTGAGTGTCCGGCTCCATGAGACGGTGATTTTCTCGTCCCCTGGTGGTCCGACGTCGTTCCCGCTGCCCAGATTCATGCGCCAGGGCCTCCTACAGACAATGCACTTTGGTTTATTGCGCTATCTGTAATAGCACCCGAGATATCACCAGATATATATTGGATTTTCCCCTGACCCTGAGTGTCCGGCCCCATGAGACGGTGGTTTTCTCGGCCCCTGGTGGTCGGAGGTCGTTCCTGCTGGCCAGATTCATTCGCCTGGGCCTCCTACAGACAATGCACTTTGGTTTATTGGGCTATCTCTAATAGCACCCGAGATATCACCAGATATATATTGGATTTTCCCCTGACCCTGAGTGTCCGGCCCCGTGAGTCGGTGGTTTTCTGGGCCCCTGGTGGTCCGAGGTCGTTCCTGCGGCACAGATTCATTCGCAAGGGCCTCCTACAGACAATGCACTTTGGTTTATTGCGCTATCTGTAATAGCACCCGAGATATCACCAGATATATATTGGATTTTCCCCTGACCCTGAGTGTCCGGACCCATGAGACGGTGGTTTTCTCGGCCCCTGGTGGTCCGAGGACGTTCCCGCTGCACAGATTCATTCGCCTGGGCCTCCTACAGACAATGCACTTTGGTTTATTGCGCTATCTGTAATAGCACCAGAGATATCACCAGATATATATTGGATTTTCCCCTGACCCTGAGTGTCCGGCCCCGTGAGTCGGTGGTTTTCTGGGCCCCTGGTGGTCCGAGGTCGTTCCTGCGGCACAGATTCATTCGCAAGGGCCTCCTACAGACAATGCACTTTGGTTTATTGCGCTATCTGTAATAGCACCCGAGATATCACCAGATATATATTGGATTTTCCCCTGACCCTGAGTGTCCGGACCCATGAGACGGTGGTTTTCTCGGCCCCTGGTGGTCCGAGGACGTTCCCGCTGCACATATTCATGCGCCAGGGCCTCCTACAGACAGTGCACTTTGGTTTATTGCGCTATCTGTAATAGCACCCGAGATATCACCAGATATATATTGGATTTTTCCCTGACCCTGAGTGTCCGGCTCCATGAGACGGTGATTTTCTCGTCCCCTGGTGGTCCGACGTCGTTCCCGCTGCCCAGATTCATGCGTCAGGGCCTCCTACAGACAATGCACTTTGGTTTATTGCGCTATCTGTAATAGAACCCGAGATATCACCAGATATATATTGGGTTTTCCCCTGACCCTGAGTGTCCGGACCCATGAGACGGAGGTTTTCTCGGCCACTGGTGGTCCGAGGTCGTTCCTGCGGCACAGATACATTCGCAAGGGCCTCCTACAGACAATGCACTTTGGTTTATTGCGCTATCTCTAATAGCACACGAGATATCACCAGATATATATTGGATTTTCCCCTGACCCTGAGTGTCCGGACCCATGAGACGGTGGTTTTCTCGGCCTCTGGTGGTCCGAGGTCGTTCCCGCTGCACAGATTCATTCGCCTGGGCCTCCTACAGACAATGCATTTTGATTTATTGCGCTATCTGTAATAGCACCCGAGATATCACCAGATATATATTGGATTTTCCCCTGACCCTGAGTGTCCGGACCCATGAGACGGTGGTTTTCTCGGCCCCTGGTGGTCCGAGGTCGTTCCCGCTGCCCAGATTCATGCGCCAGGGCCTCCTACAGACAGTGCACTTTGGTTTATTGCGCTATCTGTAATAGCACCCGAGATATCACCAGATATATATTGGATTTTTCCCTGACCCTGAGTGTCCGGCTCCATGAGACGGTGATTTTCTCGTCCCCTGGTGGTCCGACGTCGTTCCCGCTGCCCAGATTCATGCGCCAGGGCCTCCTACAGACAATGCACTTTGGTTTATTGCGCTATCTGTAATAGCACCCGAGATATCACCAGATATATATTGGATTTTCCCCTGACCCTGAGTGTCCGGCCCCATGAGACGGTGGTTTTCTCGGCCCCTGGTGGTCGGAGGTCGTTCCTGCTGGCCAGATTCATTCGCCTGGGCCTCCTACAGACAATGCACTTTGGTTTATTGGGCTATCTCTAATAGCACCCGAGATATCACCAGATATATATTGGATTTTCCCCTGACCCTGAGTGTCCGGCCCCGTGAGTCGGTGGTTTTCTGGGCCCCTGGTGGTCCGAGGTCGTTCCTGCGGCACAGATTCATTCGCAAGGGCCTCCTACAGACAATGCACTTTGGTTTATTGCGCTATCTGTAATAGCACCCGAGATATCACCAGATATATATTGGATTTTCCCCTGACCCTGAGTGTCCGGACCCATGAGACGGTGGTTTTCTCGGCCCCTGGTGGTCCGAGGACGTTCCCGCTGCACAGATTCATTCGCCTGGGCCTCCTACAGACAATGCACTTTGGTTTATTGCGCTATCTGTAATAGCACCAGAGATATCACCAGATATATATTGGATTTTCCCCTGACCCTGAGTGTCCGGCCCCGTGAGTCGGTGGTTTTCTGGGCCCCTGGTGGTCCGAGGTCGTTCCTGCGGCACAGATTCATTCGCAAGGGCCTCCTACAGACAATGCACTTTGGTTTATTGCGCTATCTGTAATAGCACCCGAGATATCACCAGATATATATTGGATTTTCCCCTGACCCTGAGTGTCCGGACCCATGAGACGGTGGTTTTCTCGGCCCCTGGTGGTCCGAGGACGTTCCCGCTGCACATATTCATGCGCCAGGGCCTCCTACAGACAGTGCACTTTGGTTTATTGCGCTATCTGTAATAGCACCCGAGATATCACCAGATATATATTGGATTTTTCCCTGACCCTGAGTGTCCGGCTCCATGAGACGGTGATTTTCTCGTCCCCTGGTGGTCCGACGTCGTTCCCGCTGCCCAGATTCATGCGTCAGGGCCTCCTACAGACAATGCACTTTGGTTTATTGCGCTATCTGTAATAGAACCCGAGATATCACCAGATATATATTGGGTTTTCCCCTGACCCTGAGTGTCCGGACCCATGAGACGGAGGTTTTCTCGGCCACTGGTGGTCCGAGGTCGTTCCTGCGGCACAGATACATTCGCAAGGGCCTCCTACAGACAATGCACTTTGGTTCATTGCGCTATCTGTAATAGCACCAGAGATATGACCAGATATATATTGGATTTTCCCCCGACCCTGAGTGTCCGGACCAATGAGACGGTGGTTTTCTCGGCCCCTGGTGGTCCGAGGTCGTTCCCGCTGCACAGATGCATGCACCAGGGCCTCCTGCAGATAATTCACTTTGGTTTATTGCGCTATCTCTAATAGCACCCGAGATATCACCAGATATATATTGGATTTTCCCCTGACCCTGAGTGTCCGGTCCCATGAGACGGTGGTTTTCTCGGCCTCTGGTGGTCCGAGGTCGTTCCCGCTGCACAGATTCATTCGCCTGGACCTCCTACAGACAATGCACTTTGGTTTATTGCGCTATCTGTAATAGCACCCGAGATATCACCAGATATATATTGGATTTTTCCCTGACCCTGAGTGTCCGGCTCCATGAGACGGTGATTTTCTCGTCCCCTGGTGGTCCGACGTCGTTCCCGCTGCCCAGATTCATGCGCCAGGGCCTCCTACAGACAATGCACTTTGGTTTATTGCGCTATCTGTAATAGAACCCGAGATATCACCAGATATATATTGGGTTTTCCCCTGACCCTGAGTGTCCGGACCCATGAGACGGTGGTTTTCTCGGCCCCTGGTGGTCCGAGGTCGTTCCCGCTGCACAGATTCATGCGCCAGGGCCTCCTGCAGATAATTCACTTTGGTTTAACGCGCTATCTCTAATAGCACCCGAGATATCACCAGATATATATTGGATTTTCCCCTGACCCTGAGTGTCCGGCCCCATGAGACGGTGGTTTTCTCGGCCCCTGCAGGTCGGAGGTCGTTCCTGCTGGCCAGATTCATTCGCCTGGGCCTCCTACAGACAATGCACTTTGATTTATTGCGCTATCTGTAATAGCACCCGTGATATCACCAGATATATATTGGATTTTCCCCTGACCCTGAGTGTCCGGACCCATGAGACGGTGGTTTTCTCGGCCCCTGGTGGTCCGAGGTCGTTCCCGCTGGCCAAATTCATGCGCCTGGGCCTCCTACAGACAATGCACTTTGGTTTATTGCGCTATCTCTAATAGCACCCGAGATATCACCAGATATATATTGGATTTTCCCCTGACCCTGAGTGTCCGGACCCATGAGACGGTGGTTTTCTCGGCCTCTGGTGGCCCGAGGTCGTTCCCGCTGCACAGATTCATTCGCCTGGGCCTCCTATAGACAATGCACTTTGATTTATTGCGCTATCTGTAATAGCACCCGAGATATCACCAGATATATATTGGATTTTCCCCTGACCCTGAGTGTCCGGACCCATGAGACGGTGGTTTTCTCGGCCCCTGGTGGTCCGAGGTCGTTCCCGCTGCCCAGATTCATGCGCCAGGGCCTCCTACAGACAGTGCACTTTGGTTTATTGCGCTATCTGTAATAGCACCCGAGATATCACCAGATATATATTGGATTTTTCCCTGACCCTGAGTGTCCGGCTCCATGAGACGGTGATTTTCTCGTCCCCTGGTGGTCCGACGTCGTTCCCGCTGCCCAGATTCATGCGCCAGGGCCTCCTACAGACAATGCACTTTGGTTTATTGCGCTATCTGTAATAGCACCCGAGATATCACCAGATGTATATTGAATTTTCCCCTGAACCTGAGTGTCCGGCCCCATTAGACTGTGGTTTTCCCGGCCCCTGGTGGTCGGAGGTCGTTCCTGCTGGCCAGATTCATTCGCCTGCGCCTCCTACAGACAATGCACTTTGATTTATTGCGCTATCTGTAATAGCACCCGAGATATAACCAGATATGTGCTGGATTTTTACATGACCTTGGGTGACGGATTCCGAATATCTGTAATTTTCTCGGCCCCTGGTGGTCCGAGGTCGTTCCCGCTGCACAGATTCATTCGCCTGGGCCTCCTACAGACAATGCACTTTGGTTTATTGCGCATATCTGTAATAGCACCCGAGATATCACCAGATATATATTGGATTTTTCCCTGACCCTGAGTGTCCGGCTCCATGAGACGGTGATTTTCTCGGTCCCTGGTGGTCCGAGGTCGTTCCCGCTGCCCAGATTCATGCGCCAGGGCCTCCTACAGACAATGCACTTTGGGTTATTGCGCTATCTGTAATAGCACCCGAGATATCACCAGATATATGCTGGATTTTTACATGACCTTGGGTGACGGATTCCGAATATCTGTAATTTTCTCGGCCACTGGTGGTCCGAGGTCGTTCCTGCGGCACAGATTCATTCGCCAGTGCCTTCTACGGACAATGCACTTTGATTTATTGCGCTATCTCTAATAGCACCCGAGATATCACCAGATGTATATTGAATTTTCCCCTGAACCTGAGTGTCCGGCCCCATTAGACTGTGGTTTTCCCGGCCCCTGGTGGTCCGCGGTCGTTCCCGCTGCACAGATTCATGCGGCAGGGCCTCCTACAGACAATGCACTTTGATTTGTTGGGCTATCTGTAATAGAACCCGAGATATCACCAGATATATATTGGATTTTCCCCTGACCCTGAGTGTCCGGCCCCATGAGACTGTGGTTTTCTCGGCCCCTGGTGGTCCGAGGTCCTTACCGCTGCCCAGATTCATGCGCCAGGGCCTCCTACAGACAATGCACTTTGATTTATTGCGCTATCTGTAATAGCACCCGAGAAAGCTCCATATATATGCTGGATTTTTACATGACTTTGGGTGACGGATACCGAAAATCTGTAATTTTCTCCGCCCCTGGTGGTCCGATGTCGTTCCCGCTGGCCAGATTCATGCGCCAGGGTCTCATACAGACAATGCACTTTGATTTATTGCGCTATCTGTAATAGCACCCGAGATATCACCAGATATATATTGGATTTTTCCCTGACCCTGAGTGTCCGGCCCCATGAGACGGTGGTTTTCTCGGCCCCTGGTGGTCCGAGGTCGTTCCCGCTGCACAGATTCATGCGCCAGGGCCTCCTGCAGATAATTCACTTTGGTTTAATGCGCTATCTCTAATGGCACCCGAGATATCACCAGATATATATTGGATTTTTCCCTGTCCCTGAGTGTCCTGCCCCATGAGACGGTGGTTTTCTCGGCCCCTTGTGGTCCGAGGTCGTTCCCGCTGCACAGATGCATGCGCCAGGGCCTCCTTCAGATAATTCACTTTGGTTTATTGCGCTATCTGTAATAGCACCCGAGATATCACCAGATATATATTGGATTTTCCCCTGACCCTGAGTGTCCGGGCCCATGAGACTGTGTTTTTCTCGGCCCCTGCTGGTCCGTGGTCGTTCCCGCTGGCCAGATTCATGCGCCAGGGCCTCCTACAGACAATGCACTTTGATTTATTGCGCTATCTCTAATAGCACCCGAGATATCACCAGATATATATTGGATTTTTCCCTGACCCTGAGTGTCCGGCCCCATGAGACGGTGGTTTTCTTGGCGCCTGGTGGCCCGAGGTCGTTCCCGCTGCACAGATGCATGCGCCAGGGCCTCCTGCAGATAATTCACTTTGGTTTATTGCGCTATCTCTAATAGCACCCGAGATATCACCAGATATATATTGGATTCTCCCTGACCCTGAGTGTCCGGCCCCGTGAGTCGGTGGTTTTCTCGGCCCCTGGCGGTCCGAGGTCGTTCCCGCTGCCCAGATTCATGCGCCAGGGCCTCCTACAGACAATGCACTTTGGTTTATTACGCTATCTCTAATATCACCCGAGATATCACCAGATATTTGCTGGATTTTTACATGACCTTTGGTGACGGATTCCGAATATCTGTAATTTTCTCGGCCACTGGTGGTCCGAGATCGTTCCTGCGGCACAGATTCATTCGCCAGTGCCTCCTACAGACAATGCACTTTGATTTATTGCGCTATCTGTAATAGCACCCGAGATATCACCAGATATATATTGGATTTTTCCCTGACCCTGAGTGTCCGGCCCCATGAGACGTTGGTTTACTCGGCCCCTGGTGGTCCGAGGTCGTTCCCGCTGCACAGATGAATGCGCCAGGGCCTCCTGCAGATAATTCACTTTGGTTTATTGCGCTATCTCTAATAGCACCCGAGATATCACCAGATATATATTGGTTTTTCCCCTGACCCTGAGTGTCAGGACCCATGAGACGGTGGTTTTCTCGGCCCCTGGTGGTCCGAGGTCGATCGAGCTGCACAGATTCATGCGCCAGGGCCTCCTACAGACAATGCACTTTGATTTATTGCGCTATCTGTAATAGCACCCGAGATATCACCAGATATATATTGGATTTTCCCCTGACCCTGAGTGTCCGGACCCATGAGACGGTGGTTTTCTCGGCCACTGGTGGTCCGAGGTCGTTCCTGCGGCACAGATTCATTCGCAAGGGCCTCCTACAGACAATGCACTTTGGTTTATTGCGCTATCTGTAATAGCACCAGAGATATAACCAGATATATATTGGATTTTCCCCTGACCCTGAGTGTCCGGACCCATGAGACGGTGGTTTTCTCGGCCCCTGGTGGTCCGAGGTCGTTCCCGCTGCACAGATGCATGCACCAGGGCCTCCCGCAGATAATTCACTTTGGTTTATTGCGCTATCTCTAATAGCACCCGAGATATCACCAGATATATATTGGATTTTCCCCTGACCCTGAGTGTCCGGACCCATGAGACGGTGGTTTTCTCGGCCTCTGGTGGTCCGAGGTCGTTCCCGCTGCACAGATTCATTCGCCTGGGCCTCCTACAGACAATGCACTTTGATTTATTGCGCTATCTGTAATAGCACCCGAGATATCACCAGATATATATTGGATTTTCCCCTGACCCAGAGTATCCGGACCCATGAGACGGTGGTTTTCTCGGCCCCTGGTGGTCCGAGGTCGTTCCCGCTGCCCAGATTCATGCGCCAGGGCCTCCTACAGACAATGCACTTTGGTTTATTGCGCTATCTGTAATAGAACCCGAGATATCACCAGATATATATTGGGTTTTCCCCTGACCCTGAGTGTCCGGACCCATGAGACGGTGGTTTTCTCGGCCACTGGTGGTCCGAGGTCGTTCCTGCGGCACAGATTCATTCGCAAGGGCCTCCTACAGACAATGCACTTTGGTTCATTGCGCTATCTGTAATAGCACCAGAGATATGACCAGATATATATTGGATTTTCCCCTGACCCTGAGTGTCCGGACCAATGAGACGGTGGTTTTCTCGGCCCCTGGTGGTCCGAGGTCGTTCCCGCTGCACAGATGCATGCACCAGGGCCTCCTGCAGATAATTCACTTTGGTTTATTGCGCTATCTCTAATAGCACACGAGATATCACCAGATATATATTGGATTTTCCCCTGACCCTGAGTGTCCGGACCCATGAGACGGTGGTTTTCTCGGCCTCTGGTGGTCCGAGGTCGTTCCCGCTGCACAGATTCATTCGCCTGGGCCTCCTACAGACAATGCATTTTGATTTATTGCGCTATCTGTAATAGCACCCGAGATATCACCAGATATATATTGGATTTTCCCCTGACCCTGAGTGTCCGGACCCATGAGACGGTGGTTTTCTCGGCCCCTGGTGGTCCGAGGTCGTTCCCGCTGCCCAGATTCATGCGCCAGGGCCACCTACAGACAGTGCACTTTGGTTTATTGCGCTATCTGTAATAGCACCCGAGATATCACCAGATATATATTGGATTTTTCCCTGACCCTGAGTGTCCGGCTCCATGAGACGGTGATTTTCTCGTCCCCTGGTGGTCCGACGTCGTTCCCGCTGCCCAGATTCATGCGCCAGGGCCTCCTACAGACAATGCACTTTGGTTTATTGCGCTATCTGTAATAGCACCCGAGATATCACCAGATATATATTGGATTTTCCCCTGACCCTGAGTGTCCGGCCCCATGAGACGGTGGTTTTCTCGGCCCCTGGTGGTCGGAGGTCGTTCCTGCTGGCCAGATTCATTCGCCTGGGCCTCCTACAGACAATGCACTTTGGTTTATTGGGCTATCTCTAATAGCACCCGAGATATCACCAGATATATATTGGATTTTCCCCTGACCCTGAGTGTCCGGCCCCGTGAGTCGGTGGTTTTCTGGGCCCCTGGTGGTCCGAGGTCGTTCCTGCGGCACAGATTCATTCGCAAGGGCCTCCTACAGACAATGCACTTTGGTTTATTGCGCTATCTGTAATAGCACCCGAGATATCACCAGATATATATTGGATTTTCCCCTGACCCTGAGTGTCCGGACCCATGAGACGGTGGTTTTCTCGGCCCCTGGTGGTCCGAGGACGTTCCCGCTGCACAGATTCATTCGCCTGGGCCTCCTACAGACAATGCACTTTGGTTTATTGCGCTATCTGTAATAGCACCCGAGATATCACCAGATATATATTGGATTTTCCACTGACCCTGAGTGTCCGGCCCCGTGAGTCGGTGGTTTTCTGGGCCCCTGGTGGTCCGAGGTCGTTCCTGCGGCACAGATTCATTCGCAAGGGCCTCCTACAGACAATGCACTTTGGTTTATTGCGCTATCTGTAATAGCACCCGAGATATCACCAGATATATATTGGATTTTCCCCTGACCCTGAGTGTCCGGACCCATGAGACGGTGGTTTTCTCGGCCCCTGGTGGTCCGAGGACGTTCCCGCTGCACATATTCATGCGCCAGGGCCTCCTACAGACAGTGCACTTTGGTTTATTGCGCTATCTGTAATAGCACCCGAGATATCACCAGATATATATTGGATTTTTCCCTGACCCTGAGTGTCCGGCTCCATGAGACGGTGATTTTCTCGTCCCCTGGTGGTCCGACGTCGTTCCCGCTGCCCAGATTCATGCGCCAGGGCCTCCTACAGACAATGCACTTTGGTTTATTGCGCTATCTGTAATAGAACCCGAGATATCACCAGATATATATTGGGTTTTCCCCTGACCCTGAGTGTCCGGACCCATGAGACGGAGGTTTTCTCGGCCACTGGTGGTCCGAGGTCGTTCCTGCGGCACAGATACATTCGCAAGGGCCTCCTACAGACAATGCACTTTGGTTCATTGCGCTATCTGTAATAGCACCAGAGATATGACCAGATATATATTGGATTTTCCCCCGACCCTGAGTGTCCGGACCAATGAGACGGTGGTTTTCTCGGCCCCTGGTGGTCCGAGGTCGTTCCCGCTGCACAGATGCATGCACCAGGGCCTCCTGCAGATAATTCACTTTGGTTTATTGCGCTATCTCTAATAGCACCCGAGATATCACCAGATATATATTGGATTTTCCCCTGACCCTGAGTGTCCGGTCCCATGAGACGGTGGTTTTCTCGGCCTCTGGTGGTCCGAGGTCGTTCCCGCTGCACAGATTCATTCGCCTGGGCCTCCTACAGACAATGCACTTTGGTTTATTGCGCTATCTGTAATAGCACCCGAGATATCACCAGATATATATTGGATTTTTCCCTGACCCTGAGTGTCCGGCTCCATGAGACGGTGATTTTCTCGTCCCCTGGTGGTCCGACGTCGTTCCCGCTGCCCAGATTCATGCGCCAGGGCCTCCTACAGACAATGCACTTTGGTTTATTGCGCTATCTGTAATAGAACCCGAGATATCACCAGATATATATTTGGGTTTTCCCCTGACCCTGAGTGTCCCGACCCATGAGACGGTGGTTTTCTCGGCCCCTGGTGGTCCGAGGTCGTTCCCGCTGCACAGATTCATGCGCCAGGGCCTCCTGCAGATAATTCACTTTGGTTTAACGCGCTATCTCTAATAGCACCCGAGATATCACCAGATATATATTGGATTTTCCCCTGACCCTGAGTGTCCGGCCCCATGAGACGGTGGTTTTCTCGGCCCCTGGAGGTCGGAGGTCGTTCCTGCTGGCCAGATTCATTCGCCTGGGCCTCCTACAGACAATGCACTTTGATTTATTGCGCTATCTGTAATAGCACCCGAGATATCACCAGATATATATTGGATTTTCCCCTGACCCTGAGTGTCCGGACCCATGAGACGGTGGTTTTCTCGGCCCCTGGTGGTCCGAGGTCGTTCCCGCTGGCCAAATTCATGCGCCTGGGCCTCCTACAGACAATGCACTTTGGTTTATTGCGCTATCTCTAATAGCACCCGAGATATCACCAGATATATATTGGATTTTCCCCTGACCCTGAGTGTCCGGACCCATGAGACGGTGGTTTTCTCGGCCTCTGGTGGCCCGAGGTCGTTCCCGCTGCACAGATTCATTCGCCTGGGCCTCCTATAGACAATGCACTTTGATTTATTGCGCTATCTGTAATAGCACCCGAGATATCACCAGATATATATTGGATTTTCCCCTGACCCTGAGTGTCCGGGCCCATGAGACTGTGTTTTTCTCGGCCCCTGGTGGTCCGTGGTCGTTCCCGCTGGCCAGATTCATGCGCCAGGGCCTCCTACAGACAATGCACTTTGATTTATTGCGCTATCTCTAATAGCACCCGAGATATCACCAGATATATATTGGATTTTTCCCTGACCCTGAGTGTCCGGCCCCATGAGACGGTGGTTTTCTTGGCGCCTGGTGGCCCGAGGTCGTTCCCGCTGCACAGATGCATGCGCCAGGGCCTCCTGCAGATAATTCACTTTGGTTTATTGCGCTATCTCTAATAGCACCCGAGATATCACCAGATATATATTGGATTCTCCCTGACCCTGAGTGTCCGGCCCCGTGAGTCGGTGGTTTTCTCGGCCCCTGGCGGTCCGAGGTCGTTCCCGCTGCCCAGATTCATGCGCCAGGGCCTCCTACAGACAATGCACTTTGGTTTATTACGCTATCTCTAATATCACCCGAGATATCACCAGATATTTGCTGGATTTTTACATGACCTTTGGTGACGGATTCCGAATATCTGTAATTTTCTCGGCCACTGGTGGTCCGAGATCGTTCCTGCGGCACAGATTCATTCGCCAGTGCCTCCTACAGACAATGCACTTTGATTTATTGCGCTATCTGTAATAGCACCCGAGATATCACCAGATATATATTGGATTTTTCCCAGACCCTGAGTGTCCGGCCCCATGAGACGTTGGTTTACTCGGCCCCTGGTGGTCCGAGGTCGTTCCCGCTGCACAGATGAATGCGCCAGGGCCTCCTGCAGATAATTCACTTTGGTTTATTGCGCTATCTCTAATAGCACCCGAGATATCACCAGATATATATTGGTTTTTCCCCTGACCCTGAGTGTCAGGACCCATGAGACGGTGGTTTTCTCGGCCCCTGGTGGTCCGAGGTCGTTCGAGCTGCACAGATTCATGCGCCAGGGCCTCCTACAGACAATGCACTTTGATTTATTGCGCTATCTGTAATAGCACCCGAGATATCACCAGATATATATTGGATTTTCCCCTGACCCTGAGTGTCCGGACCCATGAGACGGTGGTTTTCTCGGCCACTGGTGGTCCGAGGTCGTTCCTGCGGCACAGATTCATTCGCAAGGGCCTCCTACAGACAATGCACTTTGGTTTATTGCGCTATCTGTAATAGCACCAGAGATATAACCAGATATATATTGGATTTTCCCCTGACCCTGAGTGTCCGGACCCATGAGACGGTGGTTTTCTCGGACCCTGGTGGTCCGAGGTCGTTCCCGTTGGCCAGATTCATGCGCCTGGGCCTCCTACAGACAATGCACTTTGGTTTATTGCGCTATCTCTAATAGCACCCGAGATATCACCAGATATATATTGGATTTTCCCCCGACCCTGAGTGTCCGGCCCCGTGAGTCGGTGGTTTTCTGGGCACCTGGTGGTCCGAGGTCGTTCCTGCGGCACAGATTCATTCGCAAGGGCCTCCTACAGACAATGCACTTTGGTTTATTGCGCTATCTGTAATAGCACCCGAGATATCACCAGATATATATTGGATTTTCCCCTGACCCTGAGTGTCCGGACCCATGAGACGGTGATTTTCTCGTCCCCTGGTGGTCCGACTTCGTTCCCGCTGCCCAGATTCATGCGCCAGGGCCTCCTAAAGACAATGCACTTTGGTTTATTGCGCTATCTGTAATAGCACCCGAGATATCACCAGATATATATTGGATTTTCCCCTGACCCTGAGTGTCCGGCCCCATGAGACTGTGGTTTTCTCGGCCCCTGGTGGTTCGAGGTCGTTCCCGCTGGCCAGATTCATGCGCCTGGGCCTCCTACAGACAATGCACTTTGATTTATTGCGCTATCTGTAATAGCACCCGAGATATCACCAGATATATATTGGATTTTTCCCTGACCCTGAGTGTCCGGCGCCATGAGACGGTGGTTTTCTCGGCCCCTGGTGGTCCGAGGTCGTTCCCGCTGCACAGATTCATTCGGCTGGGCCTCCTACAGACAATGCACTTTGATTTATTGCGCTATCTGTAATAGCACCCGAGATATCACCAGATATATATTGGATTTTCCCCTGACCCTGAGTGTCCGGACCCATGAGACGGTGGTTTTCTCGGCCTCTGGTGGTCCGAGGTCGTTCCCGCTGCACAGATTCATTCGCCTGGGCCTCCTACAGACAATGCACTTTGATTTATTGCGCTATCTGTAATAGCACCCGAGATATCACCAGATATATATTGGATTTTCCCCTGACCCAGAGTATCCGGACCCATGAGACGGTGGTTTTCTCGGCCCCTGGTGGTCCGACGTCATTCCCGCTGCCCAGATTCATGCGGCAGGGCCTCCTACAGACAATGCACTTTGGTTTATTGCGCTATCTGTAATAGAACCCGAGATATCGCCAGATATATATTGGGTTTTCCCCTGACCCTGAGTGTCCGGACCCATGAGACGGTGGTTTTCTCTGCCACTGGTGGTCCGAGGTCGTTCCTGCGGCACAGATTCATTCGGCTGGGCCTCCTACAGACAATGCACTTTGATTTATTGCGCTATCTGTAATAGCACCCGAGATATCACCAGATATATATTGGATTTTTCCCTGACCCTGAGTGTCCGGCGCCATGAGACGGTGGTTTTCTCGGCCCCTGGTGGTCCGACGTCATTCCCGCTGCCCAGATTCATGCGCCAGGGCCTCCTACAGACAATGCACTTTGGTTTATTGCGCTATCTGTAATAGAACCCGAGATATCGCCAGATATATATTGGGTTTTCCCCTGCCCCTGAGTGTCCGGACCCATGAGACGGTGGTTTTCTCTGCCACTGGTGGTCCGAGGTCGTTCCTGCGGCACAGATTCATTCGCAAGGGCCTCCTACAGACAATGCACTTTGGTTCATTGCGCTATCTGTAATAGCACCAGAGATATAACCAGATATATATTGGATTTTCCCCTGACCCTGAGTGTCCGGACCCATGAGACGGTGGTTTTCTCGGACCCTGGTGGTCCGAGGTCGTTCCCGCTGGCCAGATTCATGCGCCTGGGCCTCCTACAGACAATGCACTTTGGTTTATTGCGCTATCTCTAATAGCACCCGAGATATCACCAGATATATATTGGATTTTCCCCCGACCCTGAGTGTCCGGCCCCGTGAGTCGGTGGTTTTCTGGGCACCTGGTGGTCCGAGGTCGTTCCTGCGGCACAGATTCATTCGCAAGGGCCTCCTACAGACAATGCACTTTGGTTTATTGCGCTATCTGTAATAGCACCCGAGATATCACCAGATATATATTGGATTTTCCCCTGACCCTGAGTGTCCGGACCCATGAGACGGTGATTTTCTCGTCCCCTGGTGGTCCGACTTCGTTCCCGCTGCCCAGATTCATGCGCCAGGGCCTCCTACAGACAATGCACTTTGGTTTATTGCGCTATCTGTAATAGCACCCGAGATATCACCAGATATATATTGGATTTTCCCCTGACCCTGAGTGTCCGGCCCCATGAGACTGTGGTTTTCTCGGCCCCTGGTGGTTCGAGGTCGTTCCCGCTGGCCAGATTCATGCGCCTGGGCCTCCTACAGACAATGCACTTTGATTTATTGCGCTATCTGTAATAGCACCCGAGATATCACCAGATATATATTGGATTTTTCCCTGACCCTGAGTGTCCGGCGCCATGAGACGGTGGTTTTCTCGGCCCCTGGTGGTCCGAGGTCGTTCCCGCTGCACAGATTCATTCGGCTGGGCCTCCTACAGACAATGCACTTTGATTTATTGCGCTATCTGTAATAGCACCCGAGATATCACCAGATATATATTGGATTTTCCCCTGACCCTGAGTGTCCGGACCCATGAGACGGTGGTTTTCTCGGCCTCTGGTGGTCCGAGGTCGTTCCCGCTGCACAGATTCATTCGCCTGGGCCTCCTACAGACAATGCACTTTGATTTATTGCGCTATCTGTAATAGCACCCGAGATATCACCAGATATATATTGGATTTTCCCCTGACCCAGAGTATCCGGACCCATGAGACGGTGGTTTTCTCGGCCCCTGGTGGTCCGACGTCATTCCCGCTGCCCAGATTCATGCGCCAGGGCCTCCTACAGACAATGCACTTTGGTTTATTGCGCTATCTGTAATAGAACCCGAGATATCGCCAGATATATATTGGGTTTTCCCCTGACCCTGAGTGTCCGGACCCATGAGACGGTGGTTTTCTCTGCCACTGGTGGTCCGAGGTCGTTCCTGCGGCACAGATTCATTCGCAAGGGCCTCCTACAGACAATGCACTTTGGTTCATTGCGCTATCTGTAATAGCACCAGAGATATAACCAGATATATATTGGATTTTCCCCTGACCCTGAGTGTCCGGACCCATGAGACGGTGGTTTTCTCGGCCCCTGGTGGTCCGAGGTCGTTCCCGCTGCCCAGATTCATGCGCCAGGGCCTCCTACAGACAGTGCACTTTGGTTTATTGCGCTATCTGTAATAGCACCCGAGATATCACCAGATATATATTGGATTTTTCCCTGACCCTGAGTGTCCGGCTCCATGAGACGGTGATTTTTTCGTCCCCTGGTGGTCCGACGTCGTTCCCGCTGCCCAGATTCATGCGCCAGGGCCTCCTACAGACAATGCACTTTGGTTTATTGCGCTATCTGTAATAGCACCCGAGATATCACCAGATATATGCTGGATTTTTCCCTGACCCTGAGTGTCCGGCTCCATGAGACGGTGATTTTCTCGTCCCCTGGTGGTCCGACATCGTTCCCGCTGCCCAGATTCATGCGCCATGGCCTCCTACAGACAATGCACTTTGGTTTATTGCGCTATCTGTAATAGCACCCGAGATATCACCAGATATATGCTGGATTTTTACATGGCCTTGGGTGACGGATTCCGAATATCTGTAATTTTCTCGGCCACTGGTGGTCCGAGGTCGTTCCTGCGGCACAGATTCATTCGACAGTGCCTCCTACGGACAATGCACTTTGATTTATTGCGCTATCTCTAATAGCACCCGAGATACCACCATTTATATATTGAATTTTCCCCTGACCCTGAGTGTCCGGCCCCATGAGACTGTGGTTTTCCCGGCCTCTGGTGGTCCGAGGTCGTTCCCGCTGCACAGATTCATGCGGCAGGGCCTCCTACAGACAATGCACTTTGATTTATTGGGCTATCCGTAATAGCACCCGAGATATCACCAGATATATATTGGATTTTCCCCTGACCCTGAGTGTCCGGCCCCATGAGACTGTGGTTTTCTCGGCCCCTGGTGGTCCGAGGTCGTTCCCGCTGGCCAGATTCATGCGCCTGGGCCTCCTACAGACAATGCACTTTGATTTAGTGCGCTATCTCTAATAGCACCCGAGATATCACCAGACATATATTGGATTTTTCCCTGACCCTGAGTGTCCGGCGCCATGAGACGGTGGTTTTCTTGGCCCCTGGTGGTCCGAGGGCGTTCCCGCTGCACAGATGCATGCGCCAGGGCCTCCTGCAGATAATCCACTTTGGTTTATTGCGCTATCTCTAATAGCACCCGAGATATCACCAGATATATATTGGATTTTCCCCTGACCCTGAGTGTCCGGCCCCGTGAGTCGGTGGTTTTCTCGGCCCCTGGTGGTCCTAGGTTGTTCCCGCTGCCCAGATTCATGCGCGAGGGCCTCCTACAGACAATGCACTTTGGTTTATTGCGCTATCTCTAATAGCACCCGAGATATCACCAGATATTTGCTGGATTTTTACATGACCTTTGGTGACGGATTCCGAATATCTGTAATTTTCTCAGCCACTGGTGGCCCGAGGTCGTTCCTGCGGCACAGATTCATTCGCAAGGGCCTCCTACAGACAATGCACTTTGGTTTATTGCGCTATCTGTAATAGCACCCGAGATATCACCAGATATATATTGGATTTCTCCCTGACCCTGAGTGTCCGGCTCCATGAGACGGTGATTTTCTCGGCCCCTGGTGGTCCGAGGTCGTTCCCGCTGCCCAGATTCATGCGCTAGGGCCTCCTACAGACAATGCACTTTGGTTTTTTGCGCTATCTCTAATAGCACCCAAGATATCACCAGATATTTGCTGGATTTTTACATGACCTTGGGTGACGGATTCCGAATATCTGTAATTTTCTCGGCCAGTGGTGGTCCGAGGTCGTTCCTGCGGCACAGATTCATTCGCAAGGGCCTCCTAGAGACAATGCACTTTGATTTATTGGGCTATCTGTAATAGCACCCGAGATATCACCAGATATATATTGGATTTTCCCCTGACCCTGAGTGTCCGGACCCATGAGACGGTGGTTCTCTCGGCCCCTGGTGGTCCGAGGTCGTTCCCGCTGCACAGATGCATGCACCAGGGCCTCCTGCAGATAATTCACTTTGGTTTATTGCGCTATCTCTAATAGCACCCGAGATATCACCAGATATATATTGGATTTTCCCCTGACCCTGAGTGTCCGGACCCATGAGACGGTGGTTTTCTCGGCCTCTGGTGGTCCGAGGTCGTTCCCGCTGCACAGATTCATTCGCCTGGGCCTCCTACAGACAATGCACTTTGATTTATTCCGCTATTTGTAATAGCACCCGAGATATCACCAGATATATATTGGATTTTCCCCTGACCCTGAGTGTCCGGACCCATGAGACGGTGGTTTTCTCGGCCCCTGGTGGTCCGAGGTCGTTCCCGCTGCCCAGATTCATGCGCCAGGGCCTCCTACAGACAGTGCACTTTGGTTTATTGCGCTATCTGTAATAGAACCCGAGATATCACCAGATATATATTGGGTTTTCCCCTGACCCTGAGTGTCCGGACCCATGAGACGGTGGTTTTCTCGGCCACTGGTGGTCCGAGGTCGTTCCTGCGGCACAGATTCATTCGCAAGGGCCTCCTAGAGACAATGCACTTTGATTTATTGGGCTATCTGTAATAGCACCCGAGATATCACCAGATATATATTGGATTTTCCCCTGACCCTGAGTGTCCGGACCCATGAGACGGTGGTTCTCTCGGCCCCTGGTGGTCCGAGGTCGTTCCCGCTGCACAGATGCATGCACCAGGGCCTCCTGCAGATAATTCACTTTGGTTTATTGCGCTATCTCTAATAGCACCCGAGATATCACCAGATATATATTGGATTTTCCCCTGACCCTGAGTGTCCGGACCCATGAGACGGTGGTTTTCTCGGCCTCTGGTGGTCCGAGGTCGTTCCCGCTGCACAGATTCATTCGCCTGGGCCTCCTACAGACAATGCACTTTGATTTATTCCGCTATTTGTAATAGCACCCGAGATATCACCAGATATATATTGGATTTTCCCCTGACCCTGAGTGTCCGGACCCATGAGACGGTGGTTTTCTCGGCCCCTGGTGGTCCGAGGTCGTTCCCGCTGCCCAGATTCATGCGCCAGGGCCTCCTACAGACAGTGCACTTTGGTTTATTGCGCTATCTGTAATAGCACCCGAGATATCACCAGATATATATTGGATTTCTCCATGACCCTGAGTGTCCGGCTCCATGAGACGGTGATTTTCTCGGCCCCTGGTGGTCCGAGGTCGTTCCCGCTGCCCAGATTCATGCGCTACGGCCTCCTACAGACAATGCACTTTGGTTTTTTGCGCTATCTCTAATAGCACCCAAGATATCACCAGATATTTGCTGGATTTTTACATGACCTTGGGTGACGGATTCCGAATATCTGTAATTTTCTCGGCCACTGGTGGTCCGAGGTCGTTCCTGCGGCACAGATTCATTCGCAAGGGCCTCCTACAGACAATGCACTTTGATTTATTGCGCTATCTGAAATAGCACCCGAGATATCACCAGATATATATTGGGTTTTCCCCTGATCCTGAGTGTCCGGACCCATGAGACGGTGGTTTTCTCGGCCACTGGTGGCCCGAGGTCGTTCCTGCGGCACAGATTCATTCGCAAGGGCCTCCTACAGACAATGCACTTTGGTTTATTGCGCTATCTGTAATAGCACCCGAGATATCACCAGATATATATTGGATTTCTCCCTGACCCTGAGTGTCCGGCTCCATGAGACGGTGATTTTCTCGGCCCCTGGTGGTCCGAGGTCGTTCCCGCTGCCCAGATTCATGCGCTAGGGCCTCCTACAGACAATGCACTTTGGTTTTTTGCGCTATCTCTAATAGCACCCAAGATATCACCAGATATTTGCTGGATTTTTACATGACCTTGGGTGACGGATTCCGAATATCTGTAATTTTCTCGGCCAGTGGTGGTCCGAGGTCGTTCCTGCGGCACAGATTCATTCGCAAGGGCCTCCTAGAGACAATGCACTTTGATTTATTGGGCTATCTGTAATAGCACCCGAGATATCACCAGATATATATTGGATTTTCCCCTGACCCTGAGTGTCCGGACCCATGAGACGGTGGTTCTCTCGGCCCCTGGTGGTCCGAGGTCGTTCCCGCTGCACAGATGCATGCACCAGGGCCTCCTGCAGATAATTCACTTTGGTTTATGGCGCTATCTCTAATAGCACCCGAGATATCACCAGATATATATTGGATTTTCCCCTGACCCTGAGTGTCCGGACCCATGAGACGGTGGTTTTCTCGGCCCCTGGTGGTCCGAGGTCGTTCCCGCTGCCCAGATTCATGCGCCAGGGCCTCCTACAGACAGTGCACTTTGGTTTATTGCGCTATCTGTAATAGCACCCGAGATATCACCAGATATATATTGGATTTTTCCCTGACCCTGAGTGTCCGGCGCCATGAGACGGTGGTTTTCTCGGCCCCTGGTGGTCCGAGGTCGTTCCCGCTGCACAGATTCATTCGGCTGGGCCTCCTACAGACAATGCACTTTGATTTATTGCGCTATCTGTAATAGCACCCGAGATATCACCAGATATATATTGGATTTTCCCCTGACCCTGAGTGTCCGGACCCATGAGACGGTGGTTTTCTCGGCCTCTGGTGGTCCGAGGTCGTTCCCGCTGCACAGATTCATTCGCCTGGGCCTCCTACAGACAATGCACTTTGATTTATTGCGCTATCTGTAATAGCACCCGAGATATCACCAGATATATATTGGATTTTCCCCTGACCCAGAGTATCCGGACCCATGAGACGGTGGTTTTCTCGGCCCCTGGTGGTCCGACGTCATTCCCGCTGCCCAGATTCATGCGCCAGGGCCTCCTACAGACAATGCACTTTGGTTTATTGCGCTATCTGTAATAGAACCCGAGATATCGCCAGATATATATTGGGTTTTCCCCTGACCCTGAGTGTCCGGACCCATGAGACGGTGGTTTTCTCTGCCACTGGTGGTCCGAGGTCGTTCCTGCGGCACAGATTCATTCGCAAGGGCCTCCTACAGACAATGCACTTTGGTTCATTGCGCTATCTGTAATAGCACCAGAGATATAACCAGATATATATTGGATTTTCCCCTGACCCTGAGTGTCCGGACCCATGAGACGGTGGTTTTCTCGGCCCCTGGTGGTCCGAGGTCGTTCCCGCTGCCCAGATTCATGCGCCAGGGCCTCCTACAGACAGTGCACTTTGGTTTATTGCGCTATCTGTAATAGCACCCGAGATATCACCAGATATATATTGGATTTTTCCCTGACCCTGAGTGTCCGGCTCCATGAGACGGTGATTTTTTCGTCCCCTGGTGGTCCGACGTCGTTCCCGCTGCCCAGATTCATGCGCCAGGGCCTCCTACAGACAATGCACTTTGGTTTATTGCGCTATCTGTAATAGCACCCGAGATATCACCAGATATATGCTGGATTTTTCCCTGACCCTGAGTGTCCGGCTCCATGAGACGGTGATTTTCTCGTCCCCTGGTGGTCCGACATCGTTCCCGCTGCCCAGATTCATGCGCCATGGCCTCCTACAGACAATGCACTTTGGTTTATTGCGCTATCTGTAATAGCACCCGAGATATCACCAGATATATGCTGGATTTTTACATGGCCTTGGGTGACGGATTCCGAATATCTGTAATTTTCTCGGCCACTGGTGGTCCGAGGTCGTTCCTGCGGCACAGATTCATTCGACAGTGCCTCCTACGGACAATGCACTTTGATTTATTGCGCTATCTCTAATAGCACCCGAGATACCACCATTTATATATTGAATTTTCCCCTGACCCTGAGTGTCCGGCCCCATGAGACTGTGGTTTTCCCGGCCTCTGGTGGTCCGAGGTCGTTCCCGCTGCACAGATTCATGCGGCAGGGCCTCCTACAGACAATGCACTTTGATTTATTGGGCTATCCGTAATAGCACCCGAGATATCACCAGATATATATTGGATTTTCCCCTGACCCTGAGTGTCCGGCCCCATGAGACTGTGGTTTTCTCGGCCCCTGGTGGTCCGAGGTCGTTCCCGCTGGCCAGATTCATGCGCCTGGGCCTCCTACAGACAATGCACTTTGATTTAGTGCGCTATCTCTAATAGCACCCGAGATATCACCAGACATATATTGGATTTTTCCCTGACCCTGAGTGTCCGGCGCCATGAGACGGTGGTTTTCTTGGCCCCTGGTGGTCCGAGGGCGTTCCCGCTGCACAGATGCATGCGCCAGGGCCTCCTGCAGATAATCCACTTTGGTTTATTGCGCTATCTCTAATAGCACCCGAGATATCACCAGATATATATTGGATTTTCCCCTGACCCTGAGTGTCCGGCCCCGTGAGTCGGTGGTTTTCTCGGCCCCTGGTGGTCCTAGGTTGTTCCCGCTGCCCAGATTCATGCGCGAGGGCCTCCTACAGACAATGCACTTTGGTTTATTGCGCTATCTCTAATAGCACCCGAGATATCACCAGATATTTGCTGGATTTTTACATGACCTTTGGTGACGGATTCCGAATATCTGTAATTTTCTCAGCCACTGGTGGCCCGAGGTCGTTCCTGCGGCACAGATTCATTCGCAAGGGCCTCCTACAGACAATGCACTTTGGTTTATTGCGCTATCTGTAATAGCACCCGAGATATCACCAGATATATATTGGATTTCTCCCTGACCCTGAGTGTCCGGCTCCATGAGACGGTGATTTTCTCGGCCCCTGGTGGTCCGAGGTCGTTCCCGCTGCCCAGATTCATGCGCTAGGGCCTCCTACAGACAATGCACTTTGGTTTTTTGCGCTATCTCTAATAGCACCCAAGATATCACCAGATATTTGCTGGATTTTTACATGACCTTGGGTGACGGATTCCGAATATCTGTAATTTTCTCGGCCAGTGGTGGTCCGAGGTCGTTCCTGCGGCACAGATTCATTCGCAAGGGCCTCCTAGAGACAATGCACTTTGATTTATTGGGCTATCTGTAATAGCACCCGAGATATCACCAGATATATATTGGATTTTCCCCTGACCCTGAGTGTCCGGACCCATGAGACGGTGGTTCTCTCGGCCCCTGGTGGTCCGAGGTCGTTCCCGCTGCACAGATGCATGCACCAGGGCCTCCTGCAGATAATTCACTTTGGTTTATTGCGCTATCTCTAATAGCACCCGAGATATCACCAGATATATATTGGATTTTCCCCTGACCCTGAGTGTCCGGACCCATGAGACGGTGGTTTTCTCGGCCTCTGGTGGTCCGAGGTCGTTCCCGCTGCACTGATTCATTCGCCTGGGCCTCCTACAGACAATGCACTTTGATTTATTCCGCTATTTGTAATAGCACCCGAGATATCACCAGATATATATTGGATTTTCCCCTGACCCTGAGTGTCCGGACCCATGAGACGGTGGTTTTCTCGGCCCCTGGTGGTCCGAGGTCGTTCCCGCTGCCCAGATTCATGCGCCAGGGCCTCCTACAGACAGTGCACTTTGGTTTATTGCGCTATCTGTAATAGCACCCGAGATATCACCAGATATATATTGGATTTCTCCATGACCCTGAGTGTCCGGCTCCATGAGACGGTGATTTTCTCGGCCCCTGGTGGTCCGAGGTCGTTCCCGCTGCCCAGATTCATGCGCTACGGCCTCCTACAGACAATGCACTTTGGTTTTTTGCGCTATCTCTAATAGCACCCAAGATATCACCAGATATTTGCTGGATTTTTACATGACCTTGGGTGACGGATTCCGAATATCTGTAATTTTCTCGGCCACTGGTGGTCCGAGGTCGTTCCTGCGGCACAGATTCATTCGCAAGGGCCTCCTACAGACAATGCACTTTGATTTATTGCGCTATCTGAAATAGCACCCGAGATATCACCAGATATATATTGGGTTTTCCCCTGATCCTGAGTGTCCGGACCCATGAGACGGTGGTTTTCTCGGCCACTGGTGGTCCGAGGTCGTTCCTGCGGCACAGATTCATTCGCAAGGGCCTCCTACAGACAATGCACTTTGGTTTATTGCGCTATCTGTAATAGCACCAGAGATATAACCAGATATATATTGGATTTTCCCCTGACCCTGAGTGTCCGGACCCATGAGACGGTGGTTTTCTCGGCCCCTGGTGGTCCGAGGTCGTTCCCGCTGCCCAGATTCATGCGCCAGGGCCTCCTACAGACAGTGCACTTTGGTTTATTGCGCTATCTGTAATAGCACCCGAGATATCACCAGATATATATTGAATTTTCCCCTGACCCTGAGTGTCCGGCCCCATGAGACTGTGGTTTTCCCGGCCTCTGGTGGTCCGAGGTCGTTCCCGCTGCACAGATTCATGCGGCCGGGCCTCCTACAGACAATGCACTTTGATTTATTGGGCTATCTGTAATAGCACCCGAGATATCACCAGATATATATTGGATTTTTCCCTGACCCTGTGTGTCCGGCTCCATGAGACGGTGGTTCTCTCGGCCCCTGGTGGTCCGAGGTCGTTCCCGCTGCACAGATGCATGCACCAGGGCCTCCTGCAGATAATTCACTTTGGTTTATTGCGCTATCTCTAATAGCACCCGAGATATCACCAGATATATATTGGATTTTCCCCTGACCCTGAGTGTCCGCACCCATGAGACGGTGGTTTTCTCGGCCTCTGGTGGTCCGAGGTCGTTCCCGCTGCACAGATTCATTCGCCTGGGCCTCCTACAGACAATGCACTTTGATTTATTCCGCTATTTGTAATAGCACCCGAGATATCACCAGATATATATTGGATTTTCCCCTGACCCTGAGTGTCCGGACCCATGAGACGGTGGTTTCCTCGGCCCCTGGTGGTCCGAGGTCGTTCCCGCTGCCCAGATTCATGCGCCAGGGCCTCCTACAGACAGTGCACTTTGGTTTATTGCGCTATCTGTTATAGCACCCGAGATATCACCAGATATATATTGGATTTCTCCATGACCCTGAGTGTCCGGCTCCATGAGACGGTGATTTTCTCGGCCCCTGGTGGTCCGAGGTCGTTCCCGCTGCCCAGATTCATGCGCTACGGCCTCCTACAGACAATGCACTTTGGTTTTTTGCGCTATCTCTAATAGCACCCAAGATATCACCAGATATTTGCTGGATTTTTACATGACCTTGGGTGACGGATTCCGAATATCTGTAATTTTGTCGGCCACTGGTGGTCCGAGGTCGTTCCTGCGGCACAGATTCATTCGCAAGGGCCTCCTACAGACAATGCACTTTGATTTATTGCGCTATCTGAAATAGCACCCGAGATATCACCAGATATATATTGGATTTTCCCCTGACCCTGAGTGTCCGGCCCCGTGAGTCGGTGGTTTTCTCGGCCCCTGGTGGTCCTAGGTTGTTCCCGCTGCCCAGATTCATGCGCGAGGGCCTCCTACAGACAATGCACTTTGGTTTATTGCGCTATCTCTAATAGCACCCGAGATATCACCAGATATTTGCTGGATTTTTACATGACCTTTGGTGACGGATTCCGAATATCTGTAATTTTCTCAGCCACTGGTGGCCCGAGGTCGTTCCTGCGGCACAGATTCATTCGCAAGGGCCTCCTACAGACAATGCACTTTGGTTTATTGCGCTATCTGTAATAGCACCCGAGATATCACCAGATATATATTGGATTTCTCCCTGACCCTGAGTGTCCGGCTCCATGAGACGGTGATTTTCTCGGCCCCTGGTGGTCCGAGGTCGTTCCCGCTGCCCAGATTCATGCGCTAGGGCCTCCTACAGACAATGCACTTTGGTTTTTTGCGCTATCTCTAATAGCACCCAAGATATCACCAGATATTTGCTGGATTTTTACATGACCTTGGGTGACGGATTCCGAATATCTGTAATTTTCTCGGCCAGTGGTGGTCCGAGGTCGTTCCTGCGGCACAGATTCATTCGCAAGGGCCTCCTAGAGACAATGCACTTTGATTTATTGGGCTATCTGTAATAGCACCCGAGATATCACCAGATATATATTGGATTTTCCCCTGACCCTGAGTGTCCGGACCCATGAGACGGTGGTTCTCTCGGCCCCTGGTGGTCCGAGGTCGTTCCCGCTGCACAGATGCATGCACCAGGGCCTCCTGCAGATAATTCACTTTGGTTTATTGCGCTATCTCTAATAGCACCCGAGATATCACCAGATATATATTGGATTTTCCCCTGACCCTGAGTGTCCGGACCCATGAGACGGTGGTTTTCTCGGCCTCTGGTGGTCCGAGGTCGTTCCCGCTGCACAGATTCATTCGCCTGGGCCTCCTACAGACAATGCACTTTGATTTATTCCGCTATTTGTAATAGCACCCGAGATATCACCAGATATATATTGGATTTTCCCCTGACCCTGAGTGTCCGGACCCATGAGACGGTGGTTTTCTCGGCCCCTGGTGGTCCGAGGTCGTTCCCGCTGCCCAGATTCATGCGCCAGGGCCTCCTACAGACAGTGCACTTTGGTTTATTGCGCTATCTGTAATAGCACCCGAGATATCACCAGATATATATTGGATTTCTCCATGACCCTGAGTGTCCGGCTCCATGAGACGGTGATTTTCTCGGCCCCTGGTGGTCCGAGGTCGTTCCCGCTGCCCAGATTCATGCGCTACGGCCTCCTACAGACAATGCACTTTGGTTTTTTGCGCTATCTCTAATAGCACCCAAGATATCACCAGATATTTGCTGGATTTTTACATGACCTTGGGTGACGGATTCCGAATATCTGTAATTTTCTCGGCCACTGGTGGTCCGAGGTCGTTCCTGCGGCACAGATTCATTGGCAAGGGCCTCCTACAGACAATGCACTTTGATTTATTGCGCTATCTGAAATAGCACCCGAGATATCACCAGATATATATTGGGTTTTCCCCTGATCCTGAGTGTCCGGACCCATGAGACGGTGGTTTTCTCGGCCACTGGTGGTCCGAGGTCGTTCCTGCGGCACAGATTCATTCGCAAGGGCCTCCTACAGACAATGCACTTTGGTTTATTGCGCTATCTGTAATAGCACCAGAGATATAACCAGATATATATTGGATTTTCCCCTGACCCTGAGTGTCCGGACCCATGAGACGGTGGTTTTCTCGGCCCCTGGTGGTCCGAGGTCGTTCCCGCTGCCCAGATTCATGCGCCAGGGCCTCCTACAGACAGTGCACTTTGGTTTATTGCGCTATCTGTAATAGCACCCGAGATATCACCAGATATATATTGAATTTTCCCCTGACCCTGAGTGTCCGGCCCCATGAGACTGTGGTTTTCCCGGCCTCTGGTGGTCCGAGGTCGTTCCCGCTGCACAGATTCATGCGGCCGGGCCTCCTACAGACAATGCACTTTGATTTATTGGGCTATCTGTAATAGCACCCGAGATATCACCAGATATATATTGGATTTTTCCCTGACCCTGTGTGTCCGGCTCCATGAGACGGTGGTTCTCTCGGCCCCTGGTGGTCCGAGGTCGTTCCCGCTGCACAGATGCATGCACCAGGGCCTCCTGCAGATAATTCACTTTGGTTTATTGCGCTATCTCTAATAGCACCCGAGATATCACCAGATATATATTGGATTTTCCCCTGACCCTGAGTGTCCGCACCCATGAGACGGTGGTTTTCTCGGCCTCTGGTGGTCCGAGGTCGTTCCCGCTGCACAGATTCATTCGCCTGGGCCTCCTACAGACAATGCACTTTGATTTATTCCGCTATTTGTAATAGCACCCGAGATATCACCAGATATATATTGGATTTTCCCCTGACCCTGAGTGTCCGGACCCATGAGACGGTGGTTTCCTCGGCCCCTGGTGGTCCGAGGTCGTTCCCGCTGCCCAGATTCATGCGCCAGGGCCTCCTACAGACAGTGCACTTTGGTTTATTGCGCTATCTGTTATAGCACCCGAGATATCACCAGATATATATTGGATTTCTCCATGACCCTGAGTGTCCGGCTCCATGAGACGGTGATTTTCTCGGCCCCTGGTGGTCCGAGGTCGTTCCCGCTGCCCAGATTCATGCGCTACGGCCTCCTACAGACAATGCACTTTGGTTTTTTGCGCTATCTCTAATAGCACCCAAGATATCACCAGATATTTGCTGGATTTTTACATGACCTTGGGTGACGGATTCCGAATATCTGTAATTTTCTCGGCCACTGGTGGTCCGAGGTCGTTCCTGCGGCACAGATTCATTCGCAAGGGCCTCCTACAGACAATGCACTTTGATTTATTGCGCTATCTGAAATAGCACCCGAGATATCACCAGATATATATTGGGTTTTCCCCTGATCCTGAGTGTCCGGACCCATGAGACGGTGGTTTTCTCGGCCACTGGTGGTCCGAGGTCGTTCCTGCGGCACAGATTCATTCGCAAGGGCCTCCTACAGACAATGCACTTTGGTTTATTGCGGTATCTGTAATAGCACCAGAGATATAACCAGATATATATTGGATTTTCCCCTGACCCTGAGTGTCCGGACCCATGAGACGGTGGTTTTCTCGGCCCCTGGTGGTCCGAGGTCGTTCCCGCTGCCCAGATTCATGCGCCAGGGCCTCCTACAGACAGTGCACTTTGGTTTATTGCGCTATCTCTAATAGCCCCCAAGCTATCACCAGATATATATTGAATTTTCCCCTGACCCTGAGTGTCCGGACCCATGAGACGGTGGTTTTCTCGGCCTCTGGTGGTCCGAGGTCGTTCCCGCTGCACAGATTCATGCGGCAGGGCCTCCTACAGACAATGCACTTTGATTTATTGCGCTATTTGTAATAGCACCCGAGATATCACCAGATATATATTGGATTTTCCCCTGACCCTGAGTGTCCGGACCCATGAGACGGTGGTTTTCTCGGCCCCTGGTGGTCCGAGGTCGTTCCCGCTGCCCAGATTCATGCGCCAGGGCCTCCTACAGACAGTGCACTTTGGTTTATTGCGCTATCTCTAATAGCACCCAAGATATCACCAGATATTTGCTGGATTTTTACATGACCTTGGGTGACGGATTCCGAATATCTGTAATTTTCTCGGCCACTGGTGGTCCGAGGTCGTTCCTGCGGCACAGATTCATTCGCAAGGGCCTCCTACAGACAATGCACTTTGATTTATTGCGCTATCTGTAATAGCACCCGAGATATCACCAGATATATATTGGGTTTTCCCCTGACCCTGAGTGTCCGGACCCATGAGACGGTGGTTTTCTCGGCCCCTGGTGGTCCGAGGTCGTTCCCGCTGCACAGATGCATGCACCAGGGCCTCCCGCAGATAATTCACTTTGGTTTATTGCGCTATCTCTAATAGCACCCGAGATATCACCAGATATATATTGGATTTTTCCCTGCCCCTTAGTATCCGGCCCCATGAGTCGGTGGTTTTCTCGGTCCCTGGTGGTCCGAGGTCGTACCCGCTGCACAGATTCATGCGCAAGGGTCTCATACGGACAATGCACTTTGATTTATTGCGCTATCTCTAATAGCACCCGAGATATCACCAGATATATATTGGATTTTACCCTGACCTTGACAGTCCGGCCCCATGTGTCGGTGATTTTCAGGGTCCCTGGTGGTCAGAGGTAGATCCCGCTGCGCAGATTCATGCGCCAGGGCCTCTTGCAGACAATTCACTTTGGTTTATTGCGCTATCACTAATAGCACCCGAGATATCATCAGATATATACTGGATTTTTCCCCGACCCTGAGTGTCCGGCCCCATGAGACGGTGGTTTTCTCGGCCCCTGGTGGTCCGAGGTCGTTCCCGCTGCACAGATGCATGCACCAGGGCCTCCCGCAGATAATTCACTTTGGTTTATTGCGCTATCTCTAATAGCACCCGAGATATCACCAGATATATATTGGATTTTCCCCTGACCCTGAGTGTCCGGCCCCGTGAGTCGGTGGTTTTGTCGGCCCCTGGTGGTCCTAGGTTGTTCCCGCTGCCCAGATTCATGCGCGAGGGCCTCCTACAGACAATGCACTTTGGTTTATTGCGCTATCTCTAATAGCACCGGAGATATTACCAGATATTTGCTGGATTTTTACATGACCTTTGGTGACGGATTCCGAATATCTGTAATTTTCTCAGCCACTGGTGTCCCGAGGTCGTTCCTGCGGCACAGATTCATTGGCAAGGGCCTCCTACAGACAATGCACTTTGATTTATTGCGCTATCTGTAATAGCACCCGAGATATCACCAGATATATATTGGGTTTTCCCCTGACCCTGAGTGTCCGGACCCATGAGACGGTGGTTTTCTCGGCCCCTGGTGGTCCGAGGTCGTTCCCGCTGCACAGATGCATGCACCAGGGCCTCCCGCAGATAATTCACTTTGGTTTATTGCGCTATCTCTAATAGCACCCGAGATATCACCAGATATATATTGGATTTTTCCCTGCCCCTTAGTATCCGGCCCCATGAGTCGGTGGTTTTCTCGGTCCCTGGTGGTCCGAGGTCGTACCCGCTGCACAGATTCATGCGCAAGGGTCTCATACGGACAATGCACTTTGATTTATTGCGCTATCTCTAATAGCACCCGAGATATCACCAGATATATATTGGATTTTACCCTGACCTTGACAGTCCGGCCCCATGTGTCGGTGATTTTCTGGGTCCCTGGTGGTCAGAGGTAGATCCCGCTGCGCAGATTCATGCGCCAGGGCCTCTTGCAGACAATTCACTTTGGTTTATTGCGCTATCACTAATAGCACCCGAGATATCATCAGATATATACTGGATTTTTCCCCGACCCTGAGTGTCCGGCCCCATGAGACGGTGGTTTTCTCGGCCCCTGGTGGTCCGAGGTCGTTCCCGCTGCACAGATGCATGCACCAGGGCCTCCCGCAGATAATTCACTTTGGTTTATTGCGCTATCTCTAATAGCACCCGAGATATCACCAGATATATATTGGATTTTCCCCTGACCCTGAGTGTCCGGACCCATGAGACGGTGGTTTTCTCGGCCTCTGGTGGTCCGAGGTCGTTCCCGCTGCACAGATTCATTCGCCTGGGCCTCCTACAGACAATGCACTTTGATTTATTGCGCTATTTGTAATAGCACCCGAGATATCACCAGATATATATTGGATTTTCCCCTGACCCTGAGTGTCCGGACCCATGAGACGGTGGTTTTCTCGGCCCCTGGTGGTCCGAGGTCGTTCCCGCTGCCCAGATTCATGCGCCAGGGCCTCCTACAGACAGTGCACTTTGGTTTATTGCGCTATCTGTAATAGCACCCGAGATATCACCAGATATATATTGGATTTCTCCATGACCCTGAGTGTCCGGCTCCATGAGACGGTGATTTTCTCGGCCCCTGGTGGTCCGAGGTCGTTCCCGCTGCCCAGATTCATGCGCTACGGCCTCCTACAGACAATGCACTTTGGTTTTTTGCGCTATCTCTAATAGCACCCAAGATATCACCAGATATTTGCTGGATTTTTACATGACCTTGGGTGACGGATTCCGAATATCTGTAATTTTCTCGGCCACTGGTGGTCCGAGGTCGTTCCTGCGGCACAGATTCATTCGCAAGGGCCTCCTACAGACAATGCACTTTGATTTATTGCGCTATCTGTAATAGCACCCGAGATATCACCAGATATATATTGGGTTTTCCCCTGATCCTGAGTGTCCGGACCCATGAGACGGTGGTTTTCTCGGCCACTGGTGGTCCGAGGTCGTTCCTGCGGCACAGATTCATTCGCAAGGGCCTCCTACAGACAATGCACTTTGGTTTATTGCGCTATCTGTAATAGCACCAGAGATATAACCAGATATATATTGGATTTTCCCCTGACCCTGAGTGTCCGGACCCATGAGACGGTGGTTTTCTCGGCCCCTGGTGGTCCGAGGTCGTTCCCGCTGCCCAGATTCTTGCGCCAGGGCCTCCTACAGACAGTGCACTTTGGTTTATTGCGCTATCTCTAATAGCCCCCGAGCTATCACCAGATATATATTGAATTTTCCCCTGACCCTGAGTGTCCGGCCCCATGAGACTGTGGTTTTCCCGGCCTCTGGTGGTCCGAGGTCGTTCCCGCTGCACAGATTCATGCGGCAGGGCCTCCTACAGACAATGCACTTTGATTTATTGGGCTATCTGTAATAGCACCCGAGATATCACCAGATATATATTGGATTTTTCCCTGACCCTGAGTGTCCGGCTCCATGAGACGGTGATTTTCTCGGCCCCTGGTGGTCCGAGGTCGTTCCCGCTGCGCAGATTCATGCGCTAGGGCCTCCTACAGACAATGCACTTTGGTTTTTTGCGCTATCTCTAATAGCACCCAAGATATCACCAGATATTTGCTGGATTTGTACATGACCTTGGGTGACGGATTCCGAATATCTGTAATTTTCTCGGCCACTGGTGGTCCGAGGTCGTTCCTGCGGCACAGATTCATTCGCAAGGGCCTCCTACAGACAATGCACTTTGATTTATTGCGCTATCTGTAATAGCACCCGAGATATCACCAGATATATATTGGGTTTTCCCCTTATCCTGAGTGTCCGGACCCATGAGACGGTGGTTTTCTCGGCCACTGGTGGTCCGAGGTCGTTCCTGCGGCACAGATTCATTCGCAAGGGCCTCCTACAGACAATGCACTTTGATTTATTGCGCTATCTGTAATAGCACCCGAGATATCACCAGATATATATTGGGTTTTCCCCTGACCCTGAGTGTCCGGACCCATGAGACGGTGGTTTTCTCGGCCCCTGGTGGTCCGAGGTCGTTCCCGCTGCACAGATGCATGCACCAGGGCCTCCCGCAGATAATTCACTTTGGTTTATTGCGCTATCTCTAATAGCACCCGAGATATCACCAGATATATATTGGATTTTTCCCTGCCCCTTAGTATCCGGCCCCATGAGTCGGTGGTTTTCTCGGTCCCTGGTGGTCCGAGGTCGTACCCGCTGCACAGATTCATGCGCAAGGGTCTCATACGGACAATGCACTTTGATTTATTGCGCTATCTCTAATAGCACCCGAGATATCACCAGATATATATTGGATTTTACCCTGACCTTGACAGTCCGGCCCCATGTGTCGGTGATTTTCTGGGTCCCTGGTGGTCAGAGGTAGATCCCGCTGCGCAGATTCATGCGCCAGGGCCTCTTGCAGACAATTCACTTTGGTTTATTGCGCTATCACTAATAGCACCCGAGATATCATCAGATATATACTGGATTTTTCCCCGACCCTGAGTGTCCGGCCCCATGAGACGGTGGTTTTCTCGGCCCCTGGTGGTCCGAGGTCGTTCCCGCTGCACAGATGCATGCACCAGGGCCTCCCGCAGATAATTCACTTTGGTTTATTGCGCTATCTCTAATAGCACCCGAGATATCACCAGATATATATTGGATTTTCCCCTGACCCTGAGTGTCCGGACCCATGAGACGGTGGTTTTCTCGGCCTCTGGTGGTCCGAGGTCGTTCCCGCTGCACAGATTCATTCGCCTGGGCCTCCTACAGACAATGCACTTTGATTTATTGCGCTATCTGTAATAGCACCCGAGATATCACCAGATATATATTGGATTTTCCCCTGACCCAGAATATCCGGACCCATGAGACGGTGGTTTCCTCGGCCCCTGGTGGTCCGAGGTCGTTCCCGCTGCCCAGGTTCATGCGCCAGGGCCTCCTACAGACAATGCACTTTGGTTTATTGCGCTATCTGTAATAGCACCAGAGATATGACCAGATATATATTGGATTTTCCCCTGACCCTGAGTGTCCGGACCAATGAGACGGTGGTTTTCTCGGCCCCTGGTGGTCCGAGGTCGTTCCCGCTGCACAGATGCATGCAAAAGGGCCTCCTGCAGATAATTCACTTTGGTTAATTGCGCTATCTCTAATAGCAGCCGAGATATCACCAGATATATATTGGATTTTCCCCTGACCCTGAGTGTCCGGACCCATGAGACGGTGGTTTTCTCGGCCTCTGGTGGTCCGAGGTCGTTCCCGCTGCACAGATTCATTCGCCTGGGCCTCCTACAGACAATGCACTTTGGTTTATTGCGCTATCTGTAATAGCACCCGAGATATCACCAGATATATATTGGATTTTTCCCTGACCCTGAGTGTCCGGCTCCATGAGACGGTGATTTTCTCGTCCCCTGGTGGTCCGACGTCGTTCCCGCTGCCCAGATTCATGCGCCAGGGCCTCCTACAGACAATGCACTTTGGTTTATTGCGCTATCTGTAATAGCACCCGAGATATCACCAGATATATATTGGATTTTCCCCTGACCCTGAGTGTCCGGCCCCATGAGACGGTGGTTTTCTCGGCCCCTGGTGGTCGGAGGTCGTTCCTGCTGGCCAGATTCATTCGCCTGGGCCTCCTACAGACAATGCACTTTGATTTATTGCGCTATCTGTAATAGCACCCGAGATATCACCAGATATATATTGGATTTTCCCCTGACCCTGAGTGTCCGGACCCATGAGACGGTGGTTTTCTCGGACCCTGGTGGTCCGAGGTCGTTCCCGCTGCCCAGATTCATTCGCCTGGGCCTCCTACAGACAATGCACTTTGGTTTATTGCGCTATCTCTAATAGCACCCGAGATATCACCAGATATATATTGGATTTTCCCCTGACCCTGAGTGTCCGGCCCCGTGAGTCGGTGGTTTTCTGGGCCCCTGGTGGTCCGAGGTCGTTCCTGCGGCACATATTCATTCGCAAGGGCCTCCTACAGACAATGCACTTTGGTTTATTGCGCTATCTGTAATAGCTCCCGAGATATCACCAGATATATATTGGATTTTCCCCTGACCCTGAGTGTCCGGACCCATGAGACGGTGGTTTTCTCGGCCCCTGGTGGTCCGAGGACGTTCCCGCTGCCCAGATTCATGCGCCAGGGCCTCCTACAGACAGTGCACTTTGGTTTATTGCGCTATCTGTAATAGCACCCGAGATATCACCAGATATATATTGGATTTTTCCCTGACCCTGAGTGTCCGGCCCCGTGAGTCGGTGGTTTTCTGGGCCCCTGGTGGTCCGAGGTCGTTCCTGCGGCACATATTCATTCGCAAGGGCCTCCTACAGACAATGCACTTTGGTTTATTGCGCTATCTGTAATAGCTCCCGAGATATCACCAGATATATATTGGATTTTCCCCTGACCCTGAGTGTCCGGACCCATGAGACGGTGGTTTTCTCGGCCCCTGGTGGTCCGAGGACGTTCCCGCTGCCCAGATTCATGCGCCAGGGCCTCCTACAGACAGTGCACTTTGGTTTATTGCGCTATCTGTAATAGCACCCGAGATATCACCAGATATATATTGGATTTTTCCCTGACCCTGAGTGTCCGGCTCCATGAGACGGTGATTTTCTCGTCCCCTGGTGGTCCGACGTCGTTCCCGCTGCCCAGATTCATGCGCCAGGGCCTCCTACAGACAATGCACTTTGGTTTATTGCGCTATCTGTAATAGCACCCGAGATATCACCAGATATATATTGGATTTTCCCCTGACCCTGAGTGTCCGGCCCCATGAGACTGTGGTTTTCTCGGCCCCTGGTGGTTCGAGGTCGTTCCCGCTGGCCAGATTCATGCGCCTGGGCCTCCTACAGACAATGCACTTTGATTTATTGCGCTATCTCTAATAGCACCCGAGATATCACCAGATATATATTGGATTTTTCCCTGACCCTGAGTGTCCGGCGCCATGAGACGGTGGTTTTCTCGGCCCCTGGTGGTCTGAGGTCGTTCCCGCTGCACAGATTCATTCGCCTGGGCCTCCTACAGACAATGCACTTTGATTTATTGCGCTATCTGTAATAGCACCCGAGATATCACCAGATATATATTGGATTTCTCCCTGACCCTGAGTGTCCGGCTCCATGAGACGGTGATTTTCTCGGCCCCTGGTGGTCCGAGGTCGTTCCCGCTGCCCAGATTCATGCGCTAGGGCCTCCTACAGACAATGCACTTTGGTTTTTTGCGCTATCTCTAATAGCACCCAAGATATCACCAGATATTTGCTGGATTTTTACATGACCTTGGGTGACGGATTCCGAATATCTGTAATTTTCTCGGCCACTGGTGGTCCGAGGTCGTTCCCGCTGTACAGATGCATGCACCAGGGCCTCCTGCAGATAATTCACTTTGGTTTATTGGGCTATCTCTAATAGCACCCGAGATACCACCAGATATATATTGAATTTTCCCCTGACCCTGAGTGTCCGGCCCCATGAGACTGTGGTTTTCCCGGCCTCTGGTGGTCCGAGGTCGTTCCCGCTGCACAGATTCATGCGGCAGGGCCTCCTACAGACAATGCACTTTGATTTATTGGGCTATCCGTAATAGCACCCGAGATATCGCCAGATCTATTTTGGATTTTCCCCTGACCCAGAGTATCCGGCTCCATGAGACGGTGATTTTCTCGTCCCCTGGTGGTCCGACGTCGTTCCCGCTGCTCAGATTCATGCGCCAGGGCCTCCTACAGACAATGCACTTTGGTTTATTGCGCTATCTCTAATAGCACCCGAGATATCACCAGATATATGCTGGATATTTACATGACCTTGGGTGACGGATTCCGAATATCTGTAATTTTCTCGGCCACTGGTGGTCCGAGGTCGTTCCTGCGGCACAGATTCATTCGACAGTGCCTCCTACGGACAATGCACTTTGATTTATTGCGCTATCTCTAATAGCACCCGAGATACCACCAGATATATATTGAATTTTCCCCTGACCCTGAGTGTCCGGCCCCATGAGACTGTGGTTTTCCCGGCCTCTGGTGGTCCGAGGTCGTTCCCGCTGCACAGATTCATGCGGCAGGGCCTCCTACAGACAATGCACTTTGATTTATTGGGCTATCCGTAATAGCACCCGAGATATCACCAGATATATATTGGATTTTCCCCTGACCCAGAGTATCCGGACCCATGAGACGGTGGTTTTCTTGGCCCCTGGTGGTCCGAGGGCGTTCCCGCTGCACAGATGCATGCGCCAGGGCCTCCTGCAGATAATTCACTTTGGTTTATTGCGCTATCTCTAATAGCACCCGAGATATCACCAGATATTTGCTGGATTTTTACATGACCTTTGGTGACGGATTCCGAATATCTGTAATTTTCTCAGCCACTGGTGGTCCGAGGTCGTTCCTGCGGTACATATTCATTCGCAAGGGCCTCCTACAGACAATGCACTTTTGTTTATTGCGCTATCTGTAATAGCACCTGACATATCACCAGATATATATTGGATTTCTCCCTGACCCTGAGTGTCCGGCTCCATGAGACAGTGATTTTCTCGGCCCCTGGTGGTCCGAGGTCGTTCCCGCTGCCCAGATTCATGCGCTAGGGCCTCCTACAGACAATGCACTTTGGTTTTTTGCGCTATCTCTAATAGCACCCAAGATATCACCAGATATTTGCTGGATTTTTACATGACCTTGAGTGTCCGGCCCCATTAGACTGTGGTTTTCCCGGCCCCTGGTGGTCCGCGGTCGTTCCAGCTGCACAGATACATGCGGCAGGGCCTCCTACAGACAATGCACTTTGATTTGTTGGGCTATCTGTAATAGCACCCGAGATATCACCAAATATATATTGGATTTTCCCCTGACCCTGAGTGTCCGGCGCCATGAGACGGTGGTTTTCTTGGCCCCTGGTGGTCCGAGGTCGTTCCCGCTGCACAAATTCATGCGCCAGGGCCTCCTACAGAAAATGCACATTGAAGTATTGGGCTATCTGTAATAGCACCGGAGATATCACCAGATATATATTGGATTTTTCCCTGACCCTGAGTGTCCGGCCCCATGAGACGGTTGTTTTCTCGGCCCCTGGTGGTCCGAGGTCGTTCCCGCTGCACAGATGCATGCACCAGGGCCTCCTGCAGATAATTCACTTTGGTTTATTGCGCTATCTCTAATAGCACCCGAGATATCACCAGATATATATTGGATTTTCCCCTGACCCTGAGTGTCCGGACCCATGAGACGGTGGTTTTCTCGGCCTCTGGTGGGCCGAGGTCATTCCCGCTGCACAGATTCATTCGCCTGGGCCTCCTACAGACAATGCACTTTGGTTCATTGCGCTATCTGCAATAGCACCAGAGATATAACCAGATATATATTGGATTTTCCCCTGACCATGAGTGTCCGGCTCCATGAGACGGTGATTTTCTCGTCCCCTGGTGGTCCGACGTCGTTCCCGCTGCCCAGATTCATGCGCCAGGGCCTCCTACAGACAATGCACTTTGGTTTATTGCGCTATCTGTAATAGCACCCGAGATATCACCAGATATATGCTGGATTTTTACATGACCTTGGGTGACGGATTCCGAATATCTGTAATTTTCTCGGCCACTGGTGGTCCGAGGTCGTTCCTGCGGCACAGATTCATTCGACAGTGCCTCCTACGGACAATGCACTTTGATTTATTGCGCTATCTCTAATAGCACCCGAGATACCACCAGATATATATTGAATTTTCCCCTGACCCTGAGTGTCCGGCCCCATGAGACTGTGGTTTTCCCGGCCTCTGGTGGTCCGAGGTCGTTCCCGCTGCACAGATTCATGCGGCAGGGCCTCCTACAGACAATGCACTTTGATTTATTGGGCTATCCGTAATAGCACCCGAGATATCACCAGATCTATTTTGGATTTTCCCCTGACCCAGAGTATCCGGCTCCATGAGACGGTGATTTTCTCGTCCCCTGGTGGTCCGACGTCGTTCCCGCTGCTCAGATTCATGCGCCAGGGCCTCCTACAGACAATGCACTTTGGTTTATCGCGCTATCTGTAATAGCACCCGAGATATCACCAGATATATGCTGGATTTTTACATGACCTTGGGTGACGGATTCCGAATATCTGTAATTTTCTCGGCCACTGGTGGTCCGAGGTCGTTCCTGCGGCACAGATTCATTCGACAGTGCCTCCTACGGACAATGCACTTTGATTTATTGCGCTATCTCTAATAGCACCCGAGATACCACCAGATATATATTGAATTTTCCCCTGACCCTGAGTGTCCGGCCCCATGAGACTGTGGTTTTCCCGGCCTCTGGTGGTCCGAGGTCGTTCCCGCTGCACAGATTCATGCGGCAGGGCCTCCTACAGACAATGCACTTTGATTTATTGGGCTATCCGTAATAGCACCCGAGATATCACCAGATATATATTGGATTTTCCCCTGACCCAGAGTATCCGGACCCATGAGACGGTGGTTTTCTTGGCCCCTGGTGGTCCGAGGGCGTTCCCGCTGCACAGATGCATGCGCCAGGGCCTCCTGCAGATAATTCACTTTGGTTTATTGCGCTATCTCTAATAGCACCCGAGATATCACCAGATATTTGCTGGATTTTTACATGACCTTTGGTGACGGATTCCGAATATCTGTAATTTTCTCAGCCACTGGTGGTCCGAGGTCGTTCCTGCGGTACATATTCATTCGCAAGGGCCTCCTACAGACAATGCACTTTTGTTTATTGCGCTATCTGTAATAGCACCCGACATATCACCAGATATATATTGGATTTCTCCCTGACCCTGAGTGTCCGGCTCCATGAGACGGTGATTTTCTCGGCCCCTGGTGGTCCGAGGTCGTTCCCGCTGCCCAGATTCATGCGCTAGGGCCTCCTACAGACAATGCGCTTTGGTTTTTTGCGCTATCTCTAATAGCACCCAAGATATCACCAGATATTTGCTGGATTTTTACATGACCTTGAGTGTCCGGCCCCATTAGACTGTGGTTTTCCCGGCCCCTGGTGGTCCGCGGTCGTTCCAGCTGCACAGATTCATGCGGCAGGGCCTCCTACAGACAATGCACTTTGGTTTATTGCGCTATCTGTATTAGAACCCGAGATATCACCAGATATATATTGGGTTTTCCCCTGACCCTGAGTGTCCGGACCCATGAGACGGTGGTTTTCTCGGCCACTGGTGGTCCGAGGTCGTTCCTGCGGCACAGATTCATTCGCAAGGGCCTCCTACAGACAATGCACTTTGGTTCATTGCGCTATCTGTAATAGCAACAGAGATATAACCAGATATATATTGGATTTTCCCCTGACCCTGAGTGTCCGGACCAATGAGACCGTGGTTTTCTCGGCCCCTTGTGGTCCGAGGTCGTTCCCGCTGCACAGATGCATGCACCAGGGTCTCCTGCAGATAATTCACTTTGGTTTATTGCGCTATCTCTAATAGCACCCGAGATATCACCAGATATATGCTGGATTTTTACATGACCTTGGGTGACGGATTCCGAATATCTGTAATTTTCTCTGCCACTGGTGGTCCGAGGTCGTTCCCGCTGCCCAGATTCATTCGCAAGGGCCTCCTACAGACAATGCACTTTTCTTTATTGCGCTATCTGTAATAGCACCCGAGATATCACCAGATATATATTGGATTTTTCCCTGACCCTGAGTGTCCGGCTCCATGAGACGGTGATTTTCTCGGCCCCTGGTGGTCCGAGGTCCTTCCCGCTGCACAGATTCATGCGCCTGGGCCTCCTACAGACAATGCACTTTGATTTAATGCGCTATCTGTAATAGCACCCGAGATATCACCAGATATATATTGGATTTTCCCCTGACCCTGAGTGTCCGGCCCCATGAGACTGTGGTTTTCTCGGCCCCTGGTGGTCCGAGGTCGTTCCCGCTGGCCAGATTCATGCGTCTGGGCCTCCTGCAGATAATTCACTTTGGTTTATTGCGCTATCTCTAATAGCACCCAAGATATCACCAGATATATATTGGATTTTTCCCTGACCCTGAGTGTCCGGCGCAATGAGACGGTGGTTTTCTTGGCCCCTGGTGGTCCGAGGGCGTTCCCGCTGCACAGATGCATGCGCCAGGGCCTCCTGCAGATAATGCACTTTGGTTTATTGCGCTATCTCTAATAGCACCCAAGATATCACCAGATATATATTGGATTTTCCCCTGACCCTGAGTGTCCGGCCCCGTGAGTCGGTGGTTTTCTCGGCCCCTGGTGGTCCTAGGTCGTTCCCGCTGCCCAGATTCATGCGCCAGGGCCTCCTACAGACAATGCACTTTGGTTTATTGCGCTATCTCTAATAGCACCCGAGATATCACCAGATATTTGCTGTATTTTTACATGACCTTGGGTGACGGATTCCGAATATCTGTAATTTTCTCGGCCACTGGTGGTCCGAGGTCGTTCCTGCGGTACAGATTTATTCGCAAGGGCCTCCTACAGACAATGCACTTTGGTTTATTGCGCTATCTCTAATAGCACCCGAGATATCACCAGATATTTGCTGGATTTTTACATGACCTTGGGTGACGGATTCCGAATATCTGTGCCTTTCTCGGCCACTGGTGGTCCGAGGTCGTTCCTGCGGCACAGATTCATTCGCAAGGGCCTCCTACAGACAATGCACTTTGGTTTATTGCGCTATCTGTAATAGCACCCGAGATAACACCAGGTATATGCTGGATTTTTACATGACCTTGGGTGACGGATTCCGAATATCTGTAATTTTCTCGGCCACTGGTGGTCCGAGGTTGTTCCTGCGGCACAGATTCATTCGCCAGTGCCTCCTACAGACAATGCACATTGAAGTATTGGGCTATCTGTAATAGCACCGGAGATATCACCAGATATATATTGGATTTTTCCCTGACCCTGAGTGTCCGGCCCCATGAGACGGTTGTTTTCTCGGCCCCTGGTGGTCCGAGGTCGTTCCCGCTGCACAGATGCATGCACCAGGGCCTCCTGCAGATAATTCACTTTGGTTTATTGCGCTATCTCTAATAGCACCCGAGATATCACCAGATATATATTGGATTTTCCCCTGACCCTGAGTGTCCGGACCCATGAGACGGTGGTTTTCTCGGCCTCTGGTGGGCCGAGGTCGTTCCCGCTGCACAGATTCATTCGCCTGGGCCTCCTACAGACAATGCACTTTGATTTATTGCGCTATCTGTAATAGCACCCGAGATATCACCAGATATATATTGGATTTTCCCCTGACCCTTAGTGTCCGGACCCATGAGACGGTGGTTTTCTCGGCCCCTGGTGGTCCGAGGTCGTTCCCGCGGCCCAGATTCATGCGCCAGGGCCTCCTACATACAGTGCACTTTGGTTTATTGCGCTATCTGTAATAGCACCCGAGATATCACCAGATATATATTGGATTTTTCCCTGACCCTGAGTGTCCGGCTCCATGAGACGGTGATTTTCTCGTCCCCTGGTGGTCCGACGTCGTTCCCGCTGCCCAGATTCATGCGCCAGGGCCTCCTACAGACAATGCACTTTGGTTCATTGCGCTATCTGTAATAGCACCCGAGATATCACCAGATATATGCGGGATTTTTACATGACCTTGGGTGACGGATTCCGAATATCTGTAATTTTCTCGGCCACTGGTGTTCCGAGGTCGTTCCTGCGGCACAGATTCATTCGACAGTGCCTCCTACGGACAATGCACTTTGATTTATTGCGCTATCTCTAATAGCACCCGAGATACCACCAGATATATATTGAATTTTCCCCTGACCCTGAGTGTCCGGCCCCATGAGACTGTGGTTTTCCCGGCCTCTGGTGGTCCGAGGTCGTTCCCGCTGCACAGATTCATGCGGCAGGGCCTCCTACAGACAATGCACTTTGATTTATTGGGCTATCTGTAATAGCACCCGAGATATCACCAGATATATATTGGATTTTCCCCTGACCCTGAGTGTCAGGCCCCATGAGACGGTGGTTTTCTCGGCCCCTGGTGGTCGGAGGTCGTTCCTGCTGGCCAGATTCATTCGCCTGGGCCTCCTACAGACAATGCACTTTGATTTATTGCGCTATCTGTAATAGCACCCGAGATATCACCAGATATATATTGGATTTTCCCCTGACCCTGAGTGTCCGGCCCCGTGAGTCGGTGGTTTTCTGGGCCCCTGGTGGTCCGAGGTCGTTCCTGCGGCATAGATTCATTCGCAAGGGCCTCCTACAGACAATGCACTTTGATTTATTGCGCTATCTGTCATAGCACCCGAGATATCACCAGATATATATTGGATTTTTCCCTGACCCTGAGTGTCCGGCTCCATGAGACGGTGATTTTCTCGTCCCCTGGTGGTCCGACGTCGTTCCCGCTGCCCAGATTCATGCGCCAGGGCCTCCTACAGACAATGCACTTTGGTTTATTGCGCTATCTGTAATAGCACCCGAGATATCACCAGATATATGCTGGATTTTTACATGACCTTGGGTGACGGATTCCGAATATCTGTAATTTTCTCGGCCACTGGTGGTCCGAGGTCGTTCCTGCGGCACAGATTCATTCGCCAGTGCCACCTACAGACAATGCACTTTGATTTATTGCGCTATCTCTAATAGCACCCGAGATATCACCAGATATATATTGGATTTTCCCCTGACCCTGAGTGTCCGGCCCCATGAGACTGTGGTTTTCTCGGCCCCTGGTGGTCCGAGGTCGTTCCCGCTGGCCAGATTCATGCGCCTGGGCCTCCTACAGACGATGCACTTTGATTTAGTGCGCTATCTCTAATAGCACCCGAGATATCACCAGATATACATTGGATTTTTCCCTGACCCCGAGTGTCCGGCGCCATGAGACGGTGGTTTTCTCGGCCCCTGGTGGTCCTAGGTCGTTCCCGCTGCACAGATTCATGCGCCAGGGCCTCCTACAGACAATGCACTTTGGTTTATTGCGCTATCTCTAATAGCACCCGAGATATCACCAGATATTTGCTGTATTTTTACATGACCTTGGGTGACGGATTCCGAATATCTGTAATTTTCTCGGCCACTGGTGGTCCGAGGTCGTTCCTGCGGTACAGATTCATTCGCAAGGGCCTCCTACAGACAATGCACTCTGGTTTATTGCGCTATCTCTAATAGCACCCGAGATAACACCAGGTATATGCCGGATTTTTACATGACCTTGGGTGACGGATTCCGAATATCTGTAATTTTCTCGGCCACTGGTGGTCCGAGGTCGTTCCTGCGGCACAGATTCATTCGCCAGTGCCTCCTACAGACAATGCACTTTGATTTATTGCGCTATCTCTAATAGCACCCGAGATATCACCAGATATATATTGAATTTTCCCCTGACCCTGAGTGTCCGGCCCCATTAGACTGTGGTTTTCCCGGCCCCTGGTGGTCCGCGGTCGTTCCCGCTGCACAGATTCATGCGGCAGGGCCTCCTACAGACAATGCACTTTGATTTGTTGGGCTATCTGTAATAGCACCCGAGATATCACCAGATATATATTGGATTTTTCCCTGACCCTGAGTGTCCGGCCCCATGAGACTGTGGTTTTCTCGGCCCCTGGTGGTCCGAGGTCGTTCCCGCTGGCCAGATTCATGCGCCTGGGCCTCCTACAGACAATGCACTTTGATTTAGTGCGCTATCTCTAATAGCACCCGAGATATCACCAGATATATATTGGATTTTTCCCTGACCCTGAGTGTCCGGCGCCATGAGACGGTGGTTTTCTTGGCCCCTGGTGGTCCGAGGGCGTTCCCGCTGCACAGATGCATGCGCCAGGGCCTCCTGCAGATAATTCACTTTGGTTTATTGCGCTATCGCTAATAGCACCCAAGATATCACCAGATATATATTGGATTTTTCCCTGACCCTGAGTGTCCGGCTCCATGAGACGGTGATTTTCTCGGCCCATGGTGGTCCGAGGTCCTTCCCGCTGCACAGATTCATTCGCCTGGGCCTCCTACAGACAATGCACTTTGATTTAATGCGCTATCTGTAATAGCACCCGAGATATCACCAGATATATATTGGATTTTCCCCTGACCCTGAGTGTCCGGCCCCATGAGACTGTGGTTTTCTCGGCCCCTGGTGGTCCGAGGTCGTTCCCGCTGGCCAGATTCATGCGTCTGGGCCTCCTGCAGATAATTCACTTTGGTTTATTGCGCTATCTCTAATAGCACCCAAGATATCACCAGATATATATTGGATTTTTCCCTGACCCTGAGTGTCCGGCGCAATGAGACGGTGGTTTTCTTGGCCCCTGGTGGTCCGAGGGCGTTCCCGCTGCACAGATGCATGCGCCAGGGCCTCCTGCAGATAATGCACTTTGGTTTATTGCGCTATCTCTAATAGCACCCAAGATATCACCAGATATATATTGGATTTTCCCCTGACCCTGAGTGTCCGGCCCCGTGAGTCGGTGGTTTTCTCGGCCCCTGGTGGTCCTAGGTCGTTCCCGCTGCCCAGATTCATGCGCCAGGGCCTCTTACAGACAATGCACTTTGGTTTATTGCGCTATCTCTAATAGCACCCGAGATATCACCAGATATTTGCTGTATTTTTACATGACCTTGGGTGACGGATTCCGAATATCTGTAATTTTCTCGGCCACTGGTGGTCCGAGGTCGTTCCTGCGGTACAGATTTATTCGCAAGGGCCTCCTACAGACAATGCACTTTGGTTTATTGCGCTATCTCTAATAGCACCCGAGATATCACCAGATATTTGCTGGATTTTTACATGACCTTGGGTGACGGATTCCGAATATCTGTGCCTTTCTCGGCCACTGGTGGTCCGAGGTCGTTCCTGCGGCACAGATTCATTCGCAAGGGCCTCCTACAGACAATGCACTTTGGTTTATTGCGCTATCTGTAATAGCACCCGAGATATCACCAGATATATATTGGATTTTCCCCTGACCCTGAGTGTCCGGACCCATGAGACGGTGGTTTTCTCGGCCCCTGGTGGTCCGAGGTCGTTCCCGCTGCACAGATTCGTTCGCCTGGGCCTCCTACAGACAATGCACTTTGATTTATTGCGCAATCTGTAATAGCACCCGAGATATCACGAGATATATATTGGATTTTTCCCTGACCCTGAGTGTCCGGCTCCATGAGACGGTGATTTTCTCGTCCCCTGGTGGTCCGACGTCGTTCCCGCTGCCCAGATTCATGCGCCAGGGCCTCCTACAGACAATGCACTTTGGTTTATTGCGCTATCTGTAATAGCACCCGAGATAACACCAGGTATATGCTGGATTTTTACATGACCTTGGGTGACGGATTCCGAATATCTGTAATTTTCTCGGCCACTGGTGGTCCGAGGTCGTTCCTGCGGCACAGATTCATTCGCCAGTGCCTCCTACAGACAATGCACTTTGATTTATTGCGCTATCTCTAATAGCACCCGAGATATCACCAGATATATATTGAATTTTCCCCTGACCCTGAGTGTCCGGCCCCATTAGACTGTGGTTTTCCCGTCCCCTGGTGGTCCGCGGTCGTTCCCGCTGCACAGATTCATGCGGCAGGGCCTCCTACAGACAATGCACTTTGATTTGTTGGGCTATCTGTAATAGCACCCGAGATATCACCAAATATATATTGGATTTTCCCCTGACCCTGAGTGTCCGGCGCCATGAGACGGTGGTTTTCTTGGCCCCTGGTGGTCCGAGGTCGTTCCCGCTGCACAAATTCATGCGCCAGGGCCTCCTACAGAAAATGCACATTGAAGTATTGGGCTATCTGTAATAGCACCGGAGATATCACCAGATATATATTGGATTTTTCCCTGACCCTGAGTGTCCGGCCCCATGAGACGGTTGTTTTCTCGGCCCCTGGTGGTCCGAGGTCGTTCCCGCTGCACAGATGCATGCACCAGGGCCTCCTGCAGATAATTCACTTTGGTTTATTGCGCTATCTGTAATAGCACCCGAGATATCACCAGATATATATTGGATTTTTCCCCGACCCTGAGTGTCCGGCTCCATGAGACGGTGATTTTCTCGGCCCCTGGTGGTCCGAGGTCCTTCCCGCTGCACAGATTCATTCGCCTGGGCCTCCTACAGACAATGCACTTTGATTTAATGCGCTATCTGTAATAGCACCCGAGATATCACCAGATATATATTGGATTTTCCCCTGACCCTGAGTGTCCGGCCCCATGAGACTGTGGTTTTCTCGGCCCCTGGTGGTCCGAGGTCGTTCCCGCTGTCCAGATTCATGCGCCTGGGCCTCCTACAGACGATGCACTTTGATTTAGTGCGCTATCTCTAATAGCACCCGAGATATCACCAGATATATATTGGATTTTTCCCTGACCCTGAGTGTCCGGCGCCATGAGACGGTGGTTTTCTCGGCCCCTGGTGGTCCTAGGTCGTTCCCGCTGCACAGATTCATGCGCCAGGGCCTCCTACAGACAATGCACTTTGGTTTATTGCGCTATCTCTAATAGCACCCGAGATATCACCAGATATTTGCTGTATTTTTACATGACCTTGGGTGACGGATTCCGAATATCTGTAATTTTCTCGGCCACTGGTGGTCCGAGGTCGTTCCTGCGGTACAGATTCATTCGCAAGGGCCTCCTACAGACAATGCACTCTGGTTTATTGCGCTATCTCTAATAGCACCCGAGATATCACCAGATATTTGCTGGATTTTTACATGACCTTGGGTGACGGATTCCGAATATCTGTGCCATTCTCGGCCACTGGTGGTCCGAGGTCGTTCCTGCGGCACAGATTCATTCGCAAGGGCCTCCTACAGACAATGCACTTTGGTTTATTGCGCTATCTGTTATAGCACCTGAGATATCACCAGATATATATTGGATTTTCCCCTGACCCTGAGTGTCCGGACCCATGAGACGGTGGTTTTCTCGGCCCCTGGTGGTCCGAGGTCGTTCCCGCTGCACAGATTCGTTCGCCTGGGCCTCCTACAGACAATGCACTTTGGTTTATTGCGCTATCTGTAATAGCACCCGAGATATCACCAGATATATATTGTGTTTTTCCCTGACCCTGAGTGTCCGGCTCCATGAGACGGTGATTTTCTCGTCCCCTGGTGGTCCGACGTCGTTCCCGCTGCCCAGATTCATGCGCCAGGGCCTCCTACAGACAATGCACTTTGGTTTATTGCGCTATCTGTAATAGCACCCGAGATAACACCAGGTATATGCCGGATTTTTACATGACCTTGGGTGACGGATTCCGAATATCTGTAATTTTCTCGGCCACTGGTGGTCCGAGGTCGTTCCTGCGGCACAGATTCATTCGCCAGTGCCTCCTACAGACAATGCACTTTGATTTATTGCGCTATCTCTAATAGCACCCGAGATATCACCAGATATATATTGAATTTTCCCCTGACCCTGAGTGTCCGGCCCCATTAGACTGTGGTTTTCCCGGCCCCTGGTGGTCCGCGGTCGTTCCCGCTGCACAGATTCATGCGGCAGGGCCTCCTACAGACAATGCACTTTGATTTGTTGGGCTATCTGTAATAGCACCCGAGATATCACCAGATATATATTGGATTTTTCCCTGACCCTGAGTGTCCGGCGCCATGAGACGGTGGTTTTCTTGGCCCCTGGTGGTCCGAGGGCGTTCCCGCTGCACAGATGCATGCGCCAGGGCCTCCTGCAGATAATTCACTTTGGTTTATTGCGCTATCTCTAATAGCACCCGAGATATCACCAGATATATATTGGATTTTCCCCTGACGCTGAGTGTCCGGCCCCGTGACTCGGTGGTTTTCTCGGCCCCTGGTGGTCCTAGGTCGTTCCCGCTGCCCAGATTCATGCGCCAGGGCCTCCTACAGACAATGCACTTTGGTTTATTGCGCTATCTCTAATAGCACCCGAGATATCACCAGATATTTGCTGGATTTTTACATGACCTTTGGTGACGGATTCCGAATATCTGTAATTTTCTCAGCCACTGGTGGTCCGAGGTCGTTCCTGCGGTACAGATTCATTCGCAAGGGCCTCCTACAGACAATGCACTTTGGTTTATTGCGCTATCTGTAATAGCACCCGAGATATCACCAGATATATATTGGATTTTCCCCTGACCCTGAGTGTCCGGCCCCATGAGACTGTGCTTTTCTCGGCCCCTGGTGGTCCGAGATCGTTCCCGCTGGCCAGATTCATGCGCCTGGGCCTCCTACAGACAATGCACTTTGATTTATTGCGCTATCTCAAATAGCACGCGAGATATCACCAGATATATATTCGATTTTTCCCTGACCCTGAGTGTCCGGCGCCATGAGACTGTGGTTTTCTCGGCCCCTGGTGGTCCGAGGCCGTTCCCGCTGCACAGATTCATTCGCCTGGGCCTCCTACAGACAATGCACTTTGATTTATTGCGCATATCTGTAATAGCACCCGAGATATCACCAGATATATATTGGATTTTTCCCTGACCCTGAGTGTCCGGCCCCATGAAACGGTGGTTTTCTCGGCTCCTGGTGGACCGAGGTCGTTCCCGCTGCACAGATGCATGCGCCAGGGCCTCTTGCAGACAATTCACTTTGGTTTATTGCGCTATCACTAATAGCACCCGAGATATCATCAGATATATATTGGATTTTTCCCTGACCCTGAATGTCCGGCCCCATGAGACGGTGGTTTTCTCGGACCCTGGTGGTCCGAGGTCGTTCCCACTGGCCAGATTCATGCGCCTGGGCCTCCTGCAGACAATGCACTTTGGTTTATTGCGCTATCTCTAATAGCACACTAGATATCACCAGATATATATTGGATTTTCCCCTGACCCTGAGAGTCCGGCCCCGTGAGTCGGTGGTTTTCTCGGCCCCTGGTGGTCGGAGGTCGTTCCTGCTGGCCAGATTCATTCGCCTGGGCCTCCTACAGACAATGCACTTTGATTTATTGCGCTATCTGTAATAGCACCCGAGATATCACCAGATATATATTGGATTTTCCCCTGACCCTGAGTGTCCGGCCCCGTGAGTCGGTGGTTTTCTGGGCCCATGGTGGTCCGAGGTCGTTCCTGCGGCATAGATTCATTCGCAAGGGCCTCCTACAGACAATGCACTTTGATTTATTGCGCTATCTGTCATAGCACCGGAGATATCACCAGGTATATATTGGATTTTTCCCTGACCCTGAGTGTCCGGCTCCATGAGACGGTGATTTGCTCGTCCCCTGGTGGTCCGACGTCGTTCCCGCTGCCCAGATTCATGCGCCAGGGCCTCCTACAGACAATGCACTTTGGTTTATTGCGCTATCTGTAATAGCACCCGAGATATCACCAGATATATGCTGGATTTTTACATGACCTTGGGTGACGGATTCCGAATATCTGTAATTTTCTCGGCCACTGGTGGTCCGAGGTCGTTCCTGCGGCACAGATTCATTCGCCAGTGCCACCTACAGACAATGCACTTTGATTTATTGCGCTATCTCTAATAGCACCCGAGATATCACCAGATATATATTGGATATTCCCCTGACCCTGAGTGTCCGGACCCATGAGACGGTGGTTTTCTCGGCCCCTGGTGGTCCGAGGTCGTTCCCGCTGGCCAGATTCATGCGCCTGGGCCTCCTACAGACAATGCACTTTGGTTTATTGCGCTATCTCTAATAGCACCCAAGATATCACCAGATATATATTGGATTTTCCCCTGACCCTGAGTGTCCGGCCCCGTGAGTCGGTGGTTTTCTCGGCCCCTGGTGGTCCTAGGTCGTTCCCGCTGCCCAGATTCATGCGCCAGGGCCTCCTACAGACAATGCACTTTGGTTTATTGCGCTATCTCTAATAGCACCCGAGATATCACCAGATATTTGCTGTATTTTTACATGACCTTGGGTGACGGATTCCGAATATCTGTAATTTTCTCGGCCACTGGTGGTCCGAGGTCGTTCCTGCGGTACAGATTCACTCGCAAGGGCCTCCTACAGACAATGCACTCTGGTTTATTGCGCTATCTCTAATAGCACCCGAGATATCACCAGATATTTGCTAGATTTTTACATGACCTTGGGTGACGGATTCCGAATATCTGTGCCTTTCTCGGCCACTGGTGGTCCGAGGTCGTTCCTGCGGCACAGATTCATTCGCAAGGGCCTCCTACAGACAATGCACTTTGGTTTATTGCGCTATCTGTTATAGCACCCGAGATATCACCAGATATATATTGGATTTTCCCCTGACCCTGAGTGTCCGGACGCATGAGACGGTGGTTTTGTCGGCCCCTGGTGGTCCGAGGTCGTTTCCGCTGCACAGATTCGTTCGCCTGGGCCTCCTACAGACAATGCACTTTGGTTTATTGCGCTATCTATAATAGCACCCGAGATATCACCAGATATATATTGGATTTTTCCCTGACCCTGAGTATCCGGCTCCATGAGACGGCGATTTTCTCGTCCCCTGGTGGTCCGACGTCGTTCCCGCTGCCCAGATTCATGCGCCAGGGCCTCCTACAGACAATGCACTTTGGTTTATTGCGCTATCTGTAATAGCACCCGAGATATCACCAGATATATATTGGATTTTCCCCTGACCCTGAGTGTCCGGCCCCATGAGACTGTGGTTTTCTCGGCCCCTGGTGGTTCGAGGTCGTTCCCGCTGGCCAGATTTATGCGCCTGGGTCTCCTACAGACAATGCACTTTGATTTATTGCGCTATCTCTAATAGCACCCGAGATATCACCAGATATATATTGGATTTTTCCCTGACCCTGAGTGTCCGGCGCCATGAGACGGTGGTTTTCTCGGCCCCTGGTGGTCCGAGGTCGTTCCCGCTGCACAGATTCATTCGCCTGGGCCTCCTACAGACAATGCACTTTGGTTTATTGCGCTATCTGTAATAGAACCCGAGATATCGCCAGATATATATTGGGTTTTCCCCTGACCCTGAGTGTCCGGACCCATGAGACGGTGGTTTTCTCGGCCACTGGTGGTCCGAGGTCGTTCCTGCGGCACAGATTCATTCGCAAGGGCCTCCTACAGACAATGCACTTTGGTTCATTGCGCTATCTGTAATAGCACCAGAGATATAACCAGATATATATTGGATTTTCCCCTGACCCTGAGTGTCCGGAACCATGAGACGGTGGTTTTCTCGGCCCCTGGTGGTCCGAGGTCGTTCCCTCTGCCCAGATTCATGCGCCAGGGCCTCCTACAGACAGTGCACTTTGGTTTATTGCGCTATCTGTAATAGCACCCGAGATATCACCAGATATATATTGGGTTTTCCCCTGACCCTGAGTGTCCGGACCCATGAGACGGTGGTTTTCTCGGCCACTGGTGGTCCGAGGTCGTTCCCGCTGCACAGATGCATGCACCAGGGCCTCCCGCAGATAATTCACTTTGGTTTATTGCGCTATCTCTAATAGCACCCGAGATATCACCAGATATATATTGGATTTTCCCCTGACCCTGAGTGTCCGGACCCATGAGACGGTGGTTTTCTCGGCCTCTGGTGGTCCGAGGTCGTTCCCGCTGCACAGATTCATTCGCCTGGGCCTCCTACAGACAATGCACTTTGATTTATTGCGCTATCTGTAATAGCACCCGAGATATCACCAGACATATATTGGATTTTCCCCTGACCCTGAGTGTCCGGACCCATGAGACGGTGGTTTTCTCGGCCTCTGGTGGTCCGAGGTCGTTCCCGCTGCACAGATTCATTCGCCTGGGCCTCCTACAGACAATGCACTTTGATTTATTGCGCTATCTGTAATAGCACCCGAGATATCACCAGATATATATTGGATTTTCCCCTGACCCAGAGTATCCGGACCCATGAGACGGTGGTTTCCTCGGCCCCTGGTGGTCCGAGGTCGTTCCCGCTGCCCAGGTTCATGCGCCAGGGCCTCCTACAGACAATGCACTTTGGTTTATTGCGCTATCTGTAATAGCACCAGAGATATGACCAGATATATATTGGATTTTCCCCTGACCCTGAGTGTCCGGACCAATGAGACGGTGGTTTTCTCGGCCCCTGGTGGTCCGAGGTCGTTCCCGCTGCACAGATGCATGCACCAGGGCCTCCTGCAGATAATTCACTTTGGTTTATTGCGCTATCTCTAATAGCACCCGAGATATCACCAGATATATATTGGATTTTCCCCTGACCCTGAGTGTCCGGACCCATGAGACGGTGGTTTTCTCGGCCTCTGGTGGTCCGAGGTCGTTCCCGCTGCACAGATTCATTCGCCTGGGCCTCCTACAGACAATGCACTTTGGTTTATTGCGCTATCTGTAATAGCACCCGAGATATCACCAGATATATATTGGATTTTTCCCTGACCCCGAGTGTCCGGCTCCATGAGACGGTGATTTTCTCGTCCCCTGGTGGTCCGACGTCGTTCCCGCTGCCCAGATTCATGCGCCAGGGCCTCCTACAGACAATGCACTTTGGTTTATTGCGCTATCTGTAATAGCACCCGAGATATCACCAGATATATATTGGATTTTCCCCGGACCCTGAGTGTCCGGCCCCATGAGACGGTGGTTTTCTCGGCCCCTGGTGGTCGGAGGTCGTTCCTGCTGGCCAGATTCATTCGCCTGGGCCTCCTACAGACAATGCACTTTGATTTATTGCGCTATCTGTAATAGCACCCGAGATATCACCAGATATATATTGGATTTTCCCCTGACCCTGAGTGTCCGGACCCATGAGACGGTGGTTTTCTCGGACCCTGGTGGTCCGAGGTCGTTCCCGCTGGCCAGATTCATGCGCCTGGGCCTCCTACAGACAATGCACTTTGGTTTATTGCGCTATCTCTAATAGCACCCGAGATATCACCAGATATACATTGGATTTTCCCCTGACCCTGAGTGTCCGGCCCCGTGAGTCGGTGGTTTTCTGGGCCCCTGGTGGTCCGAGGTCGTTCCTGCGGCACATATTCATTCGCAAGGGCCTCCTACAGACAATGCACTTTGGTTTATTGCGCTATCTGTAATAGCTCCCGAGATATCACCAGATATATATTGGATTTTCCCCTGACCCTGAGTGTCCGGACCCATGAGACGGTGGTTTTCTCGGCCCCTGGTGGTCCGAGGACGTTCCTGCTGCCCAGATTCATGCGCCAGGGCCTCCTACAGACAGTGCACTTTGGTTTATTGCGCTATCTGTAATAGCACCCGAGATATCACCAGATATATATTGGATTTTTCCCTGACCCTGAGTGTCCGGCCCCGTGAGTCGGTGGTTTTCTGGGCCCCTGGTGGTCCGAGGTCGTTCCTGCGGCACATATTCATTCGCAAGGGCCTCCTACATACAATGCACTTTGGTTTATTGCGCTATCTGTAATAGCTCCCGAGATATCACCAGATATATATTGGATTTTCCCCTGACCCTGAGTGTCCGGACCCATGAGACGGTGGTTTTCTCGGCCACTGGTGGTCCGAGGTCGTTCCCGCTGCACAGATGCATGCACCAGGGCCTCCTGCAGATAATTCACTTTGGTTTATTGCGCTATCTCTAATAGCACCCGAGATATCACCAGATATATATTGGATTTCTCCCTGACCCTGAGTGTCCGGCTCCATGAGACGGTGATTTTCTCGGCCCCTGGTGGTCCGAGGTCGTTCCCGCTGCCCAGATTCATGCGCTAGGGCCTCCTACAGACAATGCACTTTGGTTTTTTGCGCTATCTCTAATAGCACCCAAGATATCACCAGATATTTGCTGGATTTTTACATGACCTTGGGTGACGGATTCCGAATATCTGTAATTTTCTCGGCCACTGGTGGTCCGAGGTCGTTCCTGCGGCACAGATTCATTCGCAAGGGCCTCCTACAGACAATGCACTTTGGTTTATTGCGCTATCTGTAATAGCACCCGAGATATCACCAGATATATATTGGATTTTCCCCTGACCCTGAGTGTCCGGCCCCATGAGACTGTGGTTTTCTCGGCCCCTGGTGGTTCGAGGTCGTTCCCGCTGGCCAGATTCATGCGCCTGGGCCTCCTACAGACAATGCATTTTGATTTATTGCGCTATCTGTAATAGAACCCGAGATATCGCCAGATATATATTGGGTTTTCCCCTGACCCTGAGTGTCCGGACCCATGAGACGGTGGTTTTCTCGGCCACTGGTGGTCCGAGGTCGTTCCTGCGGCACAGATTCATTCGCAAGGGCCTCCTACAGACAATGCACTTTGGTTCATTGCGCTATCTGTAATAGCACCAGAGATATAACCAGATATATATTGGATTTTCCCCTGACCCTGAGTGTCCGGACCCATGAGACGGTGGTTTTCTCGGCCCCTGGTGGTCCGAGGTCGTTCCCGCTGCCCAGATTCATGCGCCAGGGCCTCCTACAGACAGTGCACTTTGGTTTATTGCGCTATCTGTAATAGCTCCCGAGATATCACCAGATATATATTGGATTTTCCCCTGACCCTGAGTGTCCGGCCCCGTGAGTCGGTGGTTTTCTGGGCCCCTGGTGGTCCGAGGTCGTTCCTGCGGCACATATTCATTCGCAAGGGCCTCCTACAGACAATGCACTTTGGTTTATTGCGCTATCTGTAATAGCTCCCGAGATATCACCAGATATATATTGGATTTTCCCCTGACCCTGAGTGTCCGGACCCATGAGACGGTGGTTTTCTCGGCCCCTGGTGGTCCGAGGACGTTCCTGCTGCCCAGATTCATGCGCCAGGGCCTCCTACAGACAGTGCACTTTGGTTTATTGCGCTATCTGTAATAGCACCCGAGATATCACCAGATATATATTGGATTTTTCCCTGACCCTGAGTGTCCGGCCCCGTGAGTCGGTGGTTTTCTGGGCCCCTGGTGGTCCGAGGTCGTTCCTGCGGCACATATTCATTCGCAAGGGCCTCCTACATACAATGCACTTTGGTTTATTGCGCTATCTGTAATAGCTCCCGAGATATCACCAGATATATATTGGATTTTCCCCTGACCCTGAGTGTCCGGACCCATGAGACGGTGGTTTTCTCGGCCCCTGGTGGTCCGAGGACGTTCCTGCTGCCCAGATTCATGCGCCAGGGCCTCCTACAGACAGTGCACTTTGGTTTATTGCGCTATCTGTAATAGCACCCGAGATATCACCAGATATATATTGGATTTTTCCCTGACCCTGAGTGTCCGGCTCCATGAGACGGTGATTTTCTCGTCCCCTGGTGGTCCGACGTCGTTCCCGCTGCCCAGATTCATGCGCCAGGGCCTCCTACATACAATGCACTTTGGTTTATTGCGCTATCTGTAATAGCACCCGAGATATCACCAGATATATATTGGATTTTCCCCTGACCCTGAGTGTCCGGCCCCATGAGACTGTGGTTTTCTCGGCCCCTGGTGGTTCGAGGTCGTTCCCGCTGGCCAGATTCATGCGCCTGGGCCTCCTACAGACAATGCATTTTGATTTATTGCGCTATCTGTAATAGAACCCGAGATATCGCCAGATATATATTGGGTTTTCCCCTGACCCTGAGTGTCCGGACCCATGAGACGGTGGTTTTCTCGGCCACTGGTGGTCCGAGGTCGTTCCTGCGGCACAGATTCATTCGCAAGGGCCTCCTACAGACAATGCACTTTGGTTCATTGCGCTATCTGTAATAGCACCAGAGATATAACCAGATATATATTGGATTTTCCCCTGACCCTGAGTGTCCGGACCCATGAGACGGTGGTTTTCTCGGCCCCTGGTGGTCCGAGGTCGTTCCCGCTGCCCAGATTCATGCGCCAGGGCCTCCTACAGACAGTGCACTTTGGTTTATTGCGCTATCTGTAATAGCACCCGAGATATCACCAGATATATATTGGATTTTTCCCTGACCCTGAGTGTCCGGCTCCATGAGACGGTGATTTTCTCGTCCCCTGGTGGTCCGACGTCGTTCCCGCTGCCCAGATTCATGCGCCAGGGCCTCCTACAGACAATGCACTTTGGTTTATTGCGCTATCTGTAATAGCACCCGAGATATCACCAGATATATGCTGGATTTTTCCCTGACCCTGAGTGTCCGGCTCCATGAGACGGTGATTTTCTCGTCCCGTGGTGGTCCGACGTCGTTCCCGCTGCCCAGATTCATGCGCCAGGGCCTCCTACAGACAATGCACTTTGGTTTATTGCGCTATCTGTAATAGCACCCGAGATATCACCAGATATATATTGGATTTCTCCCTGACCCTGAGTGTTCGGCTCCATGAGACGGTGATTTTCTCGGCCCCTGGTGGTCCGAGGTCGTTCCCGCTGCCCAGATTCATGCGCTAGGGCCTCCTACAGACAATGCACTTTGGTTTTTTGCGCTATCTCTAATAGCACCCAAGATATCACCAGATATTTGCTGGATTTTTACATGACCTTGGGTGACGGATTCCGAATATCTGTAATTTTCTCGGCCACTGGTGGTCCGAGGTCGTTCCTGCGGCACAGATTCATTCGCAAGGGCCTCCTACAGACAATGCACTTTGGTTTATTGCGCTATCTGTAATAGCACCCGAGATATCACCAGATATATATTGGATTTTCCCCTGACCCTGAGTGTCCGGCCCCATGAGACTGTGGTTTTCTCGGCCCCTGGTGGTTCGAGGTCGTTCCCGCTGGCCAGATTCATGCGCCTGGGCCTCCTACAGACAATGCATTTTGATTTATTGCGCTATCTGTAATAGAACCCGAGATATCGCCAGATATATATTGGGTTTTCCCCTGACCCTGAGTGTCCGGACCCATGAGACGGTGGTTTTCTCGGCCACTGGTGGTCCGAGGTCGTTCCTGCGGCACAGATTCATTCGCAAGGGCCTCCTACAGACAATGCACTTTGGTTCATTGCGCTATCTGTAATAGCACCAGAGATATAACCAGATATATATTGGATTTTCCCCTGACCCTGAGTGTCCGGACCCATGAGACGGTGGTTTTCTCGGCCCCTGGTGGTCCGAGGTCGTTCCCGCTGCCCAGATTCATGCGCCAGGGCCTCCTACAGACAGTGCACTTTGGTTTATTGCGCTATCTGTAATAGCACCCGAGATATCACCAGATATATATTGGATTTTTCCCTGACCCTGAGTGTCCGGCTCCATGAGACGGTGATTTTCTCGACCCCTGGTGGTCCGACGTCGTTCCCGCTGCCCAGATTCATGCGCCAGGGCCTCCTACAGACAATGCACTTTGGTTTATTGCGCTATCTGTAATAGCACCCGAGATATCACCAGATATATGCTGGATTTTTCCCTGACCCTGAGTGTCCGGCTCCATGAGACGGTGATTTTCTCGTCCCCTGGTGGTCCGACGTCGTTCCCGCTGCCCAGATTCATGCGCCAGGGCCTCCTACAGACAATGCACTTTGGTTTATTGCGCTATCTGTAATAGCACCCGAGATATCACCAGATATATGCTGGATTTTTACATGACCTTGGGTGACGGATTCCGAATATCTGTAATTTTCTCGGCCACTGGTGGTCCGAGGTCGTTCCTGCGGCACAGATTCATTCGACAGTGCCTCCTACGGACAATGCACTTTGATTTATTGCGCTATCTCTAATAGCACCCGAGATACCACCATTTATATATTGAATTTTCCCCTGACCCTGAGTGTCCGGCCCCATGAGACTGTGGTTTTCCCGGCCTCTGGTGGTCCGAGGTCGTTCCCGCTGCACAGATTCATGCGGCAGGGCCTCCTACAGACAATGCACTTTGATTTATTGGGCTATCCGTAATAGCACCCGAGATATCACCAGATATACATTGGATTTTCCCCTGACCCTGAGTGTCCGGCCCCATGAGACTGTGGTTTTCCCGGCCCCTGGGGGTCCGAGGTCGTTCCCGCTGCACAGATTCATGCGGCAGGGCCTCCTACAGACAATGCACTTTGATTTATTGGGCTATCTGTAATAGCACCCGAGATATCACCAGATATATATTGGATTTTTCCCTGACCCTGAGTGTCCGGCGCCATGAGACGGTGGTTTTCTCGGCCCCTGGTGGTCCGAGGTCGTTCCCGCTGCACAGATTCATTCGCCTGGGCCTCCTACAGACAGTGCACTTTGATTTATTGCGCTATCTGCAATAGCACCCGAGATATCACCAGATATATATTGGATTTCTCCCTGACCCTGAGTGTCCGGCTCCATGAGACGGTGATTTTCTCGGCCCCTGGTGGTCCGAGGTCGTTCCCGCTGCCCAGATTCATGCGCTAGGGCCTCCTACAGACAATGCACTTTGGTTTTTTGCGCTATCTCTAATAGCACCCAAGATATCACCAGATATTTGCTGGATTTTTACATGACCTTGGGTGACGGATTCCGAATATCTGTAATTTTCTCGGCCACTGGTGGTCCGAGGTCGTTCCTGCGGCACAGATTCATTCGCAAGGGCCTCCTACAGACAATGCACTTTGATTTATTGCGCTATCTGTAATAGCACCCGAGATATCACCAGATATATATTGGGTTTTCCCCTGACCCTGAGTGTCCGGACCCATGAGACGGCGGTTTTCTCGGCCACTGGTGGTCCGAGGTCGTTCCTGCGGCACAGATTCATTCGCAAGGGCCTCCTACAGACAATGCACTTTGGTTTATTGCGCTATCTGTAATAGCACCAGAGATATAACCAGATATATATTGGATTTTCCCCTGACCCTGAGTGTCCGGACCCATGAGACGGTGGTTTTCTCGGCCCCTGGTGGTCCGAGGTCGTTCCCGCTGCACAGATGCATGCACCAGGGCCTCCCGCAGATAATTCACTTTGGTTTATTGCGCTATCTCTAATAGCACCCGAGATATCACCAGATATATATTGGATTTTCCCCTGACACTGAGTGTCCGGACCCATGAGACGGTGGTTTTCTCGGCCTCTGGTGGTCCGAGGTCGTTCCCGCTGCACAGATTCATTCGCCTGGGCCTCCTACAGACAATGCACTTTGATTTATTGCGCTATCTGTAATAGCACCCGAGATATCACCAGATATATATTGGATTTTCCCCTGACCCAGAGTATCCGGACCCATGAGACGGTGGTTTCCTCGGCCCCTGGTGGTCCGAGGTCGTTCCCGCTGCCCAGGTTCATGCGCCAGGGCCTCCTACGGACAATGCACTTTGGTTTATTGCGCTATCTGTAATAGCACCAGAGATATGACCAGATATATATTGGATTTTCCCCTGACCCTGAGTGTCCGGACCAATGAGACGGTGGTTTTCTCGGCCCCTGGTGGTCCGAGGTCGTTCCCGCTGCACAGATGCATGCACCAGGGCCTCCTGCAGATAATTCACTTTGGTTTATTGCGCTATCTCTAATAGCACCCGAGATATCACCAGATATATATTGGATATTCCCCTGACCCTGAGTGTCCGGCCCCGTGAGTCGGTGGTTTTCTGGGCCCCTGGTGGTCCGAGGTCGTTCCTGCGGCACATATTCATTCGCAAGGGCCTCCTACAGACAATGCACTTTGGTTTATTGCGCTATCTGTAATAGCTCCCGAGATATCACCAGATATATATTGGATTTTCCCCTGACCCTGAGTGTCCGGACCCATGAGACGGTGGTTTTCTCGGCCCCTGGTGGTCCGAGGACGTTCCCGCTGACCAGATTCATGCGCCAGGGCCTCCTACAGACAGTGCACTTTGGTTTATTGCGCTATCTGTAATAGCACCCGAGATATCACCAGATATATATTGGATTTTTCCCTGACCCTGAGTGTCCGGCTCCATGAGACGGTGATTTTCTCGTCCCCTGGTGGTCCCACGTCGTTCCCGCTGCCCAGATTCATGCGCCAGGGCCTCCTACAGACAATGCACTTTGGTTTATTGCGCTATCTGTAATAGCACCCGAGATATCACCAGATATATATTGGATTTTCCCCTGACCCTGAGTGTCCGGCCCCATGAGACTGTGGTTTTCTCGGCCCCTGGTGGTTCGAGGTCGTTCCCGCTGGCCAGATTCATGCGCCTGGGCCTCCTACAGACAATGCACTTTGATTTATTGCGCTATCTGTAATAGCACCCGAGATATCACCAGATATATATTGGATTTCTCCCTGACCCTGAGTGTCCGGCTCCATGAGACGGTGATTTTCTCGGCCCCTGGTGGTCCGAGGTCGTTCCCGCTGCCCAGATTCATGCGCTAGGGCCTCCTACAGACTATGCACTTTGGTTTTTTGGGCTATCTCTAATAGCACCCAAGATATCACCAGATATTTGCTGGATTTTTACATGACCTTGGGTGACGGATTCCGAATATCTGAAATTTTCTCGGCCACTGGTGGTCCGAGGTCGTTCCCGCTGCACAGATGCATGCACCAGGGCCTCCTGCAGATAATTCACTTTGGTTTATTGCGCTATCTCTAATAGCACCCGAGATATCACCAGATATATATTGGATTTTCCCCTGACCCTGAGTGTCCGGACCCATGAGACGGTGGTTTTCTCGGCCTCTGGTGGTCCGAGGTCGTTCCCGCTGCACAGATTCATTCGCCTGGGCCTCCTACAGACAATGCACTTTGATTTATTGCGCTATCTGTAATAGCTCCCGAGATATCACCAGATATATATTGGATTTTCCCCTGACCCAGAGTATCCGGACCCATGAGACGGTGGTTTTCTCGGCCCCTGGTGGTCCGAGGTCGTTCCCGCTGCCCAGATTCATGCGCCAGGGCCTCCTACAGACAATGCACTTTGGTTTATTGCGCTATCTGTAATAGAACCCGAGATATCGCCAGATATATATTGGGTTTTCCCGTGACACTGAGTGTCCGGACCCATGAGACGGTGGTTTTCTCGGCCACTGGTGGTCCGAGGTCGTTCCTGCGGCACAGATTCATTCGCAAGGGCCTCCTACAGACAATGCACTTTGGTTCATTGCGCTATCTGCAATAGCACCAGAGATATAACCAGATATATATTGGATTTTCCCCTGACCCTGAGTGTCCGGACCCATGAGACGGTGGTTTTCTCGGCCCCTGGTGGTCCGAGGTCGTTCCCGCTGCCCAGATTCATGCGCCAGGGCCTCCTACAGACAGTGCACTTTGGTTTATTGCGCTATCTGTAATAGCACCCGAGATATCACCAGATATATATTGGATTTTTCTCTGACCCTGAGTGTCCGGCTCCATGAGACGGTGATTTTCTCGTCCCCTGGTGGTCCGACGTCGTTCCCGCTGCCCAGATTCATGCGCCAGGGCCTCCTACAGACAATGCACTTTGGTTTATTGCGCTATCTGTAATAGCACCCGAGATATCACCAGATATATGCTGATATTTACATGACCTTGGGTGACGGATTCCGAATATCTGTAATTTTCTCGGCCACTGGTGGTCCGAGGTCGTTCCTGCGGCACAGATTCATTCGACAGTGCCTCCTACGGACAATGCACTTTGATTTATTGCGCTATCTCTAATAGCACCCGAGATATCACCAGATATATATTGGATTTTCCCCTGACCCAGAGTATCCGGACCCATGAGACGGTGGTTTTCTTGGCCCCTGGTTGTCCGAGGGCGTTCCCGCTGCACAGATGCATGCGCCAGGGCCTCCTGCAGATAATTCACTTTGGTTTATTGCGCTATCTCTAAAAGCACCCGAGATATCACCAGATATATATTGGATTTTCCCCTGACCCTGATTGTCCGGCCCCGTGAGTCGGTGGTTTTCTCGGCCCCTGGTGGTCCTAGGTTGTTCCCGCTGCCCAGATTCATGCGCCAGGGCCTCCTACAGACAATGCACTTTGGTTTATTGCGCTATCTGTAATAGAACCCGAGATATCACCAGATATTTGCTGGATTTTTACATGACCTTGAGTGACGGATTCCGAATATCTGTAATTTTCTCGGCCACTGGTGGTCCGAGGTCGTTCCTGCGGCACAGATTCATTCGCAAGGGCCTCCTACAGACAATGCACTTTGGTTCATTGCGCTATCTGTAATAGCAACAGAGATATAACCAGATATATATTGGATTTTCCCCTGACCCTGAGTGTCCGGACCAATGAGACCGTGGTTTTCTCGGCCCCTGGTGGTCCGAGGTCGTTCCCGCTGCACAGATGCATGCACCAGGGTCTCCTGTAGATAATTCACTTTGGTTTATTGCGCTATCTCTAATAGCACCCGAGATATCACCAGATATATATTGGATTTTCCCCTGACCCTGAGTGTCCGGACCCATGAGACGGTGGTTTTCTCGGCCTCTGGTGGTCCGAGGTCGTTCCCGCTGCACAGATTCATTCGCCTGGGCCTCTTACAGACAATGCACTTTGATTTATTGCGCTATCTGTAATAGCACCCGCGATATCACCAGATATATATTGGATTTTCCCCTGACCCTGAGTGTCAGGCCCCATGAGACGGTGGTTTTCTCGGCCCCTGGTGGTCCGAGGTCGTTCCCGCTGCACAGATTCGTTCGCCTGGTCCTCCTACAGACAATGCACTTTGGTTTATTGCGCTATCTGTAATAGCACCCGAGATATCACCAGATATATATTGGATTTTTCCCTGACCCTGAGTGTCCGGCTCCATGAGACGGTGATTTTCTCGTCCCCTGGTGGTCCGACGTCGTTCCCGCTGCCCAGATTCATGCGCCAGGGCCTCCTACAGACAATGCACTTTGGTTTATTGCGCTATCTGTAATAGCACCCGAGATAACACCAGGTATATGCTGGATTTTTACATGACCTTGGGTGACGGATTCCGAATATCTGTAATTTTCTCGGCCACTGGTGGTCCGAGGTCGTTCCTGCGGCACAGATTCATTCGCCAGTGCCTCCTACAGACAATGCACTTTGATTTATTGCGCTATCTCTAATAGCACCCGAGATCTCACCAGATATATATTGAATTTTCCCCTGACCCTGAGTGTCCGGCCCCATTAGACTGTGGTTTTCCCGGCCCCTGGTGGTCCGCGGTCGTTCCCGCTGCACAGATTCATGCGGCAGGGCCTCCTACAGACAATGCACTTTGATTTGTTGGGCTATCTGTAATAGCACCCGAGATATCACCAAATATATATTGGATTTTCCCCTGACCCTGAGTGTCCGGCGCCATGAGACGGTGGTTTTCTTGGCCCCTGATGGTCCGAGGTCGTTCCCGCTGCACAAATTCATGCGCCAGGGCCTCCTACAGAAAATGCACATTGAAGTATTGGGCTATCTGTAATAGCACCGGAGATATCACCAGGTATATATTGGATTTTTCCCTGACCCTGAGTGTCCGGCCCCATGAGACGGTTGTTTTCTCGGCCCCTGGTGGTCCGAGGTCGTTCCCGCTGCACAGATGCATGCACCAGGGCCTCCTGCAGATAATTCACTTTGGTTTATTGCGCTATCTCTAATAGCACCCGAGATATCACCAGATATATATTGGATTTTCCCCTGACCCTGAGTGTCCGGACCCATGAGACGGTGGTTTTCTCGGCCTCTGGTGGTCCGAGGTCGTTCCCGCTGCACAGATTCATTCGCCTGGGCCTCCTACAGACAATGCACTTTGATTTATTGCGCTATCTGTAATAGCACCCGAGATATCACCAGATATATATTGGATTTTCCCCTGACCCTGAGTGTCCGGACCCATGAGACGGTGGTTTTCTCGGCCCCTGGTGGTCCGAGGTCGTTCCCGCGGCCCAGATTCATGCGCCAGGGCCTCCTACATACAGTGCACTTTGGTTTATTGCGCTATCTGTAATAGCACCCGAGATATCACCAGATATATATTGGATTTTTCCCTGACCCTGAGTGTCCGGCTCCATGAGACGGTGATTTTCTCGTCCCCTGGTGGTCCGACGTCGTTCCCGCTGCCCAGATTCATGCGCCAGGGCCTCCTACAGACAATGCACTTTGGTTCATTGCGCTATCTGTAATAGCACCCGAGATATCACCAGATATATGCTGGATTTTTACATGACCTTGGGTGACGGATTCCGAATATCTGTAATTTTCTCGGCCACTGGTGGTCCGAGGTCGTTCCTGCGGCACAGATTCATTCGACAGTGCCTCCTACGGACAATGCACTTTGATTTATTGCGCTATCTCTAATAGCACCCGAGATATCACCAGATATATATTGGATTTTTCCCTGACCCTCAGTGTCCGGCTCCATGAGACGGTGATTTTCTCGGCCCCTGGTGGTCCGAGGTCCTTCCCGCTGTACAAATTCATTCGCCTGGGCCTCCTACAGACAATGCACTTTGATTTAATGCGCTATCTGTAATAGCACCCGAGATATCACCAGATATATATTGGATTTTCCCCTGACCCTGAGTGTCCGGCCCCATGAGACTGTGGTTTTCTCGGCCCCTGGTGGTCCGAGGTCGTTCCCGCTGGCCAGATTCATGCGCCTGGGCCTCCTGCAGATAATTCACTTTGGTTTATTGCGCTATCTCTAATAGCACCCAAGATATCACCAGATATATATTGGATTTTTCCCTGACCCTGAGTGTCCGGCGCCATGAGACGGTGGTTTTCTTGGCCCCTGGTGGTCCGAGGGCGTTCCCGCTGCACAGATGCATGCGCCAGGGCCTCCTGCAGATAATGCACTTTGGTTTATTGCGCTATCTCTAATAGCACCCAAGATATCACCAGATATATATTGGATTTTCCCCTGACCCTGAGTGTCCGGCCCCGTGAGTCGGTGGTTTTCTCGGCCCCTGGTGGTCCTAGGTCGTTCCCGCTGCCCAGATTAATGCGCCAGGGCCTCCTACAGACAATGCACTTTGGTTTATTGCGCTATCTCTAATAGCACCCGAGATATCACCAGATATTTGCTGTATTTTTACATGACCTTGGGTGACGGATTCCGAATATCTGTAATTTTCTCGGCCACTGGTGGTCCGAGGTCGTTCCTGCGGTACAGATTCATTCGCAAGGGCCTCCTACAGACAATGCACTTTGGTTTATTGCGCTATCTCTAATAGCACCCGAGATATCACCAGATATTTGCTGGATTTTTACATGACCTTGGGTGACGGATTCCGAATATCTGTGCCTTTCTCGGCCACTGGTGGTCCGAGGTCGTTCCTGCGGCACAGATTCATTCGCAAGGGCCTCCTACAGACAATGCACTTTGGTTTATTGCGCTATCTGTAATAGCACCCGAGATATCACCAGATATATATTGGATTTTCCCCTGACCCTGAGTGTCCGGACCCATGAGACGGTGGTTTTCTCGGCCCCTGGTGGTCCGAGGTCGTTCCCGCTGCACAGATTCGTTCGCCTGGGCCTCCTACAGACAATGCACTTTGGTTTATTGCGCTATCTGTAATAGCACCCGAGATATCACCAGATATATATTGGATTTTTCCCTGACCCTGAGTGTCCGGCTCCATGAGACGGTGATTTTCTCGTCCCCTGGTGGTCCGACGTCGTTCCCGCTGCCCAGATTCATGCGCCAGGGCCTCCTACAGACAATGCACTTTGGTTTATTGCGCTATCTGTAATAGCACCAGAGATAACACCAGGTATATGCTGGATTTTTACATGACCTTGGGTGACGGATTCCGAATATCTGTAATTTTCTCGGCCACTGGTGGTCCGAGGTCGTTCCTGCGGCACAGATTCATTCGCCAGTGCCTCCTACAGACAATGCACTTTGATTTATTGCGCTATCTCTAATAGCACCCGAGATCTCACCAGATATATATTGAATTTTCCCCTGACCCTGAGTGTCCGGCCCCATTAGACTGTGGTTTTCCCGGCCCCTGGTGGTCCGCGGTCGTTCCCGCTGCACAGATTCATGCGGCAGGGCCTCCTACAGACAATGCACTTTGATTTGTTGGGCTATCTGTAATAGCACCCGAGATATCACCAAATATATATTGGATTTTCCCCTGACCCTGAGTGTCCGGCGCCATGAGACGGTGGTTTTCTTGGCCCCTGATGGTCCGAGGTCGTTCCCGCTGCACAAATTCATGCGCCAGGGCCTCCTACAGAAAATGCACATTGAAGTATTGGGCTATCTGTAATAGCACCGGAGATATCACCAGATATATATTGGATTTTTCCCTGACCCTGAGTGTCCGGCCCCATGAGACGGTTGTTTTCTCGGCCCCTGGTGGTCCGAGGTCGTTCCCGCTGCACAGATGCATGCACCAGGGCCTCCTGCAGATAATTCACTTTGGTTTATTGCGCTATCTCTAATAGCACCCGAGATATCACCAGATATATATTGGATTTTCCCCTGACCCTGAGTGTCCGGACCCATGAGACGGTGGTTTTCTCGGCCTCTGGTGGTCCGAGGTCGTTCCCGCTGCACAGATTCATTCGCCTGGGCCTCCTACAGACAATGCACTTTGATTTATTGCGCTATCTGTAATAGCACCCGAGATATCACCAGATATATATTGGATTTTCCCCTGACCCTGAGTGTCCGGACCCATGAGACGGTGGTTTTCTCGGCCCCTGGTGGTCCGAGGTCGTTCCCGCGGCCCAGATTCATGCGCCAGGGCCTCCTACATACAGTGCACTTTGGTTTATTGCGCTATCTGTAATAGCACCCGAGATATCACCAGATATATATTGGATTTTTCCCTGACCCTGAGTGTCCGGCTCCATGAGACGGTGATTTTCTCGTCCCCTGGTGGTCCGACGTCGTTCCCGCTGCCCAGATTCATGCGCCAGGGCCTCCTACAGACAATGCACTTTGGTTCATTGCGCTATCTGTAATAGCACCCGAGATATCACCAGATATATGCTGGATTTTTACATGACCTTGGGTGACGGATTCCGAATATCTGTAATTTTCTCGGCCACTGGTGGTCCGAGGTCGTTCCTGCGGCACAGATTCATTCGACAGTGCCTCCTACGGACAATGCACTTTGATTTATTGCGCTATCTCTAATAGCACCCGAGATACCACCAGATATATATTGAATTTTCCCCTGACCCTGAGTGTCCGGCCCCATGAGACTGTGGTTTTCCCGGCCTCTGGTGGTCCGAGGTCGTTCCCGCTGCACAGATTCATGCGCCAGGGCCTCCTACAGAAAATGCACATTGAAGTATTGGGCTATCTGTAATAGCACCGGAGATATCACCAGATATATATTGGATTTTTCCCTGACCCTGAGTGTCCGGCCCCATGAGACGGTTGTTTTCTCGGCCCCTGGTGGTCCGAGGTCGTTCCCGCTGCACAGATGCATGCACCAGGGCCTCCTGCAGATAATTCACTTTGGTTTATTGCGCTATCTCTAATAGCACCCGAGATATCACCAGATATATATTGGATTTTCCCCTGACCCTGAGTGTCCGGACCCATGAGACGGTGGTTTTCTCGGCCTCTGGTGGTCCGAGGTCGTTCCCGCTGCACAGATTCATTCGCCTGGGCCTCCTACAGACAATGCACTTTGATTTATTGCGCTATCTGTAATAGCACCCGAGATATCACCAGATATATATTGGATTTTCCCCTGACCCTGAGTGTCCGGACCCATGAGACGGTGGTTTTCTCGGCCCCTGGTGGTCCGAGGTCGTTCCCGCGGCCCAGATTCATGCGCCAGGGCCTCCTACATACAGTGCACTTTGGTTTATTGCGCTATCTGTAATAGCACCCGAGATATCACCAGATATATATTGGATTTTTCCCTGACCCTGAGTGTCCGGCTCCATGAGACGGTGATTTTCTCGTCCCCTGGTGGTCCGACGTCGTTCCCGCTGCCCAGATTCATGCGCCAGGGCCTCCTACAGACAATGCACTTTGGTTCATTGCGCTATCTGTAATAGCACCCGAGATATCACCAGATATATGCTGGATTTTTACATGACCTTGGGTGACGGATTCCGAATATCTGTAATTTTCTCGGCCACTGGTGGTCCGAGGTCGTTCCTGCGGCACAGATTCATTCGACTGTGCCTCCTACGGACAATTCACTTTGATTTATTGCGCTATCTCTAATAGCACCCGAGATACCACCAGATATATATTGAATTTTCCCCTGACCCTGAGTGTCCGGCCCCATGAGACTGTGGTTTTCCCGGCCTCTGGTGGTCCGAGGTCGTTCCCGCTGCACAGATTCATGCGGCAGGGCCTCCTACAGACAATGCACTTTGATTTATTGGGCTATCTGTAATAGCACCCGAGATATCACCAGATATATATTGGATTTTCCCCTGACCCTGAGTGTCAGACCCCATGAGACGGTGGTTTTCTCGGCCCCTGGTGGTCGGAGGTCGTTCCTGCTGGCCAGATTCATTCGCCCGGGCCTCCTACAGACAATGCACTTTGATTTATTGCGCTATCTGTAATAGCACCCGAGATATCACCAGATATATGCTGGATTTTTACATGACCTTGGGTGACGGATTCCGAATATCTGTAATTTTCTCGGCCACTGGTGGTCCGAGGTCGTTCCTGCGGCAGAGATTCATTCGTCAGTGCCTCCTACAGACAATGCACTTTGATTTATTGCGCTATCTCTAATAGCACCCGAGATATCACCAAATATATATTGGATTTTCCCCTGACCCTGAGTGTCCGGCGCCATGAGACGGTGGTTTTCTTGGCCCCTGATGGTCCGAGGTCGTTCCCGCTGCACAAATTCATGCGCCAGGGCCTCCTACAGAAAATGCACATTGAAGTATTGGGCTATCTGTAATAGCACCGGAGATATCACCAGATATATATTGGATTTTTCCCTGACCCTGAGTGTCCGGCCCCATGAGACGGTTGTTTTCTCGGCCCCTGGTGGTCCGAGGTCGTTCCCGCTGCACAGATGCATGCACCAGGGCCTCCTGCAGATAATTCACTTTGGTTTATTGCGCTATCTGTCATAGCACCCGAGATATCACCAGATATATATTGGATTTTTCCCTGACCCTGAGTGTCCGGCTCCATGAGACGGTGATTTTCTCGTCCCCTGGTGGTCCGACGTCGTTCCCGCTGCCCAGATTCATGCGCCAGGGCCTCCTACAGACAATGCACTTTGGTTTATTGCGCTATCTGTAATAGCACCCGAGATATCACCAGATATATGCTGGATTTTTACATGACCTTGGGTGACGGATTCCGAATATCTGTAATTTTCTCGGCCACTGGTGGTCCGAGGTCGTTCCTGCGGCACAGATTCATTCGCCAGTGCCACCTACAGACAATGCACTTTGATTTATTGCGCTATCTCTAATAGCACCCGAGATATCACCAGATATATATTGAATTTTCCCCTGACCCTGAGTGTCCGGCCCCATGAGACTGTGGTTTTCCCGGCCCCTGGTGGTCCGAGGTCGTTCCCGCTGCACAGATTCATGCGGCAGGGCCTCCTATAGACAATGCACTTTGATTTATTGCGCTATCTGTAATAGCACCCGAGATATCACCAGATATATATTGGATTTTCCCCTGACCCTGAGTGTCCGGACCCATGAGACGGTGGTTTTCTCGGCCCCTGGTGGTCCGAGGTCGTTCCCACTGGCCAGATTCATGCGCCTGGGCCTCCTACAGACAATGCACTTTGGTTTATTGCGCTATCTCTAATAGCACCCGAGATATCACCAGATATATATTGGATTTTCCCCTGACCCTGAGTGTCCTCTTCCCATGAGACTGTGGTTTTCTCGGCCCCTGGTGGTCCGAGGTCGTTCCCGCTGGCCAGATTCATGCGCCTGGGCCTCCTACAGACAATGCACTTTGATTTAGTGCGCTATCTCTAATAGCACCCGAGATATCACCAGATATATATTGGATTTTTCCCTGACCCTGAGTGTCCGGCGCCATGAGACGGTGGTTTTCTTGGCCCCTGGTGGTCCGAGGGCGTTCCCGCTGCACAGATGCATGCGCCATGGCCTCCTGCAGATAATTCACTTTGGTTTATTGCGCTATCTCTAATAGCACCCAAGATATCACCAGATATATATTGGATTTTCCCCTGACCCTGAGTGTCCGGCCCCGTGAGTCGGTGGTTTTCTCGGCCCCTGGTGGTCCTAGGTCGTTCCCGCTGCCCAGATTCATGCGCCAGGGCCTCCTACAGACAATGCACTCTGGTTTATTGCGCTATCTCTAATAGCACCCGAGATATCACCAGATATTTGCTGGATTTTTACATGACCTTGGGTGACGGATTCCGAATATCTGTGCCTTTCTCGGCCACTGGTGGTCCGAGGTCGTTCCTGCGGCACAGATTCATTCGCAAGGGCCTCCTACAGACAATGCACTTTGGTTTATTGCGCTATCTGTTATAGCACCCGAGATATCACCAGATATATATTGGATTTTCCCCTGACCCTGAGTGTCCGGACCCATGAGACGGTGGTTTTCTCGGCCCCTGGTGGTCCGAGGTCGTTCCCGCTGCACAGATTCGTTCGCCTGGGCCTCCTACAGACAATGCACTTTGGTTTATTGCGCTATCTGTAATAGCACCCGAGATATCACCAGATATATATTGAATTTTCCCCTGACCCTGAGTGTCCGGCCCCATTAGACTGTGGTTTTCCCGGCCCCTGGTGGTCCGCGGTCGTTCCCGCTGCACAGATTCATGCGGCAGGGCCTCCTACAGACAATGCACTTTGATCTGTTGGGCTATCTGTAATAGCACCCGAGATATCACCAGATATATATTGGATTTTTCCCTGACCCTGAGTGTCCGGCGCCATGAGACGGTGGTTTTCTTGGCCCCTGGTGGTCCGAGGGCGTCACCGCTGCACAGATGCATGCGCCTGGGCCTCCTGCAGATAATTCACTTTGGTTTGTTGCGCTATCTCTAATAGCACCCGAGATATCACCAGATATATATTGGATTTTCCCCTGACCCTGAGTGTCCGGCCCCGTGACTCGGTGGTATTCTCGGCCCCTGGTGGTCCTAGGTCGTTCCCGCTGCCCAGATTCATGCGCCAGGGCCTCCTACAGACAATGCACTTTGATTTATTGCGCTATCTCAAATAGCACGCGAGATATCACCAGATATATATTCGATTTTTCCCTGACCCTGAGTGTCCGGCGCCATGAGACTGTGGTTTTCTCGGCCCCTGGTGGTCCGAGGCCGTTCCCGCTGCACAGATTCATTCGCCTGGGCCTCCTACAGACAATGCACTTTGATTTATTGCGCATATCTGTAATAGCACCCGAGATATCACCAGATATATATTGGATTTTTCCCTGACCCTGAGTGTCCGGCGCCATGAGACTGTGGTTTTCTCGGTCCCTGGTGGTCCGAGGTCGTTCCCGCTGCCCAGATTCATGCGCCAGGGCCTCCTACAGACAATGCACTTTGGGTTATTGCGCTATCTGTAATAGCACCCGAGATATCACCAGATATATGCTGGATTTTTACATGACCTTGGGTGACGGATTCCGATTATCTGTAATTTTCTCGGTCACTGGTGGTCCGAGGTCGTTCCTGCGGCACAGATTCATTCGCCAGTGCCTCCTACAGACAATGCACTTTGATTTATTGCGCTATCTGTAATAGTACCCGAGATATCACCAGATTTATATTGGATTTTCCCATGACTCTGAGTGTCCGGCCCCATGTGTCGATGGTTTTCTCGGTCCCTCGTGGTCCGAGGTAGATCCCGCTGCACAGATTCATGCGCCAGGGCCTCCTACAGACAATGCACTTCGATTTATTGCGCTATCTGTAATAGCACACGAGATATCACCAGATATATATTGGATTTTTCCCTGACACTGAATGTCCGGCCCCATGAGACGGTGGTTTTCTCGGCCCCTGGTGGTCCGAGGTCGTTCGCGATGCCCAGATTCATGCGCCAGGGCCTCCTGCAGATAATTCACTATGGTTTATTGCGCTATCTCTAATAGCACCCGAGATATCACCAGATATGTATTGGATTTTCCACTGACCCTGAGTGTCCGGCCCCGTGAGACTGCGGTTTTCTCGGCCCCTGGTGGTCCGAGGTCGTTCCCGCTGCACAGATTCATGCGCCAGGGCCTCCTACAGACAATGGACTCTGATTTATTGCGCTATCTGTAATAGTACCCGAGATATCACCAGATATATATTGGATTTTCCCCTGACCCTGAGTGTCCAGCGCCATGTGACGGTGGTTGTCTCGGCCCCTGGTGGTCCGAGGTCGTTCCCGCTGCACAGATTCATGCGACAGGGTCCCCTGCAGATAATTCACTTTGATTTATTGAGCTATCGCTAATAGCACCCGAGATATCACGAGATATATATTGGATTTTTCCCAGACCCTGACAGTCCGGCCCCATGAGACTTTGATTTTCTCGGCCCCTGGTGGTCCGAGGTCGATCCCGCTGCACAGATTCATGCGCTAGGGCCTCCTGCAGACAATGGACTATGATTTATTGCGCTATCTCTAATACCACCCGAGATATCACCAGATATATATTGGATTTTTCCCTGACCCTGACAGTCGGACTCCATGAGACGGTGGTTTTCTCGGCCCCTGGTGGTCCGAGGTCGTTCCCGCTGCACAGATTTATGCGCCAGGGCCTCCTGCAGACAATGCACTTTGATTTATTGCGCTATCTGTAATAGTACCCGAGATATCACCAGATTTATATTGGATTTTCCCCTGACTCTGAGTGTCCGGCCCCATGTGTCGACGGTTTTCTCGGTCCCTCGTGGTCCGAGGTAGATCCCGCTGCACAGATTCATGCGCCAGGGCCTCCTACAGACAATGCACTTTGATTTATTGCGCTATCTGTAATAGCAGCCGAGATATCACCAGATATATATTGGATTTTTCCCTGACACTGAATGTCCGGCCCCATGAGACGGTGGTTTTCTCGGCCCCTGGTGGTCCGAGGTCGTTCCCGCTGCACAGATTCATGCGCCAGGGCCTCTTTCAGATAATTCACTTTGGTTTATTGCGCTATCTCTAATAGCACCCGAGATATCACTAGATATATATTGGATTTTCCCCTGGCCCTGACTGTCCGGCCCCATGAGACTGCGGTTTTCTCGGCCCCTGGTGGTCCGAGGATGTTCCGGCTGCACAGATTCATGCGGCGGGCTCTCTTACAGACAATGCAGTTTGATTCATTGCGCTATCTGTAATAGCACCCGAGATATCACCAGATATATATTGGATTTTTCAATGACCCTGAGTGTCCGGCCCCATGAGACGGTGGTTTTCACGGCACCTGGTGGTCCGAGGTCGTTCGCGATGCACAGATTCATGCGCCAGGGCCTCCTGCAGATAATTCACTATGGTTTATTGCGCTATCTCTAATAGCACCCGAGATATTACCAGATATGTATTGGATTTTCCCCTGACCCTGAGTGTCCGGCCCCATTAGACTGTGGTTTTCCCGGCCCCTGGTGGTCCGCGGTCGTTCCCGCTGCACAGATTCATGCGGCAGGGCCTCCTACAGACAATGCACTTTGATTTGTTGGGCTATCTGTAATAGCACCCGAGATATCACCAGATATATATTGGATTTTCCCCTGACCCTGAGTGTCCGGCCCCTTGAGACGGTGGTTTTCTCGGCCCCTGGTGGTCCGAGGTCGTTCCCGCTGGCCAGATTCATGCGCCTGGGCCTCCTACAGACAATGCACTTTGGTTTATTGCGCTATCTCTAATAGCACCCGAGATATCACCAGATATATATTGGATTTTCCCCTGACCCTGAGTGTCCGGCCCCTTGAGACGGTGGTTTCCTCGGCCCCAGGTGGTGCGAGGTCGTTCCCGCTGCACAGATTCATGCGCCAGGGCCTCCTACAGACAATGCACTTTGGTTTATTGCGCTATCTGTAATAGCACCCGAGATATCACCAGATATATGCTGGATTTTTACATGACCTTTGGTGACGGATTCCGAATATCTGTAATTTTCTCGGCCACTGGTGGTCCGAGGTCGTTCCTGCGGCACAGATTCATTCGCCAGTGCCTCCTACAGACAATGCACTTTGATTTATTGCGCTATCTCTAATAGCGCTCGAGATATCACCAGATATATATTGAATTTTCCCCTGACCCTGAGTGTCCGGCCCCATGAGACTGTGGTTTTCCCGGCCCCTGGTGGTCCGAGGTCGTTCCCGCTGCACAGATTCATGCGCCAGGGCCTGCTGCAGATAATTCACTTTGGTCTATTGCGCTATCTCTAATAGCACCCGAGATATCACCAGATATATATTGGATTTTCCCCTGACCCTGAGTGTCCGGCCCCGTGAGTCGGTGGTTTTCTCGGCCCCTGGTGGTCCGAGGTAGTTCCCGCTGCCCAGATTCATGCGCCAGGGCCTCCTACAGACAATGCACTTTGGTTTATTGCGCTATCTCTAATAGCACCCGAGATATCACCAGATATTTGCTGGATTTTTCCCCGACCCTGAGTGTCCGGCCCCATGGGACGGTGGTTTTCTCGGCCCCTGGTGGTCCCACGTCGTTCCCGCGGCACAGATTCATGCGCAAGGGCCTCCTGCAGATAATTCACTTTGATTTATCGCGCTATCTCTAATAGCACCCGAGATATCACCAGATATATACTGGATTTTTGCATGACCTTGGGTGTCCGGCCTCATGTGTCGGTGGTCTTCTCGGCCCCTGGTGGTCCGAGGTCGTTCCTGCTGCCCAGCTTCATGCGCCAGGGCCTCCTACAGACAATGCACTTTGGTTTATTGCGCTATCTGTAATAGCACCCGAGATATCACCAGATATATATTGGATTTTTCCCTTCCCCTTAGTATCCGGCCCCATGAGTCGGTGGTTTTCTCGGTCCCTGGTGGTCCGAGGTCGTTCCCGCTGCACAGATTCATGCGGCAGCGCCTCCTACAGACAATGCACTTTGGTTTATTGCGCTATCTGTAATAGCACCCGAGATATCACCAGATATATGCTGGATTTTTACATGACCTTGGGTGACGGATTCCGAATATCTGTAATTTTCTCGGCCACTGGTGGTCCGAGGTCGTTCCTGCGGCACAGATTCATTCGCCAGTGCCTCCTACAGACAATGCACTTTGATTTATTGCGCTATCTCTAATAGCACCCGAGATATCACCAGATATATATTGAATTTTCCCCTGACCCTGAGTGTCCGGCCCCATGAGACTGTGGTTTTCCCGGCCCCTGGTGGTCCGAGGTCGTTCCCGCTGCACAGATTCATGCGGCAGGGCCTCCTACAGACAATGCACTTTGATTTGTTGGGCTATCTGTAATAGCACCCGAGATATCACCAGATATATATTGGATTTTTCCCCGACCCTGAGTGTCCGGCCCCATGAGACGGTGGTTTTCTCGGACCCTGGTGATCCGAGGTCGTTCCCGCTGCACAGATTCATGCGCCAGGGCCTGCTGCAGATAATTCACTTTGGTCTATTGCGCTATCTCTAATAGCACCCGAGATATCACCAGATATATATTGGATTTTCCCCTGACCCTGAGTGTCCGGCCCCGTGAGTCGGTGGTTTTCTCGGCCCCTGGTGGTCCCACGTCGTTCCCGCGGCACAGATTCATGCGCAAGGGCCTCCTGCAGATAATTCACTTTGATTTATCGCGCTATCTCTAATAGCACCCGAGATATCACCAGATATATACTGGATTTTTGCATGACCTTGGGTGTCCGGCCTCATGTGTCGGTGGTCTTCTCGGCCCCTGGTGGTCCGAGGTCGTTCCTGCTGCCCAGCTTCATGCGCCAGGGCCTCCTACAGACAATGCACTTTGGTTTATTGCGCTATCTGTAATAGCACCCGAGATATCACCAGATATATGCTGGATTATCACATGACCTTGGGTGACGGATTCCGAATATCTGTAATTTTCTCGGCCCCTGGTGGTCCGAGGTCGTTCCTGCTGCACAGATTCATTCGCCAGTGCCTCCTACAGGCAATGCAATTTGATTTATTGCGCTATCTCTAATAGCACCCGAGATATCACCAGATATATATTGGATTTTTCCCTTCCCCTTAGTATCCGGCCCCATGAGTCGGTGGTTTTCTCGGTCCCTGGTGGTCCGAGGTCGTACCCGCTGCACAGATTCATGCGCAAGCGTCTCATACGGACAATGCACTTTGATTTATTAGGCTATCTCTAATAGCACCCGAGATATCACCAAATATATATTGGATTTTACCCTGTCCTTGACAGTCCGGCCTCATGTGTCGGTGGTTTTCTCGGCCCCTGGTGGTCCGACGTCGTTCCCGCTGCACAGATTCATGCGCAAGGGCCTCGTGCAGATAATTCACTGTGATTTATCGCGCTATCTGTAATAGCACCCGAGATATCACCAGATATATAATGGATTTTTACATGACCCTGACAGTCCGGCCCCATGAAACGGTGGTTTTCTCGGCTCCTGGTGGACCGAGGTCGTTCCCGCTGCACAGATGCATGCGCCAGGGCCTCTTGCAGACAATTCACTTTGGTTTATTGCGCTGTCACTAATAGCACCCGAGATATCATCAGATATATATTGGATTTTTCCCTGACCCTGAATGTCCGGCCCCATGAGACGGTGGTTTTCTCGGACCCTGGTGGTCCGAGGTTGTTGCCGCAGCACAGATTCATGCGCCAGGGCCTCCCGCAGACAATGCACTTTGATTTATTGCGCTATCTGTAATAGCACCCGAGATATCACCAGATATATATTGGATTTTTCCCTGACCCTGAGTGTCCGGCCCCATGAGACGGTGGTTGTCTCGGCCCCTGGTGGTCCGAGGTCGTTCCCGCTGCACAGATTCATGCGCCAGGGCCTCCTGCAGATAATTCACTTTGGTTTATTGCGCTATCTCTAATAGCACCCGAGATATCACCAGATATTTATTGGCTTTTCCCCTGACCGTGTGTGTCCGGCCCCATGAGACGGTGGTTTTCTCGGCCCCTAGTGGTCCGAGGTCGTTCCCGCTGCACAGATTCATGCGCCAGGGCCTCCTACAGACAATGGACTCTGATTTATTGCGCTATCTGTAATAGTACCCGAGATATCACCAGATATATATTGGATTTTTCCATGACCCTGAGTGTCCAGCCCCATGAGACGGTGGTTGTCTCGGCACCTGGTGGTCCGAGGTCGTTCCCGCTGCACAGATTCATGCGCCAGGGCCTCCTGCAGACACTTCACTTTGGTTTATTGCGCTATCTCTAATAGCACCCGACATATCACCAGATATATATTGGGTTTTTCCCCGACCCTGAGTGTTCGGCCCCATGAGACGGTGGTTTTCTCGGCCCCTGGTGGTCAGAGGTCGTTCCCGCCGCACAGATTCATGCGCCAGGGCCTTCTACGGACAATGCACTTTGGTTTATTGCGCTATCTCTAATAGCACCCGAGATATCACCAGATATATGCTGGATTCTTACATGACCCTGAGTGTCCGGCCCCATGAGACGGTGGTTGTCTCGGCACCTGGTGGTCCGAGGTCGTTCCCGCTGCACAGATTCATGCGCCAGGGCCTCCTGCAGACAATTCACTTTGGTTTATTGCGCTATCTCTAATAGCACCCGACATATCACCAGATATATATTGGATTTTTCCCCGACCCTGAGTGTTCGGCCCCATGAGACGGTGGTTTTCTCGGCCCCTGGTGGTCAGAGGTCGTTCCCGCCGCACAGATTCATGCGCCAGGGCCTTCTACAGACAATCCACTTTGGTTTATTGCGCTATCTCTAATAACACCCGAGATATCACCAGATATATATTGGATTTTTCCCTGACCCTGAGTGTCCGGCCCCATGAGATGGTGGTTTTCTCGGCCCCTGGTCATCCGAGGTCGTTCCCGCTGCACAGATTCATGCGCCAGGGCCTCCTGCAGACAATTCACTTTGGTTTATTGCGCTATCTATAATAGCACCCGAGATATCACCAGATATATGCTGGATTTTTACATGACCGTGGGTGACGGATTCTGAATATCTGTAATTTTCTCGGCCCCTGGTGATCCGAGTTCGTTCCCGCTGCACAGATTCATGCTCCAGGGCCCGCTGCAGATGATTCACTTTGGTTTAGTGCGCTATCTGTAAGAGCACCAGAGATATCACGATATATATATTGGATTTTCCCCTGACCCTGAGTGTCCGGCCCCGTGAGACGGTGGTTTTCTCGGCCCCTGGTGGTCCGAGGTCGTTCAAGCTGCACAGATTCATGCGCCAGGGCCTCCTCCAGATAATTCACTTTGGTTTATTGCGCTATCTGTAATAGCACCCGAGATATCACCAGATATATATTGGATTTTTCCCTGACCCTGAGTGTCCGGCCCAATGAGACGGTGGGTTTCTCGGCCCCTGGTGGTCCGAGGTTGTTCCCGCTGCAGAGATGCATGCGCCAGGGCCTCCTGCAGATAACTCACTTTGGTTTATTGCGCTATCTCTAATAGCACCCGAGATATCACCAGATATATATTGGATTTTCCCCCGACACTGAGTGTCCGGCCCCATGGGACGGTGGTTTTCTCGGCCCCTGGTGGTCCGAGGTCGTTCCCGCTGGCCAAATTCATGCGCCAGGGCCTCCTCCAGACAATGCACTTTGATTTATTGCGCTATCTCTAATAGCACCCGAGATATCACCAGATATATATTGGATTTTTCCCTGACCCTGAGTGTCCGGCCCCATGAGACGGTTGTTATCTCGGCCCCTGGCGGTCCGAGGTCGTTCCCGCTGCACAGATTCATGCGCCAGGGCGTGCTACAGACAATGCACTTTGATTTATTGGGCTATCTGTAATAGCACCCGAGATATCACCAGATATATATTGGATTTTTCCCTGACCCTGAGTGTCCGGCCCCATGAGACGGTGGTTTTCTCGGCCCCTGGTGGTCCGAGGTCGTTCCCGCTGCACAGATTCATGCGCCAGAGCCTCCTGCAGATAATGCACTCTGGTTTATTGCGCTATCTCTAATAGCACCCGAGATGTCACCAGATATATATTGAATTTTCCCCAGACCTTGAGTGTCCGGCCCCATGAGATTGTGGTTTTCTCGGCCCCTGGTGGTCCGAGGTCGTTCCCGCTGCACAAATTCATGCGCCAGGGCCTCCTACAGAAAATGCACATTGATTTATTGGGCTATCTGTAATAGCACCCGAGATATCACCAGATATATATTGGATTTTTACATGACCCTGAGTGTCCGGCTCCATTTGACGGTGGTTTTCTCGGCCCCTGGTGGTCCGAGGTCGTTCCCGCTGCACAGATTCATGCCCCAGGGCCTCCTGCAGATAATTCACATTGGTTTATTGCGCTATCTCTAATCGCACCCGAGATATCACCAGATATATATTGGATTTTCCCCTGACCCTGAGTGTCCGGCCCCGTGAGACTGCGGTTTTCTCGGCCCCTGGTGGTCCGAGGTCGTTCCCGCTGGCCAGATTCATGCCCCAGGGCCTCCTACAGACAATGGACTGTGATTTATTGCGCTATCTGTAATAGCACCCGAGATATCACCAGATATATATTGGATTTTTCCATGACCCTGAGTGTCCGGCCCCATGAGACGGTGGTTTCCTCGGCCCCTGGTGGTGCGAGGTCGTTCCCGCTGCACAGATTCCTGCGCCAGGGCCTCCTACAGACAATGCACTTTGATTTATTGCGCTACCTGTAATAGCACCCAAGATATCACCAGATATATATTGGATTTTTCCCTGTCCCTGAGTGTCCGGCCCCATGAGACGGTGGTTTTCTCGGCCCCTTGTGGTCCGAGGTCGTTCCCGCTGCACAGATGCATGCACCAGGTCCTCCTTCAGATAATTCACTTTGGTTTACTGCGCTGTCTCTAATAGCACCCGAGATATCACCAGATATATATTGGATTTTCCCCTGACCCTGAGTGTCCGGCCCCATGAGACGGTGGTTTTCTCGGCCCCTGGTGGTCCGAGGTCGTTCCCGCGGGCCAGATTCATGCGCCAGGGCCTCCTACAGAGAATGCACTTTGATTTATTGCGCTATCTGTAATAGCACCCGAGAAAGCTCCATATATATGCTGGAATTTTACATGACTTTGTGTGACGGATACCGAAAATCTGTAATTTTCTCCGCCCCTGGTGGTCCGATGTCGTTTCCGCTGGCCAGATTCATGCGCCAGGGTCTCCTACAGACAATGCACTTTGATTTATTGCGCTATCTGTAATAGCACCCGAGATATCACCAGATATATATTGGATTTTTCCCTGACCCTGAGTGCCCGGCCCCAAGAGACGGTGGTTTACTCGGCCCCTGGTAGTCGGAGGTCGTTCCCGCTGGCCAGATTCATTCGCCTGGGCCTCCTACAGACAATGCCCTTTGATTTATTGCGCTATCTCTAATAGCACCCGAGATATCACCAGATATATATTGGATTTTTCCCTTACCCTGAGTGTCCGGCCCCATGAGACGTTGGTTTACTCGGCCCCTGGTGGTCGGAGGTCGTTCCCGCTACACAGATGCATGCGCCAGGGCCTCCTGCAGATAATGCACTTTGATTTATTGCGCTCTCTGTAATAGCACCCGAGATATCACCAGATATATATTGGATTTTCCCCTGACCCTGAGTGTCCGGCCCCGTGAGTCGGTGGTTTTCTCGGCCCCTGGTGGTCCGAGGTCGTTCCCGCTGCCCAGATTCATGCGCCAGGGCCTCCTACAGACAATGCACTTTGGTTTATTGCGCTATCTCTAATAGCACCCGAGATATCACCAGATATTTGCTGGATTTTTCCCCGACCCTGAGTGTCCGGCCCCATGGGACGGTGGTTTTCTCGGCCCCTGGTGGTCCCACGTCGTTCCCGCGGCACAGATTCATGCGCAAGGGCCTCCTGCAGATAATTCACTTTGATTTATCGCGCTATCTCTAATAGCACCCGAGATATCACCAGATATATACTGGATTTTTGCATGACCTTGGGTGTCCGGCCTCATGTGTCGGTGGTCTTCTCGGCCCCTGGTGGTCCGAGGTCGTTCCTGCTGCCCAGCTTCATGCGCCAGGGCCTCCTACAGACAATGCACTTTGGTTTATTGCGCTATCTGTAATAGCACCCGAGATATCACCAGATATATGCTGGATTATCACATGACCTTGGGTGACGGATTCCGAATATCTGTAATTTTCTCGGCCCCTGGTGGTCCGAGGTCGTTCCTGCTGCACAGATTCATTCGCCAGTGCCTCCTACAGGCAATGCAATTTGATTTATTGCGCTATCTCTAATAGCACCCGAGATATCACCAGATATATATTGGATTTTTCCCTTCCCCTTAGTATCCGGCCCCATGAGTCGGTGGTTTTCTCGGTCCCTGGTGGTCCGAGGTCGTTCCCGCTGCACAGATTCATGCGGCAGGGCCTCCTACAGACAATGCACTTTGGTTTATTGCGCTATCTCTAATAGCACCCGAGATATCACCAGATATATATTGGATTTTCCCCTGACCCTGAGTGTCCGGCCCCTTGAGACGGTGGTTTCCTCGGCCCCAGGTGGTGCGAGGTCGTTCCCGCTGCACAGATTCATGCGCCAGGGCCTCCTACAGACAATGCACTTTGGTTTATTGCGCTATCTGTAATAGCACCCGAGATATCACCAGATATATGCTGGATTTTTACATGACCTTGGGTGACGGATTCCGAATATCTGTAATTTTCTCGGCCACTGGTGGTCCGAGGTCGTTCCTGCGGCACAGATTCATTCGCCAGTGCCTCCTACAGACAATGCACTTTGATTTATTGCGCTATCTCTAATAGCACCCGAGATATCACCAGATATATATTGAATTTTCCCCTGACCCTGAGTGTCCGGCCCCATGAGACTGTGGTTTTCCCGGCCCCTGGTGGTCCGCGGTCGTTCCCGCTGCACAGATTCATGCGGCAGGGCCTCCTACAGACAATGCACTTTGATTTGTTGGGCTATCTGTAATAGCACCCGAGATATCACCAGATATATATTGGATTTTTCCCCGACCCTGAGTGTCCGGCCCCATGAGACGGTGGTTTTCTCGGACCCTGGTGATCCGAGGTCGTTCCCGCTGCACAGATTCATGCGCCAGGGCCTGCTGCAGATAATTCACTTTGGTCTATTGCGCTATCTCTAATAGCACCCGAGATATCACCAGATACATATTGGATTTTCCCCTGACCCTGAGTGTCCGGCCCCGTGAGTCGGTGGTTTTCTCGGCCCCTGGTGGTCCGAGGTAGTTCCCGCTGCCCAGATTCATGCGCCAGGGCCTCCTACAGACAATGCACTTTGGTTTATTGCGCTATCTCTAATAGCACCCGAGATATCACCAGATATTTGCTGGATTTTTCCCCGACCCTGAGTGTCCGGCCCCATGGGACGGTGGTTTTCTCGGCCCCTGGTGGTCCCACGTCGTTCCCGCGGCACAGATTCATGCGCAAGGGCCTCCTGCAGATAATTCACTTTGATTTATCGCGCTATCTCTAATAGCACCCGAGATATCACCAGATATATACTGGATTTTTGCATGACCTTGGGTGTCCGGCCTCATGTGTCGGTGGTCTTCTCGGCCCCTGGTGGTCCGAGGTCGTTCCTGCTGCCCAGCTTCATGCGCCAGGGCCTCCTACAGACAATGCACTTTGGTTTAGTGCGCTATCTGTAATAGCACCCGAGATATCACCCGATATATATGGTGGATTATCACATGACCTTGGGTGACGGATTCCGAATATCTGTAATTTTCTCGGCCCCTGGTGGTCCGAGGTCGTTCCTGCTGCACAGATTCATTCGCCAGTGCCTCCTACAGGCAATGCAATTTGATTTATTGCGCTATCTCTAATAGCACCCGAGATATCACCAGATATATATTGGATTTTTCCCTTCCCCTTAGTATCCGGCCCCATGAGTCGGTGGTTTTCTCGGTCCCTGGTGGTCCGAGGTCGTACCCGCTGCACAGATTCATGCGCAAGCGTCTCATACGGACAATGCACTTTGATTTATTAGGCTATCTCTAATAGCACCCGAGATATCACCAAATATATATTGGATTTTACCCTGTCCTTGACAGTCCGGCCTCATGTGTCGGTGGTTTTCTCGGCCCCTGGTGGTCCGACGTCGTTCCCGCTGCACAGATTCATGCGCAAGGGCCTCGTGCAGATAATTCACTGTGATTTATCGCGCTATCTGTAATAGCACCCGAGATATCACCAGATATATAATGGATTTTTACATGACCCTGACAGTCCGGCCCCATGAAACGGTGGTTTTCTCGGCTCCTGGTGGACCGAGGTCGTTCCCGCTGCACAGATGCATGCGCCAGGGCCTCTTGCAGACAATTCACTTTGGTTTATTGCGCTGTCACTAATAGCACCCGAGATATCATCAGATATATATTGGATTTTTCCCTGACCCTGAATGTCCGGCCCCATGAGACGGTGGTTTTCTCGGACCCTGGTGGTCCGAGGTTGTTGCCGCAGCACAGATTCATGCGCCAGGGCCTCCCGCAGACAATGCACTTTGATTTATTGCGCTATCTGTAATAGCACCCGAGATATCACCAGATATATATTGGATTTTTCCCTGACCCTGAGTGTCCGGCCCCATGAGACGGTGGTTGTCTCGGCCCCTGGTGGTCCGAGGTCGTTCCCGCTGCACAGATTCATGCGCCAGGGCCTCCTGCAGATAATTCACTTTGGTTTATTGCGCTATCTCTAATAGCACCCGAGATATCACCAGATATTTATTGGCTTTTCCCCTGACCGTGTGTGTCCGGCCCCATGAGACGGTGGTTTTCTCGGCCCCTAGTTGTCCGAGGTCGTTCCCGCTGCACAGATTCATGCGCCAGGGCCTCCTACAGACAATGGACTCTGATTTATTGCGCTATCTGTAATAGTACCCGAGATATCACCAGATATATATTGGATTTTTCCATGACCCTGAGTGTCCAGCCCCATGAGACGGTGGTTGTCTCGGCACCTGGTGGTCCGAGGTCGTTCCCGCTGCACAGATTCATGCGCCAGGGCCTCCTGCAGACAATTCACTTTGGTTTATTGCGCTATCTCTAATAGCACCCGAGATATCACCAGATATATATTGGATTTTTCCCTGACCCTGAGTGTCCGGCCCAATGAGACGGTGGGTTTCTCGGCCCCTGGTGGTCCGAGGTTGTTCCCGCTGCAGAGATGCATGCGCCAGGGCCTCCTGCAGATAACTCACTTTGGTTTATTGCGCTATCTCTAATAGCACCCGAGATATCACCAGATATATATTGGATTTTCCCCCGACACTGAGTGTCCGGCCCCATGGGACGGTGGTTTTCTCGGCCCCTGGTGGTCCGAGGTCGTTCCCGCTGGCCAAATTCATGCGCCAGGGCCTCCTCCAGACAATGCACTTTGATTTATTGCGCTATCTCTAATAGCACCCGAGATATCACCAGATATATATTGGATTTTTCCCTGACCCTGAGTGTCCGGCCCCATGAGACGGTTGTTATCTCGGCCCCTGGCGGTCCGAGGTCGTTCCCGCTGCACAGATTCATGCGCCAGGGCGTGCTACAGACAATGCACTTTGATTTATTGGGCTATCTGTAATAGCACCCGAGATATCACCAGATATATATTGGATTTTTCCCTGACCCTGAGTGTCCGGCCCCATGAGACGGTGGTTTTCTCGGCCCCTGGTGGTCCGAGGTCGTTCCCGCTGCACAGATTCATGCGCCAGAGCCTCCTGCAGATAATGCACTCTGGTTTATTGCGCTATCTCTAATAGCACCCGAGATGTCACCAGATATATATTGAATTTTCCCCAGACCTTGAGTGTCCGGCCCCATGAGATTGTGGTTTTCTCGGCCCCTGGTGGTCCGAGGTCGTTCCCGCTGCACAAATTCATGCGCCAGGGCCTCCTACAGAGAATGCACATTGATTTATTGGGCTATCTGTAATAGCACCCGAGATATCACCAGATATATATTGGATTTTTACATGACCCTGAGTGTCCGGCTCCATTTGACGGTGGTTTTCTCGGCCCCTGGTGGTCCGAGGTCGTTCCCGCTGCACAGATTCATGCCCCAGGGCCTCCTGCAGATAATTCACATTGGTTTATTGCGCTATCTCTAATCGCACCCGAGATATCACCAGATATATATTGGATTTTCCCCTGACCCTGAGTGTCCGGCCCCGTGAGACTGCGGTTTTCTCGGCCCCTGGTGGTCCGAGGTCGTTCCCGCTGCACAGATTCATGCGCCAGGGCCTCCTACAGAAAATGCACATTGATTTATTGGGCTATCTGTAATAGCACCCGAGATATCACCAGTTATATATTGAATTTTTCCCTGACCCTGAGTGCGCGGCCCCATGAGACGGTGGTTTTCTCGGCCCCTGGTGGTCCGACGTCGTTCCCGCGGCACAGTTGCATGCGCCAGGGCCTCCTGCAAATAATTCACTTTCGTTTATTGCGCTATCTCTAATAGCACGTGAGATATCACCAGATATATATTGGCTTTTCCCCTGACCCTGAGTGTCCGGCCCCCTGATACGGTGGTTTTCTCGGCCCCTGGTGGTCCGAGGTCGTTCCCGCTGGCCAGATTCATGCCCCAGGGTCTCCTACAGACAATGGACTGTGATTTATTGCGCTATCTGTAATAGCACCCGAGATATCACCAGATATATATTGGATTTTTCCATGACCCTGAGTGTCCGGCCCCATGAGACGGTGGTTTCCTCGGCCCCTGGTGGTGCGAGGTCGTTCCCGCTGCACAGATTCCTGCGCCAGGGCCTCCTACAGACAATGCACTTTGATTTATTGCGCTACCTGTAATAGCACCCAAGATATCACCAGATATATATTGGATTTTTCCCTGTCCCTGAGTGTCCGGCCCCATGAGACGGTGGTTTTCTCGGCCCCTTGTGGTCCGAGGTCGTTCCCGCTGCACAGATGCATGCGCCAGGTCCTCCTTCAGATAATTCACTTTGGTTTACTGCGCTGTCTCTAATAGCACCCGAGATATCACCAGATATATATTGGATTTTCCCCTGACCCTGAGTGTCCGGCCCCATGAGACGGTGGTTTTCTCGGCCCCTGGTGGTCCGAGGTCGTTCCCGCGGGCCAGATTCATGCGCCAGGGCCTCCTACAGAGAATGCACTTTGATTTATTGCGCTATCTGTAATAGCACCCGAGAAAGCTCCATATATATGCTGGAATTTTACATGACTTTGTGTGACTGATACCGAAAATCTGTAATTTTCTCCGCCCCTGGTGGTCCGATGTCGTTTCCGCTGGCCAGATTCATGCGCCAGGGTCTCCTACAGACAATGCACTTTGATTTATTGCGCTATCTGTAATAGCACCCGAGATATCACCAGATATATATTGGATTTTTCCCTGACCCTGAGTGCCCGGCCCCAAGAGACGGTGGTTTACTCGGCCCCTGGTAGTCGGAGGTCGTTCCCGCTGGCCAGATTCATTCGCCTGGGCCTCCTACAGACAATGCCCTTTGATTTATTGCGCTATCTCTAATAGCACCCGAGATATCACCAGATATATATTGGATTTTTCCCTTACCCTGAGTGTCCGGCCCCATGAGACGTTGGTTTACTCGGCCCCTGGTGGTCGGAGGTCGTTCCCGCTACACAGATGCATGCGCCAGGGCCTCCTGCAGATAATGCACTTTGATTTATTGCGCTCTCTGTAATAGCACCCGAGATATCACCAGATATATATTGGATTTTCCCCTGACCCTGAGTGTCCGGCCCCGTGAGTCGGTGGTTTTCTCGGCCCCTGGTGGTCCGAGGTCGTTCCCGCTGCCCAGATTCATGCGCCAGGGCCTCCTACAGACAATGCACTTTGGTTTATTGCGCTATCTGTAATAGCACCCGAGATATCACCAGATATATGCTGGATTTTTACATGACCTTGGGTGACGGATTCCGAATATCTGTAATTTTCTCGGCCACTGGTGGCCCGAGGTCGTTCCTGCGGCACAGATTCATTCGCCAGTGCCTCCTACAGACAATGCACTTTGATTTATTGCGCTATCTGTAATAGCACCCGAGATATCACCAGATATATTTGGATTTTTCCCTGACCCTGAGTGCCCGGCCCCATGAGACGTTGGTTTACTCGGCCCCTGGTGGTCGGAGGTCGTTCCGGCTGCACAGATGCATGCGCCAGGGCCTCCTGCAGATAATGAACTTTGATTTATTGCGCTATCTGTAATAGCACCCGAGATATCACCAGATTTATATTGGATTTTTCCATGACCCTGAGTGTCCGGCCCCATGTGTCGGTGGTTTTCTCGGCCCCTGTTGATCCGAGGTCGTTCCCGCTGCACAGATTCATTCGCAAGGGCCTCCTGCAGACAATGCACTTTGATTTATTGCGCTATCTGTAATAGCACCCGAAATATCACCAGATATATTTTTGATTTTTCCCTGACCCTGAGTGTCCGGCCCCATGAGATGGTGGTTTTCTCGTCCCCTGGTGGTCCGAGGTCGTTCCCGCTGCACAGATGCATGCGCCAGGGCCTCCTGCAAATAATTCACTTTGGTTTCTTGCGCTATCTCTAATAGCACCCGTGATTTCACCAGATACATATTTGATTTTTCCCTGACCCTGAGTGTCCGGCCCCATGAGACGGTGGTTTTCTCGGCCCGTGGTGGTCCGAGGTCGTTCCCGCTGCACAGATGCATGCGGCAGGGCCTCCTGCAGATAACTAACTTTGGTTTATTGCGCCATCTCTAATAGCACCCGAGATATCACCAGATATATATTGGATTTTCCCCTGACCCTGAGTGTCCGGCCCCGTGAGTCGGTGGTTTTCTCGGCCCCTGGTGGTCCGAGGTCGTTCCCGCTGCCCAGATTAATGCGCCAGGGCCTCCTACAGACAATGCACTTTGGTTTATTGCGCTATCTCTAATAGCACCCGAGATATCACCAGATATTTGCTGTATTTTTACATGACCTTGGGTGACGGATTCCGAATATCTGTAATTTTCTCGGCCACTGGTGGTCCGAGGTCGTTCCTGCGGTACAGATTCATTCGCAAGGGCCTCCTACAGACAATGCACTTTGGTTTATTGCGCTATCTCTAATAGCACCCGAGATATCACCAGATATTTGCTGGATTTTTACATGACCTTGGGTGACGGATTCCGAATATCTGTGCCTTTCTCGGCCACTGGTGGTCCGAGGTCGTTCCTGCGGCACAGATTCATTCGCAAGGGCCTCCTACAGACAATGCACTTTGGTTTATTGCGCTATCTGTAATAGCACCCGAGATATCACCAGATATATATTGGATTTTCCCCTGACCCTGAGTGTCCGGACCCATGAGACGGTGGTTTTCTCGGCCCCTGGTGGTCCGAGGTCGTTCCCGCTGCACAGATTCGTTCGCCTGGGCCTCCTACAGACAATGCACTTTGGTTTATTGCGCTATCTGTAATAGCACCCGAGATATCACCAGATATATATTGGATTTTTCCCTGACCCTGAGTGTCCGGCTCCATGAGACGGTGATTTTCTCGTCCCCTGGTGGTCCGACGTCGTTCCCGCTGCCCAGATTCATGCGCCAGGGCCTCCTACAGACAATGCACTTTGGTTTATTGCGCTATCTGTAATAGCACCAGAGATAACACCAGGTATATGCTGGATTTTTACATGACCTTGGGTGACGGATTCCGAATATCTGTAATTTTCTCGGCCACTGGTGGTCCGAGGTCGTTCCTGCGGCACAGATTCATTCGCCAGTGCCTCCTACAGACAATGCACTTTGATTTATTGCGCTATCTCTAATAGCACCCGAGATCTCACCAGATATATATTGAATTTTCCCCTGACCCTGAGTGTCCGGCCCCATTAGACTGTGGTTTTCCCGGCCCCTGGTGGTCCGCGGTCGTTCCCGCTGCACAGATTCATGCGGCAGGGCCTCCTACAGACAATGCACTTTGATTTGTTGGGCTATCTGTAATAGCACCCGAGATATCACCAAATATATATTGGATTTTCCCCTGACCCTGAGTGTCCGGCGCCATGAGACGGTGGTTTTCTTGGCCCCTGATGGTCCGAGGTCGTTCCCGCTGCACAAATTCATGCGCCAGGGCCTCCTACAGAAAATGCACATTGAAGTATTGGGCTATCTGTAATAGCACCGGAGATATCACCAGATATATATTGGATTTTTCCCTGACCCTGAGTGTCCGGCCCCATGAGACGGTTGTTTTCTCGGCCCCTGGTGGTCCGAGGTCGTTCCCGCTGCACAGATGCATGCACCAGGGCCTCCTGCAGATAATTCACTTTGGTTTATTGCGCTATCTCTAATAGCACCCGAGATATCACCAGATATATATTGGATTTTCCCCTGACCCTGAGTGTCCGGACCCATGAGACGGTGGTTTTCTCGGCCTCTGGTGGTCCGAGGTCGTTCCCGCTGCACAGATTCATTCGCCTGGGCCTCCTACAGACAATGCACTTTGATTTATTGCGCTATCTGTAATAGCACCCGAGATATCACCAGATATATATTGGATTTTCCCCTGACCCTGAGTGTCCGGACCCATGAGACGGTGGTTTTCTCGGCCCCTGGTGGTCCGAGGTCGTTCCCGCGGCCCAGATTCATGCGCCAGGGCCTCCTACATACAGTGCACTTTGGTTTATTGCGCTATCTGTAATAGCACCCGAGATATCACCAGATATATATTGGATTTTTCCCTGACCCTGAGTGTCCGGCTCCATGAGACGGTGATTTTCTCGTCCCCTGGTGGTCCGACGTCGTTCCCGCTGCCCAGATTCATGCGCCAGGGCCTCCTACAGACAATGCACTTTGGTTCATTGCGCTATCTGTAATAGCACCCGAGATATCACCAGATATATGCTGGATTTTTACATGACCTTGGGTGACGGATTCCGAATATCTGTAATTTTCTCGGCCACTGGTGGTCCGAGGTCGTTCCTGCGGCACAGATTCATTCGACAGTGCCTCCTACGGACAATGCACTTTGATTTATTGCGCTATCTCTAATAGCACCCGAGATACCACCAGATATATATTGAATTTTCCCCTGACCCTGAGTGTCCGGCCCCATGAGACTGTGGTTTTCCCGGCCTCTGGTGGTCCGAGGTCGTTCCCGCTGCACAGATTCATGCGCCAGGGCCTCCTACAGAAAATGCACATTGAAGTATTGGGCTATCTGTAATAGCACCGGAGATATCACCAGATATATATTGGATTTTTCCCTGACCCTGAGTGTCCGGCCCCATGAGACGGTTGTTTTCTCGGCCCCTGGTGGTCCGAGGTCGTTCCCGCTGCACAGATGCATGCACCAGGGCCTCCTGCAGATAATTCACTTTGGTTTATTGCGCTATCTCTAATAGCACCCGAGATATCACCAGATATATATTGGATTTTCCCCTGACCCTGAGTGTCCGGACCCATGAGACGGTGGTTTTCTCGGCCTCTGGTGGTCCGAGGTCGTTCCCGCTGCACAGATTCATTCGCCTGGGCCTCCTACAGACAATGCACTTTGATTTATTGCGCTATCTGTAATAGCACCCGAGATATCACCAGATATATATTGGATTTTCCCCTGACCCTGAGTGTCCGGACCCATGAGACGGTGGTTTTCTCGGCCCCTGGTGGTCCGAGGTCGTTCCCGCGGCCCAGATTCATGCGCCAGGGCCTCCTACATACAGTGCACTTTGGTTTATTGCGCTATCTGTAATAGCACCCGAGATATCACCAGATATATATTGGATTTTTCCCTGACCCTGAGTGTCCGGCTCCATGAGACGGTGATTTTCTCGTCCCCTGGTGGTCCGACGTCGTTCCCGCTGCCCAGATTCATGCGCCAGGGCCTCCTACAGACAATGCACTTTGGTTCATTGCGCTATCTGTAATAGCACCCGAGATATCACCAGATATATGCTGGATTTTTACATGACCTTGGGTGACGGATTCCGAATATCTGTAATTTTCTCGGCCACTGGTGGTCCGAGGTCGTTCCTGCGGCACAGATTCATTCGACTGTGCCTCCTACGGACAATGCACTTTGATTTATTGCGCTATCTCTAATAGCACCCGAGATACCACCAGATATATATTGAATTTTCCCCTGACCCTGAGTGTCCGGCCCCATGAGACTGTGGTTTTCCCGGCCTCTGGTGGTCCGAGGTCGTTCCCGCTGCACAGATTCATGCGGCAGGGCCTCCTACAGACAATGCACTTTGATTTATTGGGCTATCTGTAATAGCACCCGAGATATCACCAGATATATATTGGATTTTCCCCTGACCCTGAGTGTCAGACCCCATGAGACGGTGGTTTTCTCGGCCCCTGGTGGTCGGAGGTCGTTCCTGCTGGCCAGATTCATTCGCCCGGGCCTCCTACAGACAATGCACTTTGATTTATTGCGCTATCTGTAATAGCACCCGAGATATCACCAGATATATGCTGGATTTTTACATGACCTTGGGTGACGGATTCCGAATATCTGTAATTTTCTCGGCCACTGGTGGTCCGAGGTCGTTCCTGCGGCAGAGATTCATTCGTCAGTGCCTCCTACAGACAATGCACTTTGATTTATTGCGCTATCTCTAATAGCACCCGAGATATCACCAAATATATATTGGATTTTCCCCTGACCCTGAGTGTCCGGCGCCATGAGACGGTGGTTTTCTTGGCCCCTGATGGTCCGAGGTCGTTCCCGCTGCACAAATTCATGCGCCAGGGCCTCCTACAGAAAATGCACATTGAAGTATTGGGCTATCTGTAATAGCACCGGAGATATCACCAGATATATATTGGATTTTTCCCTGACCCTGAGTGTCCGGCCCCATGAGACGGTTGTTTTCTCGGCCCCTGGTGGTCCGAGGTCGTTCCCGCTGCACAGATGCATGCACCAGGGCCTCCTGCAGATAATTCACTTTGGTTTATTGCGCTATCTGTCATAGCACCCGAGATATCACCAGATATATATTGGATTTTTCCCTGACCCTGAGTGTCCGGCTCCATGAGACGGTGATTTTCTCGTCCCCTGGTGGTCCGACGTCGTTCCCGCTGCCCAGATTCATGCGCCAGGGCCTCCTACAGACAATGCACTTTGGTTTATTGCGCTATCTGTAATAGCACCCGAGATATCACCAGATATATGCTGGATTTTTACATGACCTTGGGTGACGGATTCCGAATATCTGTAATTTTCTCGGCCACTGGTGGTCCGAGGTCGTTCCTGCGGCACAGATTCATTCGCCAGTGCCACCTACAGACAATGCACTTTGATTTATTGCGCTATCTCTAATAGCACCCGAGATATCACCAGATATATATTGAATTTTCCCCTGACCCTGAGTGTCCGGCCCCATGAGACTGTGGTTTTCCCGGCCCCTGGTGGTCCGAGGTCGTTCCCGCTGCACAGATTCATGCGGCAGGGCCTCCTATAGACAATGCACTTTGATTTATTGCGCTATCTGTAATAGCACCCGAGATATCACCAGATATATATTGGATTTTCCCCTGACCCTGAGTGTCCGGACCCATGAGACGGTGGTTTTCTCGGCCCCTGGTGGTCCGAGGTCGTTCCCACTGGCCAGATTCATGCGCCTGGGCCTCCTACAGACAATGCACTTTGGTTTATTGCGCTATCTCTAATAGCACCCGAGATATCACCAGATATATATTGGATTTTCCCCTGACCCTGAGTGTCCTCTTCCCATGAGACTGTGGTTTTCTCGGCCCCTGGTGGTCCGAGGTCGTTCCCGCTGGCCAGATTCATGCGCCTGGGCCTCCTACAGACAATGCACTTTGATTTAGTGCGCTATCTCTAATAGCACCCGAGATATCACCAGATATATATTGGATTTTTCCCTGACCCTGAGTGTCCGGCGCCATGAGACGGTGGTTTTCTTGGCCCCTGGTGGTCCGAGGGCGTTCCCGCTGCACAGATGCATGCGCCATGGCCTCCTGCAGATAATTCACTTTGGTTTATTGCGCTATCTCTAATAGCACCCAAGATATCACCAGATATATATTGGATTTTCCCCTGACCCTGAGTGTCCGGCCCCGTGAGTCGGTGGTTTTCTCGGCCCCTGGTGGTCCTAGGTCGTTCCCGCTGCCCAGATTCATGCGCCAGGGCCTCCTACAGACAATGCACTCTGGTTTATTGCGCTATCTCTAATAGCACCCGAGATATCACCAGATATTTGCTGGATTTTTACATGACCTTGGGTGACGGATTCCGAATATCTGTGCCTTTCTCGGCCACTGGTGGTCCGAGGTCGTTCCTGCGGCACAGATTCATTCGCAAGGGCCTCCTACAGACAATGCACTTTGGTTTATTGCGCTATCTGTTATAGCACCCGAGATATCACCAGATATATATTGGATTTTCCCCTGACCCTGAGTGTCCGGACCCATGAGACGGTGGTTTTCTCGGCCCCTGGTGGTCCGAGGTCGTTCCCGCTGCACAGATTCGTTCGCCTGGGCCTCCTACAGACAATGCACTTTGGTTTATTGCGCTATCTGTAATAGCACCCGAGATATCACCAGATATATATTGAATTTTCCCCTGACCCTGAGTGTCCGGCCCCATTAGACTGTGGTTTTCCCGGCCCCTGGTGGTCCGCGGTCGTTCCCGCTGCACAGATTCATGCGGCAGGGCCTCCTACAGACAATGCACTTTGATCTGTTGGGCTATCTGTAATAGCACCCGAGATATCACCAGATATATATTGGATTTTTCCCTGACCCTGAGTGTCCGGCGCCATGAGACGGTGGTTTTCTTGGCCCCTGGTGGTCCGAGGGCGTCACCGCTGCACAGATGCATGCGCCTGGGCCTCCTGCAGATAATTCACTTTGGTTTGTTGCGCTATCTCTAATAGCACCCGAGATATCACCAGATATATATTGGATTTTCCCCTGACCCTGAGTGTCCGGCCCCGTGACTCGGTGGTATTCTCGGCCCCTGGTGGTCCTAGGTCGTTCCCGCTGCCCAGATTCATGCGCCAGGGCCTCCTACAGACAATGCACTTTGATTTATTGCGCTATCTCAAATAGCACGCGAGATATCACCAGATATATATTCGATTTTTCCCTGACCCTGAGTGTCCGGCGCCATGAGACTGTGGTTTTCTCGGCCCCTGGTGGTCCGAGGCCGTTCCCGCTGCACAGATTCATTCGCCTGGGCCTCCTACAGACAATGCACTTTGATTTATTGCGCATATCTGTAATAGCACCCGAGATATCACCAGATATATATTGGATTTTTCCCTGACCCTGAGTGTCCGGCGCCATGAGACTGTGGTTTTCTCGGTCCCTGGTGGTCCGAGGTCGTTCCCGCTGCCCAGATTCATGCGCCAGGGCCTCCTACAGACAATGCACTTTGGGTTATTGCGCTATCTGTAATAGCACCCGAGATATCACCAGATATATGCTGGATTTTTACATGACCTTGGGT